>NC_089516.1:16496325-16833577 GCF_036850995.1 Saccopteryx leptura
GGAGCAAAGTGGGCCCGGGCACTGAGTACGGCTCCATGGCCTCCACCTCAGGCACTAGAAAGCCTCCGGATGCAACAGAACAACCCCCCAGATCGGCAGAGCATCGCCCCCTAGTGGGCATGCTGGGTGGATCCTGGTCAGGTGCCTGCGACAGTCTGTCTCTCTTCCTCCTTGCTTCTCAGTTCAGAAAAATAAATAAAAATTTTAAAAAATAAAAATAAAATGCAGCCTGACCTGTGGTGGCGCAGTAGATAAAGCCTTGACCTGGAATTCTGGGGTCGCCAGTTTGAAACCCTGGGCTTGCCTGGTCAAGGCACATATAGGAGTTGATGCTTCCTGCTCCTCCCCACCTTCTTTCTCTCTCTCTCTCTCTCTCTCTCTCTCTCTCTTTCTCTCTCTCTCTCTTCTCTGAAATGAATAAATAAAATAAAAATAATTTTTTAAAAAATAATAAAATAAAATCCATGCCTTCTTACAGGTTATATAAATCAGGCAATAATTGAAACGAAAAAACAAATGATATAGCCTGTTAGAATATGACAAATGCCATGAGAAATAATAGAGCAAGACGATAAAGAGATTAGGAGTGTCAAGGGGGAGGGGTGTTCCGATTCTAACTGGCAAGATCTGGATAGGAGGTAAGATTTGAGCCTTAACTTGAAGGCATGAGAAACCAGACTGTAAAATCTTGCAGGCTATTGTAAAGTCTTGGCCTTTGAGAAATTGGGAACCATTGGAAGGTTTTGAGAAGAGGAGCAATATGATTAGCACTCAGTCTGCTGTGTAAATAAAAAAATTCAGGCATAATGTAATGTACAATATAACTATAGTTAACACTGCTGTATGGTATATTTGAAAGTTGCTAAGAGTAGATCCTACAAGTTCTCATCACAAGGAAGAAAACATTTTTTCTTGTATCTGTATGAGATGACAGATGTTAATTAGACTTACTGTGGTAATCATTTCACAGTATATGTAAGTCAAAATACGCTGTACACCTTAAACTTATACAGTGCTGTATGGCAATTATATCTCAGTAAAACTGAGATAAAAGAAAAGAAAAACACTGGAAAGATTGCACAAAACTTCAGGCTGTTAGCCTGACCTGTGGTGGCGCATTGGGTCAAGAATGGCCCTGGAATGCTGAGGTCACCAGTTCGAAACCCTGGGCTTGCCTGGTCAAGCAACTACAGAAACTATGAAGCTCCTCCCCCCTTTCTCTCTCCCTCTTTCTCCTCTCTCTAAAATCAATAAATAAAATCTTTTTTTTTTTTTTAATTCAAGGCCCTGTCCGGTTAGCTCAGTCAGTTAAGAGCATCATCCCAAAACTGTTGTAACAAAGTTGCTATTCAATCTCTGGTCAGGACACAAACAGGAAGCAACCCCTCCCCAAATGCACAACTGAATGGAACAACAAATTCTTCCCTTCCCCCTCCCCTCTCTCTCCCTTCCTCTCTCTGTCCCTCTAAAATTCAATACAAGTTAAGCCCTGGCCGGAGAGCTCTGGAGCCTCGTACCAGGAGAGCTCTGGAGCCTCGTACCAGAGCACGGAGCTTGGCAGTTCAATCCCCAGTCAGGGCACATACGGGAGCAGCTCGATGTTCCTGTCTCTCTCTCCCTTTCTCTCTCAAAAAATCAGGCTGTTAAAAAAGGAATTTAGGCAGACATGGGGAATTAGAATGCTGGATAAGGAGAGTATTCCACCAACAGTGTGGAATGGAGGCTACAGTGGAGACAGTGAGAAGTGGCCAAACTGGGGGGAAAAAAAAATATATATATATATATGAGAGACAGAGAGAGGGACAGACAGACAGGAAGGGAGAGAAATGAGAAGCATCAATTCTTCTTTGCAGCTTCTTAGTTGTTTAGTGATTGCTCTCTTATATGTACCTTGACCAGGGGGCTCCAGCAGAGCCAGTGACCCTTTGCTCAAGCCAGCGACCTTGAGCTTCAAGCCAGTGACCATGAAGTCATGTCTAGGATCCCACACTCAAGCCCGTGTCCCTGTGCTCAAGCCGGTGAGCCCGCCGCCCTCACGCAGGCGACCTCAGAGTTTCAAACCTGGGTCCTCTGTGTCCCAGGCCAATATTCTATCCACTGCGCCACCTCCTGGTCAGGCCAGACTGCAAATATTTTGAAGGAAGAGCCAACAGGATTTCCTGAATGTACGGAGAAAGGCAAGAGAGGTGTCAAGGATGTCGCCCCCGTTTCTGGCCTGAGTGACTGGAAGGATGAAATTGGCACTTCCCCGAGATCTGAAAGACTTCAAGAAGAGCAGTTTTGAAGGGACGGGAGAAAGAAGAACATATAAGGACTGGGCCTGGGGTATGCCAAGGGTAGGGAACCGTCCAAGAGAATATAGGGGAATGGTCTAAGAGACCAGAGTACCATATACTGTACCCTGGAGCAGCAGGTACTAAATATCCGCCATCAATAAAAGAAGCAGTGGATGTTGCCATTTTAACTAAATATGTTTACCTTGAGGCCCTGGCCAGGTCCTCAGTGGCTAGAGCATCATCCTGGTGGGCCATGATCGCAGGTTCAATCCCCAGCCAGGGCATGTATGAGAAGCAGTCAGTGAGGGCATGACTGACTGGAATAACTCAGTGGAACAGAGAGTTTGCTTCTCTCTCTCAAATCAATGGAGAAAAAAAATACATATCTTGAAATACAGTGTAGACAAAGGCCCCTTGACAATGAAAACAATAAAAACAAAATTTTTAATTTTTTACTGAATTTATTGGAGTGACACTGGTTAATAAAAGTATAGGCTTCAAGTGTACAATTCTATAATACATCGTCGGTATTGCGTGTTCAGCACCCAAGGTCCAGTCTCCTCCATCACCGTGTGTTCCCTCCCCCCTCTTCTCCCTCCCCCCTCCCCTCCCCTCTGGGAATCACCATGCTGTTGTCTGTGTCTGTGAGTTGTTTTTGGTTTTGTCCTGTTTTTGTTTTTTTTTTTGCTCAATCCCTTCACCTATTTCTTTATTGATTGATTTTAGAGAAGAGGGGCGAGAGAGAGAAAAACATCAATTTGTTGTTCCACTTATTCATGCATTAATTGGTTAATTCTTGTATGTGCCCTGATTGGGGATCTAACCCACAACCTTGGCATATGGGGACACTGCTCTAACCAACTGAGCTACCTGGCCAGGGTACCTCTTCACCTGTTTAACCCCAACCCCCCTTTTCTCTGACAGCTGGCAGTCTGTTCTCTGTATCTGTGAACAAGTCGTTTAAAAAGTTAATCATTTTGGGGCTCCTTATGAACCAATAAAAAATAATACCATGCTTCAAAAGCCTCAACATGCAAGCCATATATTCCTATGGGTTTGAGATTTCCAAGGGGCTGAGTGTAAGTAGACGAAGGACTGGGCCCTGGGCACACCAGATACAGAGTCATCCGGAGGAGGTCAGAAAGGTCTGGGAGACGGAGAAGGAGTAGTCAGCGAGATAGGAGTAAAACAAAGAGCACGGTATGCTAAGCCAGATAGAAAAGTACAGTACGTTGTTAAACATCCATATCAGTCAAAGATGAAATTAATATAACTATTTGATTGGAATATATTTACTTTGAAACACAATGCCTCCTTGTAAATGAAAATACTAAAAAGAACACTTTCCCCCAGAGTTAATCATTTTTATGTTCTTTCTGTACCAGTAAAAAGCAACACTATACTTTAGAAGCCTCAAGATACAAGCCACATATTCATAAGTGCTGCGTTGCAGTATATGTGCAGCAAACACACACACGTCCTAAGTGCCAGCGCCAGAGTTGAGGTGAGTGTCTGCACCATGAAGGAAGTGCAGGGGGAGCCTCCAGGAATTAGCATGGCCAGAAGCACAGCTTTAGGGCTTGGGGGCTGTGCTCAAAGATAGAGACGGGGTTGAATCTAGGCTCTGAAATTATGTGTTAGTTCTAAAAACTAAGTTATTAAAAAAAAGGAAAAGAAAACCAGTGATCGCGTAGCTCTCAGGACAAAATGTCTTTGTCCTGATACAGGGCAGAGAGGGACGTTAGGTAAGTCGGTTCTGGCAACCTCAGCTTGGGGCGGGGTAGCTGAAGTGGAGGCAGGAGAAGTGCCTGTGAACAGCGGGCCCCAGCCTGGCTGCAAGGACAGCGGCCTTCACACTGTCCAGAGACCTGGGAAAGGCCGCGCTGGCGTGGGCAGAGGCGCTGGCGTGGGGCGAGGCGCTGGCCTGCTAAGCACAGGTGAGGCAGAAAGGCCTTCTCAGGCTGGAAGTCTCCATGTTGTCAAGATGATGATTGTCTTCAAACTGATGTACAAATTCAAAGCAATCCCTAGCACCAGCAGGGTTTTATGCAGAAATTCACAAGCTGATCCCAAAATTTACATGGAAATGCAAAGGCTGTAGAAAGCCAATACAATTTAAAAAAAGAACATAGTTAAAGGACGTACACTTTCCAATTTCAAAATGTACTGTATAAAACTACAGAAATCAAGACAGTGTGGTACTGGCATCAGGATAAATATATAGATCAATGGAACAGAGTCCAGAAATAAATTCTTTTATGGTCAATTTATGGTCAAGTTATTTTCAAGAAAGTGCCAAGGCAATTCAATAGGAAAGGATTGTCTTTTCAACAAATAGTGCTGGGACAATTGGATATCCAAATGCAGAAAGATGAAGCTAAAACCTTTTTTTTTGAGAGAGAGAGAGAGACAGGAACATCAAGCTGCTCCTCTATGTGCCCTGACAGGGGAATCAAACCAGCAACCTCTGCACCCCGGGACGGCGCTTCAACAACCAAGCTATTCAGCGACCAGGGCTTAATTTTTCAAATTTTTTTTTTTTTTCATTTTTCTGAAGCTGGAAACAGGGAGAGACAGTCAGACAGACTCCCGCATGTGCCCGACCGGGATCCACCCGGCACGCCCACCAGGGGTGAAGCTCTGCCCACCAGGGGGCGATGCTCTGCCCATCCTGGGCGTCGCCATGTTGCGACCAGAGCCACTCTAGCGCCCGAGGCAGAGGCCACAGAGCCACCCCCAGCGCCCGGGCCATCTTTGCTCCAATGGAGCCTTTTGGCTGCGGGAGGGGAAGAGAGAGACAGAGAAGAAAGCGCGGCGGAGGGGTGGAGAAGCAAATGGGCACTTCTCCTGTGTGCCCTGGCCGGGAATCGAACCCGGGTCCTCCGCACGCTAGGCCGACGCTCTACCGCTGAGCCAACCGGCCAGGGCTAATTTTTCAATTTTTAGAGAGCCAGAGAAGGGAAGCATTTGTTGTTCCACTCAGTCATGCATTTTTTGGTTGCTTCCCGTGTACCCTGACTGGGGATTGAAACACAAACTTGTTGTTTCAGGATGACGCTCTCCTTAATTTTTAAATTTTTTTTTTTTTTTTTTTACAGAGGCAGAGATAGACAGGGACAGAGAGAGATGAGAAGCATCAATCATCAGTTTCTCGTTGCGCGTTGCGACTTCTTAGTTGTTCATTGATTGCTTTCTCACATGTGCCTTGACCGCGGGCCTTCAGCAGACCGAGTAACCCCTTGCTGGAGCCAGCGACCTTGTGTCTAAGCTGGTGAGCTCTTTGCTCAAGCCAGATGAGCCCGCACTCAAGCTGGCGACCTCGGGGTCTCGAACCTGGGTCCTTCCGCATCCCAGTCCGATGCTCTATCCACTGCGCCACCACCTGGTCAGGCATTTTTAAAGATTTTATTTATTCATTTTAGAGAGAGAAGAGAAGAAGGAGGAGGCAGCATCAACTCCCATATATGCCTTGACCAGGCAAGCCCAGGGTTTTGAACTGGTGACCTCAGCGTTCCAGGTCGACACTTTACCCACTGCGCCACTAAAGGCCAGGCCATAGGCTGACGCTCTTAACCAACTGAGTTAACTGGCCAGGACCAAGTTAAAACCTTACTTCAAGCCCTGACCAGATAGCTCTGTTGGTTAGAGCGTTAGCCCATAGCACAGAGTTTCCTGGTTCGATCCCCGTCAGGGCACATACAGGAACAGACTGATGTGCCTGTTTCTGTCTCTCTCTCCCTTCCTCCCTCTCTAAAATCAATAAAATAAACATTAAAAAAAGACCTTACCTCACACCAATAAACAAAAATTAACTCAAAATAGATCACAGACCTATTTTGTAACAGCTAAAGCTAGAAACCTTTCAGAAGAAAACAGAGGAGTAAATCTTAGGACTTTATTTTAGGCAAAGTGTTCTTAAAAATGATACCAAAAGCATGACTCATAAAAGAAGAAATAAATTGGACTTCAAAGTTAAAAACTTTTGCTCTTTCTTCAAAGACACCATTAAGAAAATGAAAAGACAAGCTACAGAGTGGGAGAAAACATTTACAAATCATGTATCTGATAAAGACTTGTGTCCAGAATAGTTAAAAACTCTTGTACCTCAATAAGATAATGCAATTTCAAAATGGGTTTGAGAGCCCTGGCCAGGTAGCTCAGTTGCTTAAGAGCATCATCCCGAAACAACAAGGTTGTGGGTTCAATACCCAGTCAGGGGCACACATGGGAAGCAACCAAAAAATACACGACTGAGTGGAACAACAAATGCTTCCTCCTTTCTCCCTTCCTCTCTCTGTCTCTCTAAGAATTCAATAAAAGTTAAGCCCTGACTGGATAGCTCGGTTGGTTGGAGTGTCATCTGAGAGTGTGGAGGTTGCTGGTTCGATTCTGCGGTCAGGGCACATGCAGGAGCAGCTCAATGTTCGTCTCTCTCCCTGCCTTTCTCAAAAATAAAGAAAAAATGGGTTTGAATAGATATTTTACCAAAAAGATATGAATGACTGATAAGTACATGAAAAGTTGCTCAACATCATTAATCATTAGAGAAATGTAAATTAAAACCACATCTACTGCCTGACCAGGCGGTGGAGCAGTGGATAGAGCATTGGACTGGGATGCAGAGGACCCAGGTTCGAGACCCCGAGGTCGCCAGCTTGAGCACGGGCTCATCTGGTTTGAGCAAAGCTCACCAGCTTGGATCCAAGGTCTCTGGCTCGAGCAAGGGGTTACTCGGTCTGCTGAAGGCCCGCAGTCAAGGCACATATGAGAAAGCAATCAGTGAACAACTAAGGTGTCACAACGAAAAACTGATGATTGATGCTTCTCATCTCTCTCCGTTCCTGTCTGTCTGTCCCTATCTATTCCTCTCTCTGACTCTCTCTGTCTCTGTAAAAAATAAATAAATAAATAAATCCACATCTACTAGAATTTCTATAATAAAAAGAAAAGACAATATCAAGCTGTGGAATTGTGATAGTGATATCAAGTTGATGAAGATGTGGAGAAACTGCAGCCTCATTATTGCTGGTGGGAAGGTAAGATGACAGCCACTTTGGAAACGTTTGGCTATTCCTCCAAATGTCATACATAGATTTACCATAGGACTCAGCAGTTACACAGCTAGATATTTACCAAGAGAAATGAAAACATGTTTTCATAAAAATTTGTACACAAATGTTCATAGCAGCATTATTCACAATAACAAAAAGATGTACACGAATGTTTATAGCACTATCATTCACAATTGCCAAAAAGTGGAAACAATCCAAATATCCATCATCTGGTGAATGGATCAACAAAATGTGGTATGTCCATAAAATGGAATTACATTCGGCAATAAAAAGTAATGAACTACTACTGATGGATGCTACAACATGGATGAACCTCAAAACCATTAGGCTGAGAGAAGCCAGAAGCAAAAGGCCACATATTGTATCTTTCCATTTACATAAAATACCCAGAAAAAGCAAATCTATAGAGACAGACAGACCACTAATGGTTGCCTGGGGCCAGAGATAGAAATGAGGATTGACTGCAAATAATGGATACTGAAGATCTCTTTAGGAGTGATAGAAATATTCAAAATCTGGATGTGGTGATAGTTGCACAACTCTGTACATTTACTAAAAATCACTTAATTGTATACTTGAAACAGGTGAATTTTATGGTATGCAAATTTTACCTCAATAAAACCCATTTTCTAAAAAGAACATGCTTGCAATTGCATATGAATTCCAGCTCTGCTACTTACTAGCTCAGGAATCATAGATGTGTTATCTAATCATTTTAGGACCTGTTTCTTCACCTGTCCAATAGTAATAATAGTATATATATCTAAAAAAATAAATAGTATATACCTCATCAGATTGTTGTAAGGATTAAAGTTATTACTTGTTAAGTCAGTGCCAATGTTTAACTACTATTATTGTTATTTTATTTATTTTTATTTTCCAAGAGAAAGGAAGGGAGATAGAGATAGACTTCTGCATGTGGCCCCACCAGGATCCACCCTGTAACCCCCTCCTGGGGCCAATGCTTTGCCCATCTGGGGCCATGCTGGCAACATAACTATTTTTAGCGCCTGAGGCAGAGGTTCCATGGTACCAACTTCAGCAGAGCCATGGCTGCGGGAGGGGAAGAGAGAGAGAGAGAGAGAGAGAGAGAGAGAGAGAAGGAAGGGGGAGGGGAGTGGTGGAGAAGCAGATGGTCACTTCTCCTGTGTGCCCTGACTGGGAATGGAACCCGGGACTTCCACACCCTGGGCTGACGCTCTACTGCTGAGCCAACCAGCCACAGCCCTATTATTCTTATTAATGACATTATTTCCTGTTATGTTTCTACTTCCAAAAGTTTCTGACAATAAAGCATATATTATCAATGAATTTTATATTTTTATTGCTATACTTCACATACCATAAGATTCACCCTTTAAACTGTACAATTCACTGGTTTAGTATATTCACAAAATAGTGTAACTATAACCACTAATTCCACATTTTTATCACCTCAGTGGGTTTTCTGAATTGGCTGGAACAACTATTTACAATGTAAGATCAATTCTAAACTTACAAACTTGTAAGTTTCTAAATTCAGAACTAAATGCCTTCACCCAAATACAATATATACAGTTTCTACCATTACTTAACCAATGAATGCATTTATCCAAAAAACTTCCTATTTTAGGTAAACTGTTGTACCTAAAAATTATGAAAATACACTCATTTTAATCTTAAGTACTCAATGAACACAGGTAAACTAAATTCTTATTCATCTCTTATTAAAATTTTTTTACTAAAAATGAATTCTTGTTCATGATAGAAAATTTGTAAAGCATAAAAATGCATAAGGGAGAAACAAAACTTGTATTCTTTTTAACACTGGATAAAAAAGGGTTAAGTCTCAACTATCTTCAATTTTTTAAATATCGATTTAATTGGTAATCTTTCCATTAAGGAAGTGACGTTTTTTGGATCAGTTTTTTTTACATATATATATTTTTTTCTTTTTTTAAATTTTATTTTTGTTGGGTCAGTTGTTTAAAAAAAACCTCTCTGGACGTTCTCACCGACACCCAGCCTCTACCCTCCGCTTAACTGCATTCTAGCGCCACCACAGGCCACCTCCCTAGCTCGAGAAACCTTTCTCCTAGAACAAGTAAGACTGCTTTTGCCATCTCTGGGCCGCGGAACCTCCGCGCGAGGGCGCCCTCCCCGCCGCCTGCCAGGTGACGCGCGGCGCCGTGAACGTGGCCAGCTCAGCGCATGGCCTCCTCCCAGCCAACAGCTCCGTCACAGGTGGGCCGGACCCCAAGCCAACCTCGCCTTATTAAATTACGGAAATCGGTACAGAAGGACATTCCCACACTCTCTGCGCACACCCTAACTCTGGTTCCCAGGTTCCAGGGAAACCCTTCTACCCATGCGCACGAGAAACGGAAATGACTTCTCCGTTGCCAGCGCGCTCGCGTCGTTAGTTTCACCCGCCCACCAAGGGGCCTTTTTGGGGCTGCCCTCACATATGCCTGCACAAATAATCAACAGGTTTGAGACAGAGAGATCGCGAAACTTTGCCTTATGTTTTCTGGCCATCTTCCCGGCAGGTAATATATGAACCCATAAACAAAGAAGTCCAAGCAGTGAGGCCCTACTGCACCGGTCATCCCCCGTTCCCTGGCCAGGGCCCTAGTCAGCCTTCCCGCCTTCGCCCCGCCCTCCTCCTCCGCACTGGCGGGCCTGCTTGTACGGTCAGGCTGTCGCCGCGGGGACACTTCCTTTTTCTCCGGACAAGATGGCGGGGGGCGATGCTGGAGTGACACTGGGCCAGCCGCATCTTTCTCGTCAGGATCTTGCAACCTTGGTAAGGTTTCGATCTGGCAGGATGCGGAGTGAACTCGGGAGTGGGGGTGACAGAGCCTTCTCCCGGGTGGCGTTGAGACAAAGCAATGCCTGGCTGTCCGGAGCATGCTTAGCTCCGGAGCCAGACGCCCTAAGCTGCCGCCGCCTGCGCCTTAGCAAGTCCGCGAGTTGGGGAGGGTGGTGGTGGTGGTGGTGGTGAGATCGTCGGACCTCGATATAGTATTAAATGTCATTGAGCTTTTCACTTTTGAATGAGAAAGGAGTGTCTACACTCGACTCGGTGCTAATGCTGTCAGTGGTGGGGCGTCCTCGAGCCTCTACATCCCTCATAGTGAATGAAGGTGTAGTGTTGTATAACGATGAAGGACTTTTAGGGGTTCCCATTCATCAGAGTATAGATTGCTTATGCAGGAAAAGCGCTTTAGAAGTGGAAGAGAGCTATTCACATGGTGGCGAGCCGTAAATGAAATGTCAAGTTACAGGAAAAGTTGTGATTGCTTTATGTACCGTGATTAAAAATAAAAGTAAAATATTTTATTGCAGGATGTTACTAAATTGACTCCACTTTCACACGAAGTTATCAGCAGACAAGCCACAATTAATATAGGTAAGATAAGACAACTAACTTCTTGCTTGATCTCTGGCAAGTGGTTTGAATGAACCTTTTCCTTCGTGTGATTACCTGAATTATAACGAGGATGCCAGTATTCAAATAGACATTGAGTACTTGTGAGCAAAGCACCTCCCAGATTTCTTTGGGAAGCACATGCTGCCCATGCCTAGCTTACAGACTAGGTGAGAAAAAGATAAGGACCTATGAGAAGTTTACTAGCATAAGGTGGTATGTAGTCATGTAGCACTTTAAAAATGCAGCTCTACTTGCCACGGGGTTATTGCAAGGGCAGGGTTTTTTAAAGTTTTATTTGCTATATAAGCTGTTATTAAGTAGAGTATTTTTTCTTCTTAATTGACACCTAGAACTTTAGAGGAGAACTTATGTCTACTGAGTGTAAATTTGGGGTATTTGAGAGTCCATACAAACAGCACAGTAAAACCTACTTAAAAGTAAGGCTCCACCCTCAGGCAATTAAAAAGTTAGAAGATGTATGCTACCTTTGATAGCATTACCGTAATTAAATCTGGATTGTTCTCTCATTTTCATGGATTCCTTTTGGTTGGGCTCATCATACCTATTTATTTCATTCTGGGAATACTGGAAAGTTTCTGAATATACAAGATAGTATGTTTTTTATTGAGTATTTATTTCAAATGAAGGCAATCTCTTCTGTGATTAAAAGCATGAGACTATGGAGAATATTATGCTAAGTGAAATAAACCAGGCAGAGAAAGAAAAATATCATATGATATCCCTTATATGTGGAATCTAATGAGCAAAGTGAACTGAGGAACAGAATAGAGGCAGAGGTGGGGTCACAGGGAGCAGAGGGACAGCTGTCAGGGGGATGAGGGGATGGGATCAGAGAAGGTGAAGGGATTAGTGAAATGATATATACATAACACAGAGATACAGGTAACAGGACAGCAAATCCTAGAGGAAAAGGGGGAGGGACAAAAGGGGTATAAAAAGGAACACAGGTGGGGGTGAGGGAGTTATAATCAGTGGGACTCTTGAACTCATGTAAACACAATAAATTAAGAATTAATAAATAAAAGAAAATGCATAAGGAAAAAAGAATCATGCAAAATAAAAAAAAGAACTAAAAAACCCATGAGACTAATCAGGAAGCATCAACTATATATGTGCCTTGACCAGGCAAGCCCAGGGTTTTGAACTCGCAACCTCAGTGTTCCAGGTTGACGCGTCAACCACTGTGCCACCACAGGTCAGGCTTCTGTTAATCTTTATAGTGAGTTATGGCTTTGGGTTTTCTCCTTTAACAGTGTTTGGAAGTGCACGTGAATTAATTTTTTGAATTTTGTCTGTAGGTACAATTGGTCACGTAGCTCATGGGAAATCCACAGTTGTAAAAGCTATTTCTGGAGTTCACACCGTCAGGTTCAAAAATGAACTAGAAAGAAATATTACAATCAAGCTTGGATATGCTAATGCCAAGGTGAGCTGTGTATTATGGAACTAGAAATGAACTTGAATTAGAATGCGCTGTTAACAAATCCGATCTTTTCATTGAAACTTTTAGATTTATAAACTTGATGACCCAAGCTGTCCTCGGCCGGAATGTTATAAATCCTGTGGAAGTAGCATGCCTGACGAGTTTCCTACAGACATTCCAGGGACCAAAGGGAACTTCAAATTAGTCAGGTGACCTCTTTGGTGCTTCATATTTGATTGTCTTGGGTTTGGTGCTTTTTTGAAATATTTAACTGAGATATTAAGCAGTGAACGTAATTGCTCAATGGTTTTGTTATTTTTCCATTATTTTAATTGTCTATAATGACAATAATTTGAAAAGTCAAATATTTAAACCTAAGATACTCACATGCAAGTTCTCCAAAGGAAAAGTATCACATAAGCAGACTGGGATGGAGGAAATACACTTTATTGGATTTTTTTTTTTTTTTTTAAGAGAGAGGGAAAGAGGGACAGACAGGAAGGGAGAGAGATGAGAATCATCAATTCATAGTGTGGCACCTTAGTTGTTCATTGATTGCTTTCTCATGTGTGCCTTGACTAGGGGGCTCCAGCTGAACCAGTGACCCTTTGCTCAAGCCAGCAACCTTGGCCTTCACACCAGCGACCATGGCATTATGTCTGATTCCATGCTCAGGCCACCAACCCCGCGCTCAAGCCAGTGACCCAGAATTTGAAACCTGGGTCCTCAGTGTCCCACGCCAAAGCTTTATTCACTGCACCACCGCCTGGTCAGGCACTTTATTGGATTTAAGGGATTCTTTTTGTCAGGCTCCTAAATTTCTTTTAAACAGTGTTGTTTCTGTTCTTTGATAGGGGAGACAAAGCCAGTCTTTTTTTAATTTTTAGAGAGAAACTTCAATTCATTCTTCCATTTATTTATGCATTCATTGGTTGATTCTTGTATGTCCCCTGATGGGGGATTGAACCTGCAACCTTGACATGTTGGGACAATGCTCTAACCAACTGAGCTACCAGGCTAGGGAAAGCCATTCTTAATTACCTCTTAATTAAGTGCATGGATTTGTTAGCCATCTATTTTCTAAATATGATTGCATATTCTGGTTCTTTATCAGAGGTTACTAACATCAACCTATTGATGTTTATGGGGGTTGGGTTGCTCCACAAAGAAATTTTAGTTTGGGGGAAGGGCTAGGACTAGGGAGAGGTGAGAGAGGCCCTTGCCTTGGGCCCACAATTTAAGGGGGAAAGAGGATGCTAAAATACCCTCAGTAGTTACAATAAATAGTATTGTAAGGCAATTTTATTAAATTAATGCAAGGATATTGGGATAAACAATATCATTTGTTTAAATAAAGATGGGCTTGAAATTACTTATTTTTCTTTTATTTCAGTATCACTTTTTTCCTTATTTTGGGTTCAGCATGGCATTGTTACGGATCTTTTTTTCATTTAAAATTTTGATATTTTGGCCCTGTCTTGGTTAGAGCATAGTCTCAATACACCGAGGCTGCAGGTTCGATCCCCAGTCAGGGCACATACAAAAATCAATCAGTGAATGCATAAATAAGTGGAACAACAAATCGATGTTGCATGCACACGCGCTCTCTCTCTCAAAAAAAAAAAAAAAATCAATAAAAATTTGAATTCTGATATTCTGTTCATGATGCATTTTTTGCATTAGTTTTTTTTAATATTAAGTTTAAATATTATTTATCTTGATTATTAAGATTTTTGTTACCCCCTTACATTTTGCACCCATGGCAAATGTGTCACTTGGCTCACCCTAGTTTGGACCCTGATCAGAGGCCAGCAAACTTTTTCTCTAAAGGGCTGACAGTATTTTTGCTTTGCAGACCATAGGTTCTCTGTTCTAGCTCCTCAGCTCGGCCCTTGTGTTATGAAAGCAGACATAGACGGTGTGTGAGTGACTGCTATGGCGGTGGGTCGGGTTCACCTTGTGGCCGTAGTTTGCTGACCCCTGTTTTAGATAACTGTGAGCACATAGTTGTTTAAAATAATGCTTCTGGCCTGACCTGTGGTGGCGCAGTGGATAAAGCGTCAACCTGGAAATGCTGAGGTCGCCGGTTCAAAACCCTGGGCTTGCCTGGTCAAGACACATATGGGAGTTGATGCTTCCAGCTCCTCCCCCCTGTCTCTCTCCTCTCTCTCCTCTCTAAAAAATGAAAAAAAAAAAAAAAAAAAAAAATAATGCTTCTGGCCTGACCTGTGGTGGCGCAGTGGATAAAGTGTCAACCTGGAAATGCTGAGGTCACCGGTTCAAAACCCTGGGCTTGCCTGGTCAAGGCACATATGGGAGTTGATGCTTCCTGCTCCTCCCCCCTTCTCTCTCTCTCTCTCCCCTCTCTATAATGAATAAATAAAAAAAATCTTTAAAAAATAAATAATTTTTTAAAAATAATGCTTCTGAGTGAGTAGCATGGTTGTTGTTTTTTAAATAGTGCTGCCGTCTATTTAGCAATTCCAGCTTTTCAATGTGCTAGAGAAGTTTTTGGCAAATTATTTTTTCAGATGGCATTGCCCATTTTGTTAACACTTTTAGCTTTCAAATAGATAGCATTCTCTATATATACTCTATACCAGGGCTAGTCAACCTTTTTATACCTACCGCCCACTTTTGTATCTCTGTTAGTAGTAACATTTTCTAACCGCCCACCGGTTCCACAGGAATGGTGATTTATAAAGTAGGGAAGTAACTTTACTTTATAAAATTTATAAAGCAGAGTTAAAGCTTATAATAATAATTACTTAACAAGTACTTTAGGTCAGATTTTCACTGTTTGGCAGAATAAATCTTTATAAATCAACTTCTAAATCAATCTTTTATTTATACTTTGGTTGCTCTGCTACCGCCCACCATGAAAGCTTGAACGTCCACTGGTAGGCGGTAGGGACCATGTTGACTACCACTGCTCTATACCTTATTACTTCCACTGGCTTTGGGAAGTCTTGGTTCTTCAGTTATTTCTAGCTATCACATGGCTAATTTCCTTTGCTTTGTAATGATCTACAATGATTTGACACTCAGCGAGTAGGTAATCTTATTTCTAAGGTTTAGAAACGCCAAGTCCTATAACCACTTGTCTTTATTATAGCAGTAAGAATTATTTTTACATTTTTATTCTATATTCATATGTAATGTTCATAGTCCACTTTTAAAGTGATTTAGTTTTGGGAAATCTATAACTTGCATCGTGAAGTATGGGTTGATCTTAGGACTGACTGCTGTTTCTCCGTTGTTAGACACGTTTCCTTTGTTGACTGTCCTGGCCATGACATTCTGATGGCTACTATGCTGAACGGCGCAGCAGTGATGGATGCAGCTCTTCTGTTGATAGGTAACTGCATCAGAATCGGTTTGGACAAATCAGTGGGGAGCAAACCCAAAGTGAAATATTTAAAGGGGAACTAAGGCCTTTAAGGGCCATATTTATTACTTGAGGGTGACATGAATGAAGGAAACTAACATGAAATCCAGGATGGCATCCCTGCCTACCAGCGATCACGAAATGTTACACAAGGTAGACCTAGGGCTGATGTCTTGTGAGAATTCATATGGCAGTATATAGTTTAAAAGCTTAGTGGTTCCTTTCCCCCACTTAGATCACGTAAAATGATTTACTATTTTAATTTTAAATTTACATGTAGAAGTACATGTACCTTTTTTCTTTTTTGTCTGAGCTGTCCACTGCAACAGTGACGTATAATGTTTTTAGATGCAGATCTCATTCTTAGTAAGTGTTGAAGTCTAGACCTAATTGGGGTTTTCAGAGCTAGGGTTGTGCTACCTTCCTTACATGAACTGTTCAGAGATTTATTGCTTTGGAATATAACTTTTTTAAAGTATGCCGAGCAGATATGGTATAGGACACCTGAACGTCACTGCTCAGGGAGGGTGATCATTTGAGTGCCCAGCCAGACATGCCTGTTTCTTTAGAATACGCTGTTTGGTATCTTCCCAATTCCCTCCTTTGTTAGAGAGTAACCTCTGATAGTTGAAATCCGTAGACTCTATTAAGTGTCTTTCCCTCTTAATTACTCTGTCTCTCAGAAGCTTGACTAGGCCAGAACATTTCTAATACTAGATTGAACCTTATTCCTGAGCAAGAGCTGAGGGCAGACCCCAAGATGCCAAACTTGTTGATTCCAAACTTCTTGCTTAGGACCAGTAATAGGACCCCAATGATGTGATATCCAAGACTTTTGCTTTGAATAGGGCTAGGGCATTCAAATGTTTCATTTGTTAGATGGCCAGTTAATTTTTTTGGTAGTAAAATCCACATAATGTCAAATTTATCATTTTAGCCATTTAAAGTATACAGTTCAATGGCATTAAATGCACTGACAGTGTTGTACAAGCATCGCCACTATCTAGTTCCAGAACATCTTCATTACCCCTAAAGGAAGCCCTGTGCTGTCAGCGGTCATTCTGTTACCCTTCCTTCAGCCCAGCCCCTGGCAGCCACTGATCTGCTTTCTGGCTCTTAGGGATTTGCCTCTTCTGGCAAATATTTCTAGCTAATTCTCATGCATCATTTTTATTCTTTATCATCTAGCTGGTAATGAGTCTTGTCCTCAGCCTCAGACTTCTGAACACCTGGCTGCTATCGAAATTATGAAACTGAAGCATATTTTGATTCTACAAAATAAAATTGATTTGGTAAAAGAAAGTCAGGCTAAAGAACAGTATGAACAGATCCTTGCATTTGTACAAGGTAAGAAGGCATGATATCTGACACATCCATGAGTCACCTTGAGAGCCGTTTAATTCAGATGCCAGATGTTAAATTAACTTTTTTTTTTTTTTTTTTGTATTTTTCTGAAGTTGGAAACAGGGAGGCAGTCAGACAGACTCCCGCATGCGCCCGACCGGGATCCACCCGGCACGCCCACGAGGGGGCGATGCTCTGCCCATCTGGGGCGATGCTCTGTCGCAACCAGAGCCATTCTAGCGCCTGAGGCAGAGGCCACAGAGCCATCCTCAGTGCCCGGGCCAACTCTGCTCCAATGGAGCCTTGGCTGCGGGAGGGGAAGAGAGACAGAGAGGAAGGAGAGGGGGAGGGGTGGAGAAGCAGATGGGCGCTTCTCCTGTGTGCC
The DNA here is from genome assembly GCF_036850995.1 of Saccopteryx leptura. NCBI lineage: Eukaryota > Metazoa > Chordata > Mammalia > Chiroptera > Emballonuridae > Saccopteryx > Saccopteryx leptura. The sequence continues at coordinate 16,513,647 of NC_089516.1, forward strand.
CTGGCCGGGAATTGAACCCGGGACTCCTGCACGCCAGGCCAACGCTCTACCACTGAGCCAACCAACCGGCCAGGGCCGAAACTATCATTTTTTAATAAAAAATCCTCCTCAGTGATAATACAATGAACAAAAGCATTTTTTTTCATTGGTCCTAAACTATTACTGGGTAGTACTTTGAGAATTGGAACTGACGATCATTTATTGAATCTTCAGAGTCCCATTCTTAAACAGCATAGTATTTTCATTTCAAGGAAGACATAAAGATCTTAGTGTGGACGTTTGATTCTCTCTGAGCCTTGTTTTCTTGTTTAGAAAGGTTGACTTCCCATGAACCCAGCTCTATCGTAATGAAAAAGAATAAGTCATATTGATTAAAATCTAATTGTTCGTTTCATTTCTTTGACCAGCCTGTCTGACATATAATTAATAAGGAGCAAATATTATATGTGCAGCAGTCTTTGATTAGCAAAGAGTCTGTAATTTTATCTTGACATTTATATGAAGATTAATTACATGTTATTAGAAATCTTTCAACCAGTAAAGTGCTCTTTCCCAGGAGTATTAGTATTTTATTCCTTCATACAGTTTTTGTCATTTCAGTATATTAAATATAGCTATTCAAATATTTTGACATTTCCTTTCCTTAAAGGGAATGGTATTAATTTTCACAAGTAAAAGCAAACAGAATACTTCTACCTCTCTAAATAGAATTATTACTTTCTACTGGTTGCTGGCATTTGGGTGGGGGTGGTTAGGCATCTCTTTTAGTAATTGAACAGTTTCATGTAAAATGTATAGAGCAAGTTTTGTATAATTGAAGAATTCTGACTTTTCTCAATTTGATCATATAGGTACAGTAGCAGAAGGAGCTCCTATTATTCCAATTTCTGCTCAGCTGAAGTACAATATTGAAGTTGTCTGTGAGTACATAGTAAAGAAAATTCCGGTGCCCCCAAGAGATTTTACTTCAGAACCCCGACTGATTGGTAAGTGATAGAATTTGTCTTTAACCCCTAACTGGATCTTTTCTATATTGGCAGTTCCCCTTTTTGCAGAGGTAATAATAAATTTAATCTCCATTAAAAAAAAATTGTTTTTGGAAATGGATGAATTTTGAGACTGAATCAAGATGGGATTTTCCACAGTATTTTCTGTGCAATTATGTTGTAGTCAGGAACAGGATATTAAAACTCCCATACAAATGATTTCTTCTTTTTTTTTTCTTTTCTTTTCTTTTTTTTTACAGAGACAGAGAGAGGGACAGGGACAGACAGACAGAAACGGAGTGATGAGAAGCATCAATCATTAGTTTTTCGTTGCGCATTGCAACACCTTGGTTGTTCATTGATTGCTTTCTCATATGTGCCTTGACCGTGGGCCTTCAGGAGACCGAGTAACCTCTTGCTGGAGCCAGCAACCTTGGGTCCAAGCTGGTGAGCTTATGCTCAAACCAGATGAGCTTGCGCTTAAGCTGGCGACCTCGGGTCTCGAACCTGGGTCCTCGGCATCCCAGTCCGATGCTCTACCCACTGCGCCACCGCCTGGTCAGGCACAAATGATTTCATTGTACCATTAATGAGTATTTTCATGTCCCTTTCACTTTTATTTAAGTTCATAATACCAGTGTTGGTATAATTTGATCATTTAAGCTTGTGCTCTCTACACAGAGATGTAGGAGTCTTTTCAAAACTGACCTGGAGCCCTTTTGGGCCTTCACCCAGGGCCCACCTGTGTGTTGTGGGTGGTTGTGATGTGCACCCATTATTAAGGGATACTGCTCTCAGGACCCAAATGCACATCATGGAGTCCTAGAGTGTTTTGTAGCTTTAAAACTAAATTTTTCTGAAACAGTACCTGGGAAACTTGAGAAGTTTACCTATAACTACCTGTTGCTAAATTTGAATAAGTTCTTGCAGAAAAAAAAAAAAAATAATAATAATTTTTATTTCAGAAGTCATAATGTAGAGATGTATAAAGAAAAAAATCCATAGTCTCCCAGCCTCCCATTTCTAGCCCCTTAGCCCTGGAATGACCGAGTTAACAGTTGGTGTATAGTATTCCCATGCCTCTTTTTGTTCACATCATCATGTATAAACATATACGTGTTTTTTAGTTTTTCTTTGTGGAGGTGGGATCATACTGTGTGTTATTTTAGTAACTAGTTTTGTGTGTGTTTTTTTAATAGTATAGGAGAGTTATGCTTCTAGATCATTACATACAGTTCTATATTATTTTTTTTTTTAATGTTTTATTTTATTGATATTTTAGAGAGAGGAAGGGAGAGAGCAGGAGAGAGAGACAGGAACATCTGTTCCTATATGTGCCCTGACTGGGGATTGAACCGGCAACCTCTGCACTCCAGGTCAACGCTCCAACTAACCAAGCTATCTAGCCAGAGCTCTTTTTTTTTTTAAGTGAGAGGAGGGAAGATAGACTCCCACATATACCCTGACTGGGATCCACCCTGGCACCCCCATCTGGGGTCGATGCTCGAATCAACCAAGCTATCCTTAGTGCCTGAGGCCGACACTCAGACCAACCAAGCCACTGGTTGTAGGAGGGGAAGGGAGAAAAGGAGGGAAGAAGAAGCAAATGGTCAGTTTTCATGTGTGACCTGACTGTGGATCAAACCGGAGATGTCCGCATGCTGGGCCAATGCTCTATCCATTGAGCAGATCGGACAGGGCTTGATTCTACATTTTTTACTACCTACGTGACACTTCATAGTATTGATATACCATAAAATACCTCCTATCAATGAACTTTTAAGCCAGAATAGGCGGTGGCGCAGTGGATAGAGCATTGGACTGGGGTGCGGAGGGCCCAGATTCGAAACCCTGAGGTCATAAGCTTGAGTGCAGGGTTGCTGGCTTGAGTGTGGGATCATAGGCATGACCCTATGGTTGCTGGCTTGAGCCCAAGGTCTCTGGTTTGAGCAAGGGGTCACTCACTCTGCTGGAGCCCCCTGGTAAAGGCACATATGAGAAAGTAATCAATGAACAACTAAGGTGCTGCAACAAAGAATTGATGCTTCTCATCTCTCTCCCTTCCTGTCTGTCTGACACTATCTGTCCCTCTCTCTGTCTCTGTCACATATACAGAAAAAGAGAACTTTTAAGTTCCTTCCACTTTTCTGTCCAAAATAAGGCTGTAGTAAATTTAGTTGGAATAATAATACTAGATTTTGTCACAAAATCACCTCTGTGGTGTAAATCTTATGTGTCTGGTCTTTTAGGAAAGTTAACTTAGAAAAGAATATTTTTTCTAAAGTTAAAAGGAACAGAATTGGCTTTAATACGTTTCCCTTTAGTCATTAGATCCTTTGATGTCAACAAACCTGGCTGTGAAGTTGATGACCTCAAGGGGGGTGTAGCTGGTGGTAGTATTCTAAAAGGAGTGTTAAAGGTAAATTGGGTTTTGTTCATTGTGGTGGTGTTTTAATTAGGGTAGCATTGGTTAATAACATTATTTACATTTCAGGTTTTTACAACTTTATAATACAACATCTGTATAATCTATTGTGTGCTCACTACCCTCACTACCCCAAGTCTAGTGGTTGTGGGTTTTTTTTGTTTGTTTTTCTCTAGCTTTTATTTATTTAGTTAGTTTTTTCAATTACAGTTTACATTCAGTATTATTCTGTATTAGGTTCAGATGTACCTCAAAGTGATTAGAAAATCATGCACTTCCCTCGTCTGAATCAGAAAAACAGTATAGGATTCCAAATTGGAAAAATAAATGTTTTCTAAATAAAAAATAAAAATTTTTATTCATAGTGTCTAGTACTTGATATAGAGGTCTTTGTGTACTGTTATGCTTTTTTAACATGTCTGACCTCTGACTTTATAGGTTACTCATGAGTATGAAACACATTTTTTGCGGGGCTAGGACTTTTTCATGTCAGTGGGAAATGTGTTGTCCCTAGTGCTACTTACAGTACTTCTGATTGCTACTGTATATTTGTCTAGGTGGGCCAGGAGATTGAAGTCAGACCGGGGATTGTTTCCAAAGACAGTGAAGGAAAACTCATGTGTAAACCGATCTTTTCCAAAATTGTGTCTCTCTTTGCGGAACATAATGACCTTCAGTATGCTGCCCCAGGCGGTCTTATTGGTAAGGAGTTTCCTCCCATCCTATGCTTTTCCTTTGTGGTACTTTGCACGTTCTCATGGGAAGTGGATTACCCAAACAGATACAGGTTTTTAATTGGATATTAATTGGATGGGGTGGGGGAGCATACATGTGCTTAAACTGTTAATTTTAAGTCATAAGATGATTTTGTGTGTTGTGTGTTTTTTTAAGACTTTATTTATTGATTTTACAGAAAGGAGAGGGAGAGAGAAAGGGAGGGGGGAGAAGCGGGAAGTATCAACTTGCGGTAGTTGCTTTTGGTACGTGCCCTGACCGGCAAGCCTGGGGCTTTGAACCGGTGACCTCAGCATTCCAGGTCGATGCTTTATCCACTGCGCCATCACACGTCAGCCTCATGTGTTTTTCCGAAACTTACTTTTTTAGGCATAAAAAAAGAATACATTTTGGTTTAGTATGTAAAGCAGCTCCTTTTTAGCAATAACAGAAGTTTTACAACCTAGCAGTTAAAAATACCCAACTGTACCTTCCGGGGAGGCATCTACATGGTTGGGGAGTAGAGAGTGCTTGTTTTTATGTATGTTTCGCAAATGGAAAGTTACCAACAAATCTTGCTTGGAACGCTGAGGTCACTGGTCCGAAACTCCGGGCTTGCCCAGTCAAGACACGTATGAGAAGCAACTGCTACAAGTCGATGGTTCCTGCTTCCCCACACCATTTCTCTTTCTCTCTCTCCTCTCTCTAAAAAAAAAAAATCAATAAAATCTTAAAAAGAAAGAAAGTTACCCACAAATGTCATTTGAATTGTATCAGATCATATTTACACTGAGGTGGGAATAAAAGAAGATATCTCCCATTGTGTACTAATTACTGAGATAATTTATGGTTTTCTTGGTCCCTTACAACTTAGTATATTACCAGATAACCATAAAAAGGCTAGGTTAAGTGACAGTCAGAGGTACTGTGCCTTTGGATTAAAGAAAAAAATGTTTGGCTTAGAAGGAGTTTGCCCTTTGGTTCTATGGATTTGGCTATATAATTTTTCTACTTTGTCCTTTAACTAAGAATTTATTGTATGTGTTTTGTTTTCCTTTTCAACCTTCATTGAAGATATTCAGACTCATTTTTGAATTAGGCTATAAACCTCTTTGCCCTTTGTTTAGGGATTTAAATCAAGGGATTCTTTCTGTTTTCAAATGCCCAAGTAACCTGTGAGTTTGCAATTCTATTTCTTTGGGCATTTTGTCATCCTTACCTAGCTATTACATGACTGTGAAAATATAAATGTGTATTAAAATGTAGAGGTATGTATGTGCTGGACTTCTTTAAGTTTTGAGGTAAAGAGCTTTATAGGGGAAAAAGTTGGACCCTACATACATATATATATTATATACTTTATTTTATATCAGGAGTTGGAACAAAAATTGACCCCACATTGTGCCGGGCTGACAGAATGGTGGGGCAGGTACTTGGTGCAGTTGGAGCTTTACCTGAGATCTTCACAGAATTGGAGATCTCCTATTTCCTGCTTAGACGGCTTCTGGGCGTGCGCACTGAAGGAGACAAGAAAGCAGCAAAGGTATGTGCTTTCTGTAGTTCTGTTTTGGAAAAGTGACAGTGATGTTAAGATCAGTTTTATAGTTAAACATGGGATTTTAAAAATAACTAAAGGTGAGTAAGTTTGACTTGCTAAAAATGGAGAACTTCAGTATGGCAATCAGTTTTTAGTGAAACCAAACGAAACGGGGGGAAATACGTCACATATGACAGGGATATAGTGCTGTTATCCATGTGATTTTGGAAGTCTCAGTAAGATTCGGTTGGCAGAGATGGAAAATGGCTGACATCTGTTGTTGGCAGGGATGAAGGAAAACCGCAGCAGTTTGGGGAAAGCAGTTTCTCAGTTTGGGGGTTTGTTTTCCCCCGATTATTTCCCTAGGTGCAAAAGTTATCTAAGAATGAAGTGCTCATGGTGAACATAGGATCCCTGTCGACTGGAGGAAGAGTTAGTGCAGTCAAGGCTGACTTGGGCAAAATCGTTCTGACCAATCCTGTGTGCACAGAAGTAGGAGAGAAGATTGCCCTCAGCCGAAGAGTTGAGAAACACTGGCGGTAAGTTCACTAGCCGTAGTCACTAAGAAAGAAGGCACCGTCAGTTTCCTTAAGTTCCTGGTGGTGTACACGCACACTTTTCCTGTATTTTCTAAAAACAAAGATATTCCATAAGCACTTAAAGAAGTTTAGCCTGACCAGGCGGTGGCGCAGTGGATGAAGCGTTGGACTGGGATGTGTAAGGACCCAGGTTCAAGACCCCGAGGTCGCCCGATTGAGCGCAGGCTCATCTGGCTTGAACAACAGCTTGGGCCCAGGGACACTGGCTCCAGCAAGGGGTTACTCAGTCTGCTGAAGGCCCGCGGTCAAGGCACATAGGAGAAAGCAGTCAGTGAACAACTAAGAAGTCGCAACACACAACAAAAAACTAATGATTGATGCTTCTCATCTGTCTCCATTTCCTGTCTGTCTGTCCCTGTCTACCCCTCTAACTCTCTCTGTCTCTGTAAAAAATAATAATAATAATAAAAAATTGGCTAAAGAAGTTTAATATTGATGAAATACTGAAGTCTGCAGTCTGTATTCCAGTTTTATTGTTTGTCCCAATGATGTCCTCTGGGGCCCTCCAGTCTGGGATCATGCATTGCGTTTAGTCTCATGTGTCTTTGATCTCTAATCTGGAACTTCTTCAGCCTTTCTTTGTCTTAACTGACAGCTTTGAAGAATACAAACTAGTTCCTTTAGAGACTGTTCCTCAGTTTCAGTTTATCGAACCTGTAACCTAGGCATATTGGGACAACACTCTTAACCAACCGAGCTACCCAGCACAGGGTGTTCCAGAATCATCTTGTACCTCCCTTCTCCAGTTTGGAATTGGCCATTTCTCTGAGGAACCCTAGTTCCGTTTAGTGGGAAATGGGATTTAGAAGTGAAGATCTCGGTGCTGAGGGTGCTCATCGCTTTTAAGGTGCTATTGCTTCTGGGCCCTTTCTGTTCTGTGACCTCACCATTGCCCATACTACCATCACTTCGCGCTTCAAGACATTGCAGAAGATTCCTAGTTTGCCTCTTCGTTACTGAAGAGCTCAAACATTTTTATCATGCTGTGCTCAGTAATTTCCAGTAGCTTCTCACTACTCTCCATTACTCAGGACCTTTCTGGAAGCCTGCTTCAGTGCATTTTATATTTCCTCCTGCTTTGTCTCTAAACCCTCTGAATCAGACTATTGTGTGCCCTGTGTATCCCCGCAGTTCTTCAAATTGCCCTTGACTCTTTGTTTTTCCGTCACTATCGACCCCTTATTGAGGCTTCCTTGACTCTCTGCTCCATGATGGTCTCTCATGACTTACTGTTCAGAAGATCTGAATTACTGTTCTCCTACTTATGTTAAACTTTTTGTTGTCCTTTCTTTTTAATTTTGAAATTTTAAAAAATATTTTATTTATTGATTTGAGAGAGAGAGAAGGGATAGGGAGCAGAAAGCATCAACTCATAGTTGCTTCTGATACGCACCTTGAGCAGGCAAGCCTGGGGTTTCGAAACAGCGACCTTGGCCCCGGCCGGTTGGCTCAGCGGTAGAGCGTCAGCCTGGTGTGCGGGGGACCCGGGTTCGATTCCCGGCCAGGGCACATAGGAGAAGCGCCCATTTGCTTCTCCACCCCCTCCCCCTCCTTCCTCTCTGTCTCTCTCTTCCCCTCCCGCAGCCGAGGCTCCATTGGAGCAAAGATGGCCCGGGCGCTGGGGGTGGCTCCTTGGCCTCTGCCCCAGGTGCTAGAGTGGCTCTGGTCGTGGCAAAGCGACGCCCCGGAGGGGCAGAGCATCGCCCCCTGGTGGGCAGAGCATCGCCCCTGGTGGGCGTGCCGGGTGGATCCCGGTCGGGCGCATGCGGGAGTCTGTCTTACTGTCTCTCCCCGTTTCCAGCTTCAGAAAAATACAAAAAAAAAAAAAAAAAAAGAAACAGCGACCTCAGCATTCCAGGTCGACGCCTTATCCACTGCACCACCACAGGCCAGGCTTGTTGCCTCTCAAGTAAATAATCCTGCTTTGTGGTGACTTATGCCCACTGGATTTTACTCTTTTATATGATTGTACTATTTGTCATTATAGACTAAGGTGACCAACTTTTTTACAATGAAAAGGAGGACAAAAATAAATTGAAGAAAACATCATAAATAGAAGAAACATTTTATTCATTGCAATACACTATAATATGATAAATGCACAATAAAAACATTTGTAATATTTTATATTGTAATTGTGCTTACATGCCTATTAATTTTTAATATTGTAAGAAAAAATACTCATTTATTAAAACTAAATCTCAAACAAAACCACTAATTTAGAGTGATATTCAGGTATATTTATCATTTTCTAATTAAAAACATGTTTTATGCAACTATTTAATCAAAATGTGTTAATAGATATGGTTAGATTTCCACTTTAAAACTCGAATTTTGGAAAAATACTTGTAAATAAAATTATACGTATTTGGAAATTATTAAATAGATAATGAATTAATAAAATGTGAATTGTGCTTCCCTGTCTATGATTGAATATTCACTGAGAAAGAAATAATCGTGAGTCTGCAATGTCATATGCGCTGTGTTGTGTTTCAGTAAGATATGCACAAAGCCATTTGCGCACTCAGTATATCGCGCGCTCTCTCAAGGTCTCCCGTGCGGAGCGCATGTGTCTCAATCGCGTCTCGCGCTCTGTACAGATCCTTGACAAATTGTCATACCAAATACAAATAGGTCACATTACACGCAATAGATCACTCTGCATCAATTGAATACAGATATTTACAGATTAGTCTTCCAATATCAAAAAGGAGGACTTGGAGGAGGACACTTTTAGAAGGAGGACAGAACTTACAAAAGAAGGACCGTCCTCCTTAAAGGAGGATGATTGGTCACCTTATTATAGACATACTGATTTTCAGTATATTTTAAAATTGGCCTAAATAATAAACTTTCAAAAACTCTCAACATGGGATACATTATTCTCAGTTTGAATGGCACATTTCCTAGATTAGAACAGATTTTAAAAGAAAGGATTTTTTGTTTGTGGAGAATCTATCCAAATGAAATGTTCGGCTTTGCTTAAAATTTGGCAAGTAGGAGGCCCTGGCTGGTTTGGTCATTGGATAGAGCGGCAGCCCAGCCTGCAGAGGTTGTGGGTTTGCTCCCGGTCAGGGCACATATAAGAAAGCAATCAATGAACAACTAAAGTGATTCAACTATGAGTTGATGCTTCTTGTCTCCCTTTTCTGTCTCTTTGTCTTGCAAAAAAAAAAAGCAATTATGTTAATATTGTTAAAAGAAATGAGAGCATCTGACTGATTCTTACATTCTTTAGAATTGTGGTTTTAACCCACATGCAAATGGGTTTTGTTCTAGAAGCTACAGTTGAGGTAGCAGTCCAGCCTGGTCATTGATGAGAGCAGACATTGCAAGAGGGAGCCAAGGTCTCTCTGCTGTTGAGAGTAATCTGCCAGTCGACTATCAAGTCCCTTAGTTCTTCTCTTAATTCCCTTTACCAGCCCAGGTCAGGCTAAAGCCATTCTGATATACTGAGTTGCTATGAATGGTAAACAAGCACTTTTCAAGGAGAAAAGAATAGAGAATGAGATTTTTAAAAATATGAGACTGAGGGGGTTTTGTATCAGCATAGTTCCTTAGGTGGATGGGAAGGCTCTTGGCTCTGAAGGGAGAGGTATATTTCGGGAGAGTGAAGATGAGCATATTTATAGTAGCAACTTTTTTTTTTTTTTTTTTTGCTTTTTCTGTCATTCATTCTGGCTAGAGCCCATCTCTGGGTCCAAGGATCTAAGACGATTTGAACTTGCCTTTTGAAGGAGCAGGTTTTGGAAATATTCCGATTTAGCAGCTAGGCAAGTAAAGCCACTTATGTCATAATTTTGTGGTAATGATGATGAAGTATACAAAAACCTCACAGTTTCTTTTCATTTTGCAGTTTAATTGGTTGGGGTCAGATCAGAAGAGGAGTGACAATCAAACCAACAGTAGATGATGACTGAAGAACTTGCATCAAGCCACATTTACTATTACCATTCTAGGGGGGTATTTTCAAAGCTGTGCTGGGGAATGAATTTCAGCCTTGTTAACTGTTACCTCATTTTCTGGCGATGAAAATGTAACTTCTAATACTGAAATAAAGTCTATAACAAGTGCAAAAACCATGGGTTTGTATCTCTCAGAAATTAATCCGTCACCAGTCATGTCTAATTAATCATCACTGTCGGTTTCAAATGGACCCGCTACAACCAGCTTTTGCTGTAGCACATGTACCACCAAAGCCATTTGAAATAAAAATTTTCTTCTTATTTCATCTTTTAGTAGCTCCAGGTTCGAAAGGTTGTTACATCAGTAAAAACTTGGAGATACAGATTCTTGAAGATCAGCTACCCTTGGCGTCATTTTCTGTTGCTTTATCTTCACAACTTTGAGTAAAAAAAAAGTAATAGGTTCAAATAAAATGATCCTTTAGGGCCCTGGTCGGCAAACTGCAGCTCGTGAGCCCGTGCGGCTCTTTGGCCCCTTGAGTGTGGGTCTTCCACAAAATACCATGTGCGGGTGCTACCTCGATAAGGAATGTACCTACCTAAATAGTTTATAGTTTAAGTTTAAAAAATTTGGCTCTCAAAAGAAATTTCAATCGTACTGTTGATAATTGGCTCTATTGACTAATGAGTTTGCCGACCACTGCTTAGGACAGTGGTTTTCAACCAGTCTGTGGAAGAGTTGACCACCCTGATGTTGTGTGAAGATTATTGGGTCTGTAATCATCGGGTCTGTAATCTTTATTTACCACAACATCAGGGTGGTTCTCAGAGGGAAGGAGGAAGAAGGGACAGGATCAAAGAAGGTGAAGGGATTAGCTAAAAAACATAACACAGACAGCCAACAGTGTGGACAGCCAGAGGGAAAGGGGGGAGGGGAAGGGAGGAAGGCAGGAAGGCGGGAGGGGGAATGCAGTGGAAAGACTGCTTGGGGTGGAGGTTGGGGATACGATGCAGGGTGTAGAGGTGTTATACTGAGTTGTACACTTGAAACCTGTGTAGTTTGGTGAACCATGTCAACCCAGCAAATGTCAATAAAAACCCCCCAGGAGGGTTGGTTAACTTGCTGACTGGCCCGAAATTTCTGGGGGACTGGCAGTTGAAAAACACTGCTTTAGAGCCTGAGTGTTGTTTCCATGGACACACCTTCCTCTTCCTGGACTAGAACACAGGAACTCACCCGTTCCTCGTGAAACTCTGCCATTGTTTCTGTGTTGGTTGAGACCTGAACTGCCAACAGCCTACTCCCGTTGGAAAATCCTGTTACACCAGGTGATTCTAGAACAGCAAAACAGATCTTTCCAGGCCTTACTTTAGGACAGGGGTAGTCAACCTGGTCCCTACCACCCACTAGTGGGTGTTCCAGCTTTCATGGTGGGCGGTAGCAGAGCAACCAAAGTATAAATAAAAAGATAGATTTAACTATAGTAAGTTGTTTTATAAAGACTTATTCTGCCCAACTTAGTGAAAATCTGACATAAAGTACTTGGTAAGTAATTATTATATGCTTGCTGTAACTCTGCTTTATAAATTTTATAAAGTAAAGTTACTTCCCTACTTTATAAATCACCATTACTGTGGAACTGGTGGGCAGTTAGAAAATTTTACTACTAACATACAAAGTGGGTGGTAGGTATAAAAAGGTTGACTACCCCTGCTTTAGGAGATTCTAACATTAGTAATTTTTTTTAATAGTAATCTTTGGATCTTTCAAGAGGTAAAAGACATTTTAAAGCAAAGGGTGTGCCCTTTGGTTTCATTTGCTCTCCCTGCTCCTGCACTTACCCTGTGCTGTGCTTTTAAGCTTTAACTTATTTTTTGTTTCATAAGATTCAGTTAGAGCAGTGGTTCTCAACCCTGACTGATCAGAATTGCTGGAGAAACTTTTAAAAAAGAAAGACATATCCTACAGAGATTCAGATTTAATTGGCTTGGGGTGGAGCCCAGGCGATGATGTTTTTAAAAATTCCTCAGTGTTGAGAAACAAGTTCAGAGAGTTGAAAAGTAGGTTTATCTGATAACACAATCTTACTGAGTTTTGGGAGTCTGATATGACTCTCTAGTTTACTTTTCTTAAATTTGCATCTAATGTGGGACTGGATGCCATAGTCATAATAGCATGCTCCTTTGGGCATTGAGGCCACCGCCTTGCAGAAGTTCAAAAGCTGTGGCTATGAGTTACATAAATGTGTAAGTTTTGAGGAAGCATATTAACGTTACATACTTAGTTGACTTTGAAGGATTGTGTTATAGCACGTGGAACACATTTAACTAAAGTCAAGTTCTAATTTAAGCAATTTTATATCTAACATGTCCTTATATGTTTTCTAAGCACCTTCTACCAGAAATTCTGGAATCACATAAGATCCAGAGCTCTTTAATAAATGACTACTGTATTTTTCTCTCCATAAGACGTATTTTTTCCCCAAAAAAAGTGGAGGGGAAAATGCCCATGCGTCTTCTGGAGAGAAAAATATGGTATTTTATTAAATATTTTAACACATCATTTGGTTCAGAATATTTTTTTTCTTATTTTCCTCCTTAAAACCCTAGATGTGTCTTATGGTCAGGGGCATCTTATACAGCAAAAAATACGGTAATTTATTTTAATTAATGTCAGAATTGAAACCAGAAGTCTCTTGTCTACTTCAAACATCCACCTGAATGTCAACAAAATTGCAAAGCACTATCCTTAGTGTAAATGAGAATACACAAATAAGAAAACAATGGGCCTTATTTTCATAAAACTAGTCTACATACCTAGTTGGGAATCTGCTTGTAATGTGATGTTGCTGATGAAAGCACATTGCATACGTAAATCCCATCGGCTCTCCCGTGAAGATAGGAAGATATTTTCAGAATCTGACCAATTCTCACCTCCACTGCTACCATCCTAGCCGAAGTCACCACTGGCAATAACCTGGTAACTCCTTCCTGCTTCACTTTAACCTCAACATAGGCAGTTACCCTTTCTGTAAGAGAATGCTATGTACAACTTGATAATTACAAAGTTAGCCTCACAGAAATGGGGGGGCATGAGGACACTTCAACTGTGCATGCAGATGATATCCAGGTGGACCTAGAAAGCTCACTTCACTATTTCACTGTGTGTAACTTCCCACAATGAGTGTGTGTGTGTATTTTGCAGAGGAAAAACTTTTCTTACAATAAGAGTGAGCAAATAGCTGTGCTCTCATAAAACTTCTGAAATCCCATTTGAAAAAATATGAAGCTTCCAGTGAAATGGATGCTATTCTAGACATACAAACTTTAAGTAAGAGGAGGGGAGATAGACTTCCACACGTGCTCAGACTGGGATCCACATGGCTGTTGGGAATCCACATCCCCTGTTCTGGGGCCAATGCTTAAATCATCCAAGCTATTTTTAGTGCCTGAGGCTGATGTTTAGACCAAATGAGCTATCATCAGTGCCTGGGGCAACACTAACCAATTGAGCCACTGGCTGCAGGAGGGGAAGAGGAAGAGAATGGGGAAGGGGGCAGAGAGAAGCAGATGGTCCCTTCTCTTGTATGCCCTGACAGAGAATCAAACCTGGGACATCCATACACCAGGTTGACTCTGTCCACTGAGTCAACTGGCCAGGGCCCATAAAAATTTTTTAAATTGCCTATAACAAAGCAGGTGCCCTTAAACTGTCGATAATCAAGAAACTGAGAAGGTTAGAAAATTACTTTTGCAAGTTTTCACATTCTGCCAAATTTTAATGAATAGGTAATTCTGATATTTAAAATGTTCCAGAAAATAGGAAATAAAAAGGGGTGAAAAAGGAGACATACTCATTGTTCAAAATTATTATATCCCTTGCCTGGCCAGGTGGTAGTACAGTGGATAGAGCATCAGCCTGGGACTCAGAGGACACAGGTTCAAAACCCTGACATTGCTGGTTTGAGCCTGGGCTCATTCAGCTTGAGTGCACACTCACCAGCTTGAGCATAGGGTCACTGCTTTACGTGTGGAATTATAGACGTGGCCCCACAGTCACTGGCTTGAGCCCAAAGGTTGCTGGCTTGAGCAAGGGGTCACTTGCTCTGCTGTAGCCCCTGGTCAAGGCACATATAAGAAAGCAATCAATGAACAACTAAGACGCTGCAATGTAGTATTGATGCTTCTCATCTCTCTCCCTTCCTGTCTGTCTGTCCCTATCTGTCCCTCTCTCTGACTCTCTGCCTCTGTCACACACACACACACAAAATATTTAAAATCAATAAATCTAGAGGGTGGGAAGCAGTCATCAATTGCATTTCACCCAAATTCTTGTTATTGTTTGGTTTCTGTATTCTCAAGGTCTAGAACGAGTCAAGAATGTCAGCTGCCACTTCAATTGTACCACATGGTTCTCTGGGTCTTAGATGAGATATAATATTGGGAATGGAAGCAACAGAACATTATTTACAAGTTATAAGATTGTCTATCTAAAAATATAACCCACAAACTGAAAAACTTGAACTGCTAAGAGAATTCAGTGAGGTGACAAAATTCAAGATAAACATACAACAATTACCAGTTTATTAAATAATTTACTAATTTACAATACACACACAAATACACAAATCAGAAAATGCAATGGGTATAAACTATCCAAGTATAAATTTAACAAGAATATGCAAGGTGTATATGAATCCAACTAACATTTGCTGAAGGACAAAACAGGAAATATGAATAATGAGAAAATAGGCAATATTCTTGGATGGGAATACAAAATGTACAGATGACTGCCTTTTTTCTCTAAATTCAGTGCAATCTGAGTAAAAATTTCAATAAGACTTTTTAAAGAACTTGTTCAGCTGATATAAAAGATAGGGAAAAGTAAATTCATAAGAATAGTAAACTTTAAAAAGGAATTATGATGGGAGAGTTGACATACCACATTTTAGAGCATAAAAAGCCATGATATAAGAAGTATGGTAGTAATGCAGAAATAGATCAGCCATCGGAACAAACTATAACCAGATATACAATTTTAATAATGCATACTATAGGTAGCATTTTATCTCAGTGAGTTAAAAGATCATTTTTTTAGTCCAAATGGCTAGCCAGTTGGGGATAAAAGATCTTTTATTTAAATCTTATTTAAGATTTCATTTCATTGAGACAAATTATGAACAAAGAAGATGTAGATTATTTTAGTAATTAGGATGAGGAAGGCAATACCAACCCCAAAGTCATAAAGGAAAAGTTGTCAGATCTGATACATAATTCAAAACTTACAGCCAAAGATTACAGATTTAAAAGATGATAGGTTAAGAGAAAATACTTAAAATTTACACGATGTGAAAAATGAATATCTCGTGCTTATCTGTGGTGGCGCATTGCATCAAGTGTTGACCTGGAATGCTGAGGTCACCGGTCCAAAACTCCGGTCCAGGCACGTACGAGAAACTACTGAGAGTTGTGCTTCCTGATGCTCCCTCCCCCTTTCTCCCTATATCCTCTCTCTAAAATCAACAGATCTTTATTTTTAATGAAATAGAGACTCCTTTAAAAAAATCAATTGACATAGATGTAAAAATTGATTTCTTGAATTCTTTTCTACTGATCTGTATGCCACATTGTCTTGATTACCGTGGCTTTAAAGTAAGATTTTATTTATTTATTTATTTTGTCCAGACAGTGTTTTTATTTCTATTCAACTGCAAGCAAACAGCAGAATTAACACAACATTCAGCAACTCCAGACCAGCTTTTCTTACACAAATGAAGAGTGATCAATTTAACAGGCACAGACTTGGATTTCTGATAGCCTCTCACCCAGCCCTGCAGCTCATAGAGACAGCTGTGCCTCGACGGGAAAGCAACTTCCCTGTTGCTTTTTCCAGTACTTACTTGAAAGGAGTCAGATACTAACCTGTTTCCCAAAGTGGCTGTACCACTTTGATGCAAGATACTGACACCTAGTAACCGAGATGTACCATATTGGGGGGTAGTGGACATGCCAGCCTCTGGTCGTCTGGTGAGAAACAGGGCTGTGAAAACACATCTTGGAATATGTCAGCATGCACAATTCTGGACTTGGGCTCACAGAAGAAAAGGCAATGAATCTTTTCCTTTTTTATCTCCCTTAAAAGTTTTTTTGATGCTCTGCACTGTTATTGTAGACCTGTTCTTACCTAAATTTTTTCTCCTTTAAGTTCTTTGTTATTATTCTTATATTAACAATCTGATGACCACATCATAGTATCAAAATGTCACCCTAAATGGAGTTCGAATTTGATCAAAACAGAAACCAGGGTGTATGACCCTGTGTAGTTATAAAGGATAGGCAGAAGGAAAAGCCATCCTAAACTACTATGTGCTCAGATATCCCTATAAAAATGGGAACAGGGCTTGACCTGCGCTGGCGCCGCGGGTGGGGCCTCCACCCGGAACTCTGAGGCCGCCCGGTGGAAACCCCGGGCTTGCTGGTTAGGGAAAGTACAAGAAGCAATCAATGAACAACTAAAATGAAGCAACTCCGAGCTGATGCTCCCCCCTCCCCTTCTCCCTTTCTCTCTAAAAATCAATCAATAAATAAAAAGAAATGGAAGAGGAGAAATCTACATGCACCACTGAACTTGCAGACACTGTTTAGGGCTCCGAGGTCGATGTCTGTCTCCCACTTCCCAGAGAGCTGCTCATAGAATTTGGGCACATAGTTGTCCCATTGCACCTGGTAACACATGCCAGCCAGTGTTACCAGCTCGTACTTTTTTTGTGGAAAGTTGCCACCTTGAATTTGCCACAGTGGTTTCCAGATCAGTTGCTAAGAACAGAATCATCGCACTTCAGCGGCCTGTCCTGCTTGTAAACCAGCCAGGTGTAGCAGTGAAGGCATGTGCCTCTCCCCTTATTTTAATTAAAAAAAAAATTATTGATTGATTGTTTAGAGGAAGAGGAAAGGAGAGACAGATAGACAGAAACATCGACCTGTTCCTGTATGTGCCCTGACAGGGGAGCGAACCGGAGAGATAGACAGACAGACAGAAACATCGACCTGTTCCTGTATGTGCCCTGACAGGGGAGCGAACCGGAGAGACAGACAGAAACATCGACCTGTTCCTGTATGTGCCCTGACAGGGGAGCGAACCGGAGAGACAGACAGACAGACAGAAACATCGACCTGTTCCTGTATGTGCCCTGACAGGGTAGTGAACCGGAGAGACAGACAGACAGACAGACAGAAACATCGACCTGTTCCTGTATGTGCCCTGACAGGGTAGTGAACCGGAGAGACAGACAGACAGACAGACAGACAGAAACATCGACCTGTTCCTGTATGTGCCCTGACAGGGGAGCGAACCGGAGAGACAGACAGACAGACAGAAACATCGACCTGTTCCTGTATGTGCCCTGACAGGGGAGCGAACCTGCATCCTTTGCATATCAGGATGATGCTCCAACCAACAGAACCATCCGGCCAGGATTAAAAAAATTTTTTTAAATTAATTTTGAGAGAGAGAGAGAGAAAGAAAACACATCGATTTGTTGTTTCACTTATTTTTGCATTCATTGGTTGATTCTTATGTTTCATTCCATGACTGAGGTTCAAACCCGCAACCTTGGCACAGCCCGACTACCTCTAGTGGAGTTACCCGGCCAGCGCTCGGCCGTGCCCTAAGGAGGCCCAGAGCCCACATAAGTGGAGAGGACTGTGCCACTGCTTATGTCATTGCCCTTCATGTTGACCACCAGGAAATGGTGCCATTCCCTAAATTTGGGGTCCTTTCTGCTGGGAGCATCTGCATCTGTCAAGACCAAGGTGTAGAATTTACCTGGATTAAGGATATCCCATGTAATACTGGTAGGCCAGTTCATTTTTTTTTCTTTTTCTTTTTTTTTTTTTTTTAATTTGAGAGCGAGAGAAGGAGGGGGGAGAGAGAGAGAGAGCAAGAGAGCGAGAGAGAGAGAGAGAGAGAGAGAGCGAGAAAGAGAGAGAGAGAGGGGGGGAGAGAAGGGAAAGAGAGGGGAAAAATACATCAACTTGTTGTTCCACTTATTTATACATTCATTGGTTGATTCTCGTATGTGCCCTGATTGGGGATAGAGCCTGCAACCTTGGCGTTTAGGGACGACGCTCTAACTAACTGAGCGCCCAGCCAGGGCCTGGTGGGCGAGTTCTGAACCTGGGTGGGGTCAGCACTTTGCCCAGCTCGTCGACCTCCGCCCGCGTTTGACCTGCAGCGGGTGCTGCGGAGGCTCGTCCACCTCCCGCGGGCTCCGGGGCCGGGACCACTCGCTGAGGTCCACCGGCATCACGGGGCCGAGCGGGCGGACATCCGGGAGAGCCGCGGCAGACCAGGAGCAGTAAAGCAAGATTTTAAATTGGGTAATATAAATCCTCCAACTTTTCTTCTTTCCATATTCGTTTTCTATGCTAAGGCCTCTGAATGTCCATCTAAATGGTAGGGTCAGCTCGTCAGCGTCTCCCCCGAAAGGAAGCGAGCTGGGGTTTCGGTAGGGATCGCATTAAATTTATAGATCCACGGCTGCTGGGCCCCGCGCGGCGCGGGGCCTGGAGCCGGATCTAAGATGGCAGCGGCGGCGGCGGCGCGGCGGCGGGGCGGGCGCGGGCGCTGCGGGGGCTGCGGGCGGGCGGGCGGGCGCGGAGCCCCGCGCCGCGGTGTCGGGGTGCCCTGGCGCCCTTCGCTTCCCGGACACAGGGAACGCGAACGGCGAGGTCCGCGGCGTGCGGAGCTGCGGGCGCCGCGCCTCGAGGTGCGCACTGCCCGGCCCGGCAGGCATCGCCCTCTGCAGCCATGAAGATGTGTGTGTCTGTGTCCATGAAGATGTGTGTGTGTGTGTGTGTGTGTGCGCGCGCGCGCGTGTGTGTGTGTGTGCTCAAGTGCTTGGTGTCCCGCGAGACAGTGCAGCCGCGTGGGCCAGCAGCCCTTCATCATCACCCTGAGTTGCAACAGCGCCCTTATCCAGTTGGCCACACCCAGTGATTTCTGTTCCTTCTGCAAAGTCCTGAAGACCTGCAGGGGCCATACGGGGGGGGGGGGGGTGTTCAGCGAGAGGACTGAGGAGTCCTTCGCGATGCAGTATTTCCAGTTTTATGGCTCCCTGACCCAGCAGCAGAACACGATGCAGGAGTACGTGCAGACAGGCACCTACCGACGTGCGAGAATGCAGAACCACATGCACTCCCAGGATAAGATCATTCTTGCTACTGGCTGTGGCTCTGGGACCCTCAGGGAGATCTACCAGTGGAAGCCAGCCCATGGTCCAGCACACCGAGGGCTTGGTGAAGAGTAACATCCTCACCGACTGCATTATAATTATCCCGAGGAAGGCAGGAGGTCTTGCTCCCTGAGCAGGTGGACATCATCATCTCGAAGCCCATGGGCTACGTACGTGCTCTTTAGTGAGCGCAAGATAGAGAGCCACTTCCATGCCAGGAAGTCCTGGTAGAAACATCTTCCCTACCATTGCTGATGACCACTTCACGAAGCCTTCACAGATGAACAGCTCTACACGGAGCAGTTCACTGAGGCCCACTTTTGGCTCCAGCCATCCTTCTATGGAGTGGACCTGTCGGCCCTAAGGCACCAAAGTGGACGAGTATTTCTGGAAGTCTGTAGTGGACATTTTTCTTTAAAATTTATTGATTTTAGCAAGAGAGGAAGGGAGAGAGAGAAAGAGACAGGAACATGGATTTGTTCCTGTATGTGCCCTGACTGGGGATCGAACTGTCAACCTCTGCGCTGCCAGAGGACGCTTAGTCTAACCAATCGAGCTATCTGGCCAGGGCTTATAATGGACACCTTTGACATCCGGATCCTGATGGCCGAGTCTGTCAAGTATATGATGAACTTCTTAGAAGCCAAAGAAGGGGGTTTGAATGGGATAGGAATTTTTATCCCATTTAAATTACACATGCTGCATTCGGTCAGGTTCAATCTGGCTTTCTGGTTTGACATCGCGTTCATTGGCTCCATATGACTGTGTGGCTGTTGATGACTCTGGGGAGGCCCTGACCCACTGGTACCAGGTTTGGTGCCTGTTCTAGTCACCACTGTTTGCCAAGGCTGGGGACATATTCTCAGGGACGTGTGTGCTATTGCCAACAGAAGACAGAGCTAGGACATCAGTACTGTGGCCCAGGTAGACCACATAGGTTCCAAATCAAGTAACGTATTGCATCTGAAAAAGCCCTTCTTCAGATACACAGGCGTGACTCCCTCTCCCCCACCTGGTTTCCACTACACTTCCCCCTTGGGGAACGTGGGGAACAGGGGCAGCACCTGCAACCTCAGCAGCGGGATGGCTGCCCTGGGGTGCTGACTGTCGGGGACCTGGGCAGTATTGTCCCTGGTCGGTCGCTCCACTGTGGGCCACAGTCTGATTCCTTTAGGGTCCTCAGGCACTCAGGGCAGCAGTAGTGGCAGCTCCAGCGCCAGTTCACCTTGGGCAGTCCTGCCACCGCCCTAGCTTCACCCATGTCCATCCCAACCAACACCATGCACCATGGGAAGTGGGACACTCCAGGGGGCATGGACCGGCAGCACCAGGAAACCAAATGAAGACCCTGCCACCCACTCCTCCGGCCCAGGTGGCTTTCACCCCTGGGCTGGAGAAGCCCAGACACTCGTGACAGCCCTCTGTTATGAGAACTTGGACATTTTTACGCAACATTATTGCCGCTACCCCCACCCAACTGCCCACCCATATCTTAGCCCTGAGTGTGCGTCACCACATTTTACACAAGACCGTGTCATGGGAGCTTGTTTTCCCCTTCCTGCCCTCTCCACCCTGACCTGGACTTAACATCCAACAAAACAGGCATGTCCAGGCCTGACAGCTGCAGGTCCTGCGGGGTGGGTGGCAGGGAGCAACTGGGGCCCCGCCCAGGTCCCCGGCGCTGGTCCGCTTTGCCTGCCTCCGGTGGGAAGGCCACCCTCGCTAGCCGGGGCCTTCCCTTCAACCACCAGGCCTTGGTCATAACGGTCGTGACATGCTTTATTTTTATTATTTATTTATTTTTTTACTAAAGGAACCAATGTCAATCCACAGACTGTCTGAGAAATGAGATCGGTGGGGCCAAGCCAGCAACCCCTGTCCCCAGCTCAGAGGTTCAGCGGGGAAGGGTGACCCAGCTAGGTCTTCAGGGCAGGGTGGGGCCAGGCCTGTGCAGCCCCACTTCACACTTGAGTGTACAGCCCACCCCAGCTGTGGAGAAGGCCCTCTGTCCAGCTGAGCCCCTCTGGGCCCCCTCCCCCGCCCCTGCCAAGAACTAGAACGGGAGGCCTGTGGGCCTGCAGGACAGCACGATTTCACCGGGAGCAGACACAGAAACCTCACGGATCTGTCATGGAAGACGGCCTTTTTTTTTTTTTTTTTTTTTTTTTGCAGCAAGTATTAGGCCTGTGCATTTCCCTCAGTATTTGTAGCTGCTCCAGTCCCTACTATGGTGATGGCATTTTGGTCCCTCCCAGCCTGGGAAGGGGCCTTGCAGTGCTTTTTCCTTCCAAAGAGAAAAAAAGAAAATAAATAAACAAGGAAATGTGAACAAATAAATAAACTCATAGATCCAGTTTGGAGGGAATTACTATCTTGACAATATTGATTCTTCCAATTTGTAAATATAAAATGTCTCTCCATTCGTTTTAAATTTTCTTTAATTTCTCACAGTAATGTTTCGTTAGTTTTCAGTGGACAAGTCTTATACTTCTTTTGTTAAAGTTTATTCCTATTTAGTTCTTTTTGAGGCTATTGTGGATAGAACTGTTTTCTTAATTTCCTTTTGGGATTGTTTGTTTTTTGTTTCTAAAAATTTAGTTGATTTTCATATATTGATTTTATATTATGTGGCCTTGATAAACTCGTTTATTGGTTATAATCATTTTGGTGAATTCCTTGGGATTTTCTTTATTTGCAGATGATAGGGTCATATCCCTATGATATGGCCGTCACCACAGGTCAGATGATAGGTCCATATCATCTGCAAATAAAAATAGTTTTGCATCTTTCTTTCCAATTTGGCTACCTTTAACTTTTTTCTTTTCCTTTATAATACTGGGTAGAACCTCCAGACCCACACTGAATAGAAATGGCAATAGTAGACACCATTAAGTGTGATGTTAGCTGTTGGCCCCACCGATCTCATTTTTAGGTTGAGGAAGCTCCCTTCAATTCCTTGTTTGGTGCGAGTTTTTATCGTGTATAGGTGATGGATTTTGTGAAATGTTTTTTCTGTATCTATTGAGATGAACATGTATTGTTTGTCATTTATTCATCTTAAACACAGCGTATTGCTATAATGGATTTTTGGATGTTTTATCAACTTTGTATTCCCAGCAAAAATTCCACTTAGTCATGGTGTATGATCCTTTTTATATGTTGCTTAATTCAGTTGGTTTATATGTTGTTAAAGATTTTTGCATTTATGTTAATGAAAAGGATATTGAATTTTAGGAGTTTTTTTTTATTTAGCGAGAGGAGGGGAGGGGCAAAGACAGACTCACGCATGCGCCCTGACCGGGATCCACCCTACAGCCCACTAGGGGGCGATGCTCTGCCCATCTAGGGCCCTTGTTCCGTTTCAACAGGAGCCATTTTTTTTCTAGCGCGTGAGGCAGCGGCTGTGGAGCCACCTTAAGCGCCCAGGACCAACTTGCCGGAATCTAGTTGTGGCTGCAGGAGGTGAGGAGAAAAGAGAGAGAGAGAGAGAGAGAGAGAGAGAGAGAGAGAGAGAGAGAGAGAGAAGCCAGAGGGGGAAGGGTAGAGAAGCAGGTGGGCGTCTCTCCTCTCCTCTGTGTCCTGACAGGAAATCCAATGGAGGACATACATACGCTGGCTGTAACTCTACCAGTGAGCCAACCGGCCAAGGCTTAGTTTTCTTTTCTGATAATGGCTTTGTCTGGTATTGTTATGGGGTAATGCTAGCCTCACAGAATTAATTGGGCAGTGTTCTATCTTCCTCTGTTTTCTGAAAGAGTTTGTGAAGGATTGGTAATATTTCTTCTTTGAATATTTAATAGAATTCACCAGTTTGCCAGTGAAGCCACCAAGACTTGAGCTATTCTTCTGGAGATTTCAAATTGGTATCTCAATTTCTTGCTATAGGTGTATTCAGATTTCCTGTTGTTTATTGGGTTAATTCTGATAATTTCATCTAAGTTGTCTAATTGTGTGCACATAAGGTTGTTCATACAATCCCTTTTAAACCCTTTTAATTTCTGTAGTATGGGTAGTGATATCTCCTCTTTCATTCCTGGTTTTGG
Organism: Saccopteryx leptura; assembly: GCF_036850995.1. Classification (NCBI taxonomy): domain Eukaryota; kingdom Metazoa; phylum Chordata; class Mammalia; order Chiroptera; family Emballonuridae; genus Saccopteryx; species Saccopteryx leptura. The sequence goes on from NC_089516.1 coordinate 16,537,089, forward strand.
TAATTTGTGTCTTTTCTTTTTTTTGAGAGAGAGAAAAGCATCAACTTGTTGCTCCACTTAATTGTGCATTGACTGCTCCTCGTGCCCTGACCGGGAGCGGACCGGCGACCGCAGCGTTCCGGGTCGGGGCTCTATCAACTGCGCCACCACAGGTCAGGCTGTGTCTTCTCTTTTTCTCGTGGTCAATCTAGCTGAAGGTTAGTCAATTCTATCACTCTTTTTAAAGAATCAACTTTTAGGTTTTTAATTTTCTCTATTGTTTGTCTATTTAATTGATTTCAGGTTTAATCTTTATTATCATTATTATTATTATTATTTTTGCGTTGTTTTTCCGAAGCTGGAAATGGGGAGGCAGTCAGACAAACTCCCGCATGCGCCCAACCAGGATCCACCCAGCGTGCCCGCCAGGGGGCGATGCTCTGCCCATCTGGGGCGTCGCTCTGTTGCATCCAGAGCCATCCTAGCGCGTGAGGCAGACGCCATCTTTGCTCCAATGGAGCCTTGGCTGCGGGAGGGGAAGAGAGAGACAGAGAGGAAGGAGAGGGGGAGGGGTGGAGAAGCAGATGGGCGCTTCTCCTGTGTGCCCTGGACGAGAATCAAACCCGGGACTCCTGCACGCCAGGCCGATACTCTACCACTGAGCCAACTGGCCAGAGCCATTTTTTTTTTTTTTGAGAGTACATTTATTAGAGCTGGGGACAGTGAAACGAGGAAGGGCTCAGGGTAGAAGCAGCAGCAGGAGAGAGCCTGGGCGGGGCCGCTTTGGCTCCTGACATGTTATGGGAAAGAACTGAACCGAGATGGGGCTGCTGTCAGCTCAGTGGAGAGTCAGAGAAAAGGGGGTCTTGGAGACAGGTTCAGGGGGTGAACCCGGGATGAGCTGCCGCTGCCCCTTGCTTTCCTGGTTGCAAGTCTCATAAGAACACGTCGAGTGTAAGAGAGAAAAGCAAAGATGCACAAGCCTGAGAGGGAGAAAGGCTTGGGCAGCTGCAGAGAGAGCCCGCCTAGTCTTTATTATTTCTTATGCTGGCTTTGGGTGTAGCTTACTCGTCTTCTAGTTTCCTAAGGCAGAAGCACAGGTTATTGATGTGATATTTTCTTTTGTCATATAGACTTTTTTTTTTTCTTTTTGCATTTTTCTGAAGCTGGAAACGGGGAGAGACAGTCAGACAGACTCCCGCATGCGCCCGACCGGGATCCACCCGGCACGCCCACCAGGGGGCGACGCTCTGCCCACCAGGGGGCGATGCTCTGCCCCTCCGGGGCGTCGCCATGTTGCGACCAGAGCCACTCTAGCGCCTGAGGCAGAGGCCACAGAGCCATCCCCAGCGCCCGGGCCATTTTTGCTCCGATGGAGCCTTGGCTGCGGGAGGGGAAGAGAGAGACAGAGAGGAAGGCGCGGTGGAGGGGTGGAGAAGCAAATGGGCGCTTCTCCTGTGTGCCCTGGCTGGAAATCGAACCCGGGTCCTCCTCATGCTAGGCCGATGCTCTACCGCTGAGCCAACCGGCCAGGGCTGTCATATAGACATTTAAAGTTATAAATGTCCCTCTAAGCACCATTTTCTCTGTGTTCCATCTTGTTTTTAAAAAACTTTTTATTATGAGATCATTGTGAATTCACATGCTGTTCTAAGAAAGCATGCAGAGAGATTCCATGTATCCTTTACAGAGTGTCCCCAATGGGGACAAAACTATGATATTGTGTTACAACCAAGATGCTGACATTGACACAGTCAAGATACAGGACTTTCCCATCACCAAGGACTCCTGTGTGGCCTCACACAGCCACACCTCCCTTCCTCACCTTCTTCACCCCTGACAACCACGAATATGTTTTTCATTTCTATAATTTTGTCATCTCAAGAATGTTCTATAAATGGGATCATACCTTTTGAATTGACTTTTTATTTTTCTCTCAGAATAATTCTCCAGAGATTCATCCAAGTTGGTGTGTGTATCAATAGTTCATAGTTCATTCCCTTTTATTACTGAATATTACCATAGTTTGTTTAACCGTTTGTTTAGCCCATTGAAGATCATCTTGGTTGTTTCTGGTTATCGCCCATTACAGTTAAAGTTACTATAAACGTTTATGTACAGGTCTTTGTGTGACATTAAGTTTTTATTTCACTGGTATAAATGCCTAGGAGTGCAAATGCTGAGTCATGTGGAAGTTGCATGTTTAGTTTTCCAAGAAACTGCCAGACTGGTTTTCAGAATGGCTGTACTGTTTTACATTCCACCAGCAATACCTCAGTTTTTCCATATCCTGCCAGCATTTGACGTTGTCACTTTTTTTTAATTTTAGCCATTGTGATAGGTGTGTAGTGATATCTTATTGCAGTTTTAATTTACATCTCTAATGACTGTTAATATTTACGGGTTTTTTGTCATTTGTATATCCTCTTCAGTGAAATGTCCCTTAGTGTCTTTTCCTCATTTTGTAATTGGATCATTTGCTTTTTCGCAGTTGAGTTTTGAGATACTAATCCTTTGTCAGATGTGTGGTTTACAAATATGTTCTCCCAGTCTGTGGCTTGACTTTTCATCCTCTAAATAAGGTATTGTCACAGAGCAAATTTTTACTTTTTGATGAAGTTCCACCGACCCATTTTTCCTTTTATGGCGCTTTTGGTGTTAAGTCTAAGAACACGTTGCCTGGCCCCAGGTCCTGAAGATTTTATCCTATTATCTTTTCCTAAAAGTTTTTATAACTTTATGTTTTATGTTTAAGTCCACAATCCCTTTTGAGTTAATTCTGTATCAGGTTGAGGTTTATTTTTTGTCTTATGGATGTTTAATTGATCCAGTACTAGCTGATGAAAAGACTCTCCTTCCTCCATTGACTTACTTTTTGCATCCTTGTCAAATACCCGTTGTGTATATTTGTATAGGTCTGTTTCTGGATTCTCTATTCTGTTCATTGATCTATGTCTATGCCTCTGCAATGTCATCCAGTCTGGATTGCTATAGCTATAGAATAAATCATGAAATCAGGTAGACTGATTGTTTTCTACTTTATTCTTCTTTTTTTCCTAATTAACTTAGCTATTCTAGTTCCTTTTCCTTCCTATGTAAATGTTAAGGTAAGCTAGCCTATAGTTATAAAAATATTGTTGATATTTTGATAGGAATTGCATTAAACCAGTACAGGAATTTGGGGAGAACTGGCATCTTTTCTATGTTGAGTGTCCTAATCCATGAACACAGAAAGTCTCTCCATTTATTTAGATCTTCTTGTATTTCTTTTTTTTTTTTAATTTTTCCATTAATTTGAGGGAGAGAGGGAGGGAGAGGGAGAGAAAGAAGCATCAACTCGTTCCATTTAGTTGTGCATTGATTGGTTGCTTCTCATATGTGCCCTGATTTGGATCAAACCTGTGCCCTCAGTGCACGGGGACGATTCTCTATCCACTGAGCAACCTGGCCAGGGCTTGTATTTTTTTCATCGGTGTTTTATAGTTTTCATGTATACAAGTCCTATACATGTTTTATTAGATTTATACCTGAGTATTTCATTTTTTGGCTGATTATAAATGGTATTTAAAAAATGTCCATGTATTCATTGCTAATATAGAGAAATACAGTGATTTTATGCATTTATCTTATATCCTGTGATGCTGTTGAAATTATTAGTTTTATGAATTATTTGATAGATTTTAAATTTTTTTTCTGTATTTTTCGGAAGCCGGAAACGGGGAGAGACAGTCAGACAGACTCCCGCATGCGCCCGACCGAGATCCACCCGGCACGCCCACCAGGGGGCGACGCTCTGCCCACCAGGGGGCGATGCTCTGCCCCTCCGGGGCTTCGGGGCGTCGCTCTGTTGCCGACCAGAGCCACTCTAGCGCCTGGGGCGGAGGCCGAGGAGCCATCCCCAGCGTCCGGGCCATCTTTGCTCCAGTGGAGCCTCGGCTGCGGAAGGGGAAGAGAGAGACAGAGAGGAAGGAGAGGGGGAGGGGTGGAGAAGCAGATGGGCGCTTCTCCTGTGTGCCCTGGCCGGGAATCGAACCCGGGACTTCTGCACGCCAGGCCGACGCTCTACCACTGAGCCAACCGGCCAGGGCCTGATAGATTTTTAAAAATTGATTTCAGAGAGAGAGAGAATTGTTGTTTCACCCATTTATGTATGCATTGGTTGATTGTTGTATGTGTCCTGACCCAAGATCGAACCTGTAACCCTGGCACATGGGACAATGCTCTAGCCAATGGGACTATCCAACTAGGGCTGTTTTATAGATTTTTTTAAATATAGATATTCATGTTGCCTGCAAATAAGGACAGTCTTATTCCTTTTTTTTCAATCAAGATCCCTTTTATTTTATTCCATTGCTTTGCCATGTTGCTCTGGCTGGGCTTTTCAGTACTGTGTTGAGTAAGGTGACGAGAGCCTTGTTCCTGCTCTTAGCAGGAAAGCCGTCAGTTTTTCATGAACAAGTGTAATGTAAACTGTACACTTTTTATAGGTTTCTTTTTAAGGATTTTATTTATTCATATTAGAGAGAGGAGAGAGAGAAAAGAGAGAGAGAGAGAGAGAGAGAGAGAAGGGGGGAGGAGCAGGAAGCATCAACTCCCATATATGCCTTGACCAGGCAAGCCCAGGGTTTTGAACTGGTGACCTCAGCGTTCCAGGTCGACGCTTTATTCACTGCACCACCACAGGTCAGACTATTTGTAAGTTTTATTTATCAAGTTGAAGTTACCTTCTATCCCTAGTTTTCTGAGAACTTTTATCAGGAATCAGTGTGGAGTATTGTCAAATGCTTTTCTGCATCAATTGATGTGATTATATGCTTTTTCTTTTTTAGCTTGTTGATCAGAATTTTGGATACTGAACTAGATTTGCATCCAGGGAATAAACCTTACTTGGTCACAACGTATGATACTTTAAAACATTTTTTTAGCGTGACCTGTCGTGGCGCAGTGGATGAAGCATCCACCTGGAACGCTGAGGTCGCTGGTTCAAAGCCCTGGGCTTGCCCGGTCAAGGCACATATGGGAGTTGATGCTTCCTGTTCCTCCCCCTTGTGTCTCCCTCCTCTCTCTCTCTCTCTCTCTCTCCTCTCTCAAATGAGTAAATAAAATCTTAAAAAAAGAAAACAAAACAAAACCTTTTTTTATTGTCATAAAATACACATAGCATAAAATTTACCATTTCAGCCATTTAAAATTGTACAGTTGTCATTAGGTACATTCCCAATGTTGTGCAGCCGTCACCAGTATCTAATTCCAGGACATTTTCATCACTCCACAAGGAACCCTCATACTCATTATGGAGTCACGCCCCCATTCCCATTCATCCCAGCTCCTGGCAACCACTAATCTGCTTTTTGTTTCTTTAAATTTGCCAACTCTGCATATTTCATATAAATGGAATTGTACAGTGTGTGGCCTTTCGTGTCTGGTTTCTTTCACTTAGCACAAGGTTTCTGAGGCCCCTTCATGTCGTAGAATGTGTCAGTATTTCATTCCTTTCTATGATTGAATAGTATGCCATATTTTGTTTATCTGTTCATCTGTTGATGAACATTTGGGCTGTTTCCATCTATTGGTTATTGTGAGTAGTGATGCTATGAACATTCATGTACAAGTTTTTGTTTGAACACCTGTTTTCAATTCTTTTGGGCATATACCTAGAAGTGGAATTAACTGGGTCATATGGTAATTCAATGTTTTAGCTTTCTGGAGAACAGCCAAACTTTTTTCTAAAGTGGCTATACTATTTTACGTTCCCGCTAGGAATATATGAAGGTTCCAGTTTCTTCACATCCTCGTCAATGCTTTTTAAAAATTTTTATCTATTATTTTAATGAGAGAGGAAGAGAGAGGCAGAGAGAAAGAGAAAGACACATTGATTTGTTGTCGTCCTTATCTGTGCTTTCATTGGTTGGTTCTTATATGTGCCCTGACTGGGGATCGAACCCGTGGTGGGATTCAGCTGGTTTGCACCACTTCAGAAGAACAGATACCTAATTTTTTGTCAGCAAACTGGTTGTTAAAATGGCACTTATAATCAGGATTCTCTCTAAGGTGGGCGCTTGGGCAGCCGCCCAATGTGGAAATCACAAATTTACATCCCTTACTCTATTTTAACATTCATCTGCACAACAGTGTATTCTAAGCACCCGTAGTGACGTTCCTTCCGTCCATAGGTGAAAAAAATTTGATGGAACTCTGCTTGTAAGTCCTGCAATAAATTTATTCATAGTATTCTCTATGTTATTTACAATCTCTACTGTTGCTGTTTGTTACTTCCTTTTCTGTTCCTAAGGTTATTTTCTCGCTCTCTTCTCTCTTTCTGATGATTAGACTTCCTGGAGTTTTTCTATTTTTAGTAGTTTGGTCAGAGAACAAGATTTGGTTTTATTGTTTACCGTTTTGTTTTTTATCAGTAATTTCTGCTTTTGTAGTTTTATGCCCATCTTCCTACTTGAGTTTCCTTCTTTACCCTGGGGTCTTGAACTGAATATATTACTCATTTAGCTCATTTATTTTCAGGCTTTTCTATTTTTGCTTTTGCAACTTTTCTTTTTTATGAAGTCAAGCCCCTTTCCCAGGAGTGGCCCCTGAGCCCATCCTGTTCCTTGTGACTCAGGATGTTGCTTATTTTATTTTATTTTTTCCTGAGAGATAATACACACATTGTCAAACTTGCCCATTTAAAGTGCATGATTCAGCGGTACTTAGCATATTCACAAAATAATGCAGCCGTCACCACAGTCAATTTTAGAACCTTTTCATCGCCTCAGAAGGAAACCCTGACCCCTCTCACTGAGCACCCTTTCCCAGCTGAAAGCAACCACTAATCACATCTACTCACTATTCTTATAGATTTCCATATTCTGGACTTGCAGATGACTAGCATCATATACTCAGTGGAGTTCTGCCACCTACTTCTTCCCCTTAGCGAAATGTTTTCAAGGTTCATCCATGTTGTAGCATGCACGAATACTTCATTCCTCTTTATTACTGATGTTCCATTGTACGGACAGACCACATTTTGTTTATATGATACATTTGTCCACTGATGGGCACTGGAGTTTCCACCTTTGGCTATTGTGAATAATGCTGCTATAAACACTTGTATACAAGTCTTTGTGTGGACATATATATTTTAAAATTTTTATTTATTGATTTTAGAGAGTGAGAGGGAGAGGGAGAAACAGAAACATCAATCTGTTTCTTTTTTTTTTTTTTTTTTCAATCTGTTTCTATATGTTCCCTGACCAGGGACCGAACCGGCAACCTTTGCATATCAGGGCAATGCTCTAACCAGCTGAGCTATGTGGCAGGGCTGGACATAGGTTTTTATTTCTCTTCGGTATATACCTAGGAGTGGAATTACTGAGTCATATGGTAACTATATTTAATCATTTTAAATACTGCCAAACTGTATTTCAAAGTGGCTGCTCCGTTTTACATTCCCGCTAGCAGTATGTGAGGTTTCCTATTTCTCCACAGCTCACCAACACCTGTCATTATGATGTTTTTCCTCCTTTGGCCTCATTCTTCTTAATTTTATGTTGTTTACTCTCTAGGTTTTCTTCTTCTTTTCCTTTATTGATTGATTTTAGACTGAGAGAGGAAAGGAGAGAGACAGAGAGAGAAGCATTCATTTGTTGTCCCACTTAGTTGTGCACTCATTGGTTGCTTCCTGTATGTGACCAGGGATCGAACCTGCAACCTTGGCATTTTGGGATGACACTAACCAACTGAGCTAGTGGACCAGGACCTATAGGAGGTTTGCTTAAAACTAAAGTCCATGGTTTACATTAGGAGTCACTCGTTTTACTTTTTTTTTTTTAATTTTATTTATTCATTTTAGAGAGGAGAGGGAAAGGGAGAGAGAGAGACAGAGAGGGAGAGAGACAGGAGAGAGAGACAAAGAGAAGGTGGGGAGGAGCTGGAAGCATCAACTCCCATATGTGCCTTGGCCAGGCAAGCCCAGGGTTTCGAACTGGCGACCTCTGCATTTCCAGGTCGACGCTTTATCCACTGCGCTACCACAGGTCAGGCACACTTTTTTTATTTTATTTTGAGAGTACATTTATTAAAGCTGGGACGGTGAACCGAGGAAGGGCTCAGGGTAGAAGCAGCAGCAGGAGAGAGCCTGGGTGGGGCCGCTTTGGCTCCTGACATGTTATGGGAAAGAACTGAACCGAGGCGGGGCTGCTGTCAGCTCAGTGGAGAGTCAGAGAAAAGGGGGCCTTGGAGACAGGTTCAGGGGTGAGCCTGGGACGAGCTGCCGCTGCCCCCTGCTCCCCTGGTTGCAAGTCTTGTGGGGACCCTTAGAGTTTAGGAGGTGCACGCCTGTGGGGGAAGAAAGGCCTGGATGTGCTCCCGAGAGGGAGAGTGCTCCAGGACCTCTCTGTGTTCTATTTGCTGTGGGATTTGATAATTGTATAATGACATATTTCCACCATTACACTATCATACAGAGTAGTGTCACTGCCCTAAAAAACCCCTCACTCCGCTCCTCATACCTCCCATCCCCCTCCCTCCAGCTCCTGGCAAGCACTGACCTTTTCGCTGTCTTCATAGTTTTGCCTTTCCCAGAAAGTCATATACTTGGAATCACACAGCGTGTAGCCTTTGCACGTTGGCCTCTTTCGCTTAGTAATATGCCTCGAAGGTTCCTCTATGTCTTCCTGGCTAGATAGCTCATTTCCTTTTATCACTGAATAATATTTCATTGTACAAATATGCCACTGGTTGTTTATAGATTCATCTATTAAAGGACATCTTGATTGTTTCCACATTTTGGCAATTATGAATAAGCTGCTATAAACACTCATGTGCAGAGTTTTGTGTGGATGTAAGTTTTCAGTTCATTTGGGTAAATACAAAGGAGAGTGATTGCTGGACCATATGGCAAGGGTATGTTTCGTTTTGTATGAAACTGCCAAACTGTCCTCCAAAGGGGCTGCACATTTTGCATTGTCACCTGCAGTGAATGAGAGTTCCTGTTGTTTATTATGACTTTTTGATCTAGCCATCCTAGTGGGTGTGAAGTGGTATCTCATTGTTGTTTTGATTTGTGTTCCCTTATGGTAATGATGTTGAACATTATTTTTTTATTCTTTTCCAAGTGAGAGGAGGAGAGATAGAGAGACAGACTCCTGCATACATCCTGACTGGGATCCACCTTGCAACCCCCATCTGGAGCTGATGCTCTGACCATCTGGGGCCATGCTCACAACCAAGCTATTTTTAGCACCTGAGGCGGAGGCTCCATGGAGCCATCCTCGGCACTCAGGGCCCATGCGCTTGAAGCAATCAAGCCATGGCTGCAAGATGGGAAAAGAGAGAGAGAGACAGAGAGAGAGAGACAGAGAAGGGGAGGAGGAAGGTAGAGAAGCAGATTCTAGCTTCTCCTCTGTGCCTTGACTAGGAAATGAACCCAGGACATGGACACTCTAGGCCAATGCTCTACCATTGAGCCAACTGGCCAGAGCCATCTCTTTTTTTTTTTTTTTTTTTCATTTTTCTGAAGCTGGAAACAGGGAGAGACAGTCAGACAGATTCCCGCATGCGCCCGACCGGGATCCACCCAGCACGCCCACCAGGGGCGATGCTCTCCCCATCCTGGGCGTCACCATGTTGCGACCAGAGCCACTCTAGCGCCTGAGGCAGAGGCTACAGAGCCACCCCCAGCGCCCGGGCCATCTTTGCTCCAATGGAGCCTTGGCTGCGGGAGGGGAAGAGAGAGACAGAGAGGAAAGCGTGGCGGAGGGGTGGAGAAGCAAATGGGCGCTTCTCCTGTGTGCCCTGGCCGGGAATTGAACCCAGGTCCTCTGCCTCTTTTTTTTTTTTTAGTTATATTTTTAATTTAGAAATTTAAGTTTAACGGGGTGGCATTGATCAATAAGAATACGTAGGTTTCCTTTTTAAATTTTTTACTTATTGATTTTAGACAGAGAGGAAGGGAGACAAAGACAGACAGCCGGAAATATTGATCTGTTCCTGTATGTGCATGTGTCCTGACGAGATCAAACCAGCAACCTCTGTGGATAGCCGGCCACCTTTGTATACAGGGATGATACTCTAGCCAACCAAGCTATCTGGCCAGGGCACATTGAACATTTTTTCATGTGCTTATTGGCCATTTGTATATCTTCTTGGAGAAATGTCTATTCAGATCTTTTGCTCATTTAAAAAAATTGAGTTGTCCTTTTATTATTGTGACTAGCCCTCGGCTACCTGTTTGGAGCTACAAAGGAATCCGTTGTTTGTGGCTACTTCTGCTGGGCCTGGGTATGCATGGGAGGCACCAAACTGCACACCAAGGCCGGCTTCCACCAGCACCGAAATTGGGGGCAGGTTGGCAAAAGACCCTAGTCACCCCGAGATCCGCTTCTACCTGTGACATCCTGTTAGTCTCAATCACGGGAAGAGCCTCTGATGATATGCAAGTTGCATGAGGAAGGTTCTCAGTGAGTCACCAGGTAGGGGCCAGCGTTGTTTACCAGACCGATAAAGGTTCAAACTCGGGGCTGGGACTGAGGCGGTCAGTCTCAGAGCACACCAAGGTCAGCCAGCGCCCACCGGGTGCCCGCAGACTTTTGTAGTGGGGCAGAGTCTTGTGGAATGATCAGGGTGCGGCCGGCAGGGTTCATCAGGTCCAAACAGACCAAGATTTGGCCATGCGAAGGCAGGGTTGTCCCCAGGAACGGTGGCATTAGTCAGGCGTGTAAGGGAAAGACGGTACCTGCTCTAGAGCCATCCATTTCGGTCTGTCCCTAATTCTGCCCGGACCTCCATGAGAGGTTTTGTAGAAACTCTGCACTGTGAGCCCAGGCTGGCCACAGCCAAGTGACAATTCTACAGGACACAAGTTTGGCAGGGTGAGGCCACTGGGGGTTGGGAGGGTGGGACTAGTGGATTTGCTCTGGGTAAGTGCTGGTCAGGTGCATGAGGTGGGGGAATGGCCCCCACCCAGAGCCACACAACTCAATCTCTGACACCCCCTGAGTTCACCCTCAAGCGCCTTCCAAGAAATTCTACACCAGAGGCCCAGGCAGCTGAGTCCCTTTTAGGGCGGGGTGACAGGGGGATGGGAGGGTGGGGCTATTGCGTTTCCCTGGGCTGATGCTGCCTGGAGGGGAGTTTTCAACCCAGGGAAGATTATATCTGTGGGCAGTGCTGGAGAGGGACTCAGCTCGAAGCCCCTGGTGGCTGTGCCTTCAGTTCTGTCCTGGGTGCCACACAGCCCAGTCTCTCCTAGCACGACTCCAGTCTTCTGGGAGCCACCCTCCCTTCTCTGAAGCCCGGGGTGAGTAGCTGTGAACAAGATTTTGTGCTCTGACCCTTTAAGAAGGCATTTGGATTTCTAGCAGACTCCTGCCTCTCCCTGACGGACAGAATCCCCGCTGATTTTCACAGCCAGATGTTCTGTGACGCCTCTTCCTGGCTCTGGTACTGTGGGCTGGGGAGCTCGGCAAGAGGCTGAGACGCGACGCTTCTGGCTCTGGCTTCTGGCTCTGGCTTCTGGCAGAGGGAACCTTTGCAGCTGAGAGGTCCCTCCAGATTCTCAGCCACCTCATGTGGGAGCGGGGCCAGCCCTTTTCGTATCTCCATTCTACCTACTAGGCTCGATGTGGCCTCTTCTGTAAATCCTTGATTATAAGACTTATGTTCAGTTAGTCTTCAGTTGTTTATTTAGGTTGATTTTTCTATATTTTAGTTGTAATTCCAGGTTGGTCCTAGGAGGAGGTGAGTGTGACTTCTGCTTTACTCTGCCGCCATCTTGGATCATCTGTGAAGGTATTTTTTAATTGTGATTAACATTTAAGTCAGCAGCAAAGTGGATTATCCTCAATAAGGTGGGTGGGCCTTATCTAATCAGTTGAAGGCTTGAGTGAAAAAACTGACCTTCTCTGAGGAAGAAAGAATTTTGCTTTTGGACTTAACTTTGCAGTTTTTCCTAGTTCTCTAGCCTGCTGACCTTCCCTGAAGAGTTTGGACTTGCCAGCCCCACAATTGTGTGTGTGTGTGTGTGTATGTGTGTGTGTGTGTGTGTATAGATAGATAGATACAAATACAGATATATTTTTCTTTATCATTGATGTTTTGCAGTTTCAAAAAAAGTACCCACAAACTTCCTGAATATTCCCTAGAGGGCAGTATTGTCCCTGTTGCTTTTGAGCCCATAGCACTTTTGAGATAATTGCTGTCTCTCCTGAGGTTGTTTTTTGGCTAGAGACTTGGACGGGTTTTGAAATCTGGGCTGTAGAGTTCCAGTTTCTCATGGTCTCAGAGGCTAGACTAATCCCCTTTTATGGACAAAATGACATAGATTCCAAAATTTTAAATTAGGGGTTATGGCCCTGGCCGGGTTGCCCAGTGGGTAAAACATCAACCTGGCACACCAGAGGTCGCAGGTTTGATCCCTGGTTAGGGCATGTACGAGAAGCAATGAGAACACAACTAAATGGAACCACTGTAGTAAGTAAAACAAGTTGATGCTTCTCTCTCTCTCTTTCTCTTTGTCTCTCTCTCTCTCTCAAATTAATGGAAAAATTAAAGTAAGGGTTGTACCCACAGGCTATGTAATCTTTATTCTTCTGTATATAAAAGTATATAAATAATATGTATCATATATTTATATATTATATAAATATTTCTGTGATAGTTCATGTTATATATAAAATGAGGGTTTTATATATGTTATATATATCAACACATCTACTTCTATTAAGCTCATCTAGTAAATTTTTAATTTTATAATATTTTAATCCTCTAAAATTTCCATTTGGTTACTTTTTAAAAATTTTATTTATTAATTTTAGAGAGGTGGGGGCGGAGGGATGGAGAGAGATAGAGAGAAAAGGGGAGGAACAAAAAGTATCAACTCCCATATGTGCCCTGACCAGGCAAGCCCAGGGTTTCAAACCGGGGACTTCAGTGTTCCAGGTCAACGCTTGATCCACTGTACCACTGCAGGTCAGGCTGGTTATTTTTTATAATTTAATTTTACTCTGCTGAGAATTATATTTTTTACTTTTATTTAAAGGGTATGTTTACCTCACAGAGCATAATTATAACATCTTTAGTTTGTCTGTTAATTTCAACCGTTGAGTTATCTTGGATTTGGCATCTGTTAAATGCCATTGCTCTTAGAAATTAGTCACAATTCCTTGATTCTTTGTATGTCAAATAATTTTGGATTGTATGTTAGATATTTTGAATCTTACGTTGTAAGAATCTGTGTCCTTTTAAAGTCCTCTGGTAGATGAGATTTTATACTTTTTTAAACAGGCAGTCAACCCTGTTAGGTTCAGATTATGAGCTCTTAATTTACCTCCTGTGTGCAGTGGTCCTAATGTCAGTTCAAAGCCTTTGATACTTTGGGCTAATTCCGCATATGCTCTACTCAGGGGTTAGTTTGAGTGGTGTTTTATTTAATAGTTTAGGTCTCAAAGTCTTTGCTATGTTGCTTTGGGTCTGTTCCACGCATGCTCAGCTCAAAAGTGAGCCTGGAATTTGTGCTGGTCCATACACAGAATTAACCCCTTCTCCAGCAGTCTCCTCTTTGTGACTCCCTTCACGCGTCCAACTTTCAGGGGCACCTTACTCAGGTGGCTGGCCAGAAGTATAGGGTTCCTTGGAGGTTTTCTCCTTGTATCATCTAAGCAAGCTCTGTAGAGATTTCTCTAATCAACGTTAGGATGGAAAGTAGCTACAATATACGGGTAACTCATCCCTGTATGAGTCACTTCTTCATTTTTACTTCCCTCTCAGTCCACCTGATTCTGCTTATATTTCAGAGTTCCCAGGTAGTTGCTTTTGTGCCCCCCTCCCCCAGAGATCGTAGTTGTTCTAAGTGAGAGACATAGACTGGAGTGGGCTTATTCCATCTTGGCTGCGACCAGAAATCTGCACATACACAGGATTTCCACTAGTGAGAGTCTGAGTGCTACACTACTTCTTTGTATGTCTGTAAATATCTCTATTTTGCTTTTATAATGGTAATTTACCTAGGTATAAAATGCTATGTTGGTAATAACTTCCCCGTTTTAATTTGAAAATATCATTCCGCTGTCTTCTGGCATCAACTGTCAGCTGATGCGAAGTCTGTCGGTAATCCAGTTTTCATTTTTTAGTGGTAATGCCTTTTTCCTCTTGTGGCTTTTAAGATTAATGTTTTGCTGTTTCACTCCAGCGTGCCAAAAAAAAAAAAAAAAAGTATCCACAAACTTCCAGAACACTCCCTAGAGGGCAGTATTGTCCCTGTTGAGCCCAGTGCACTTCAGAGACAATTGCTCTCTTGACCAAGGTTGCTGTTTGGCCAGAGATTAGGTGGATTGTGAGATCTGGACGGTGGATCTTCAGTGTCTCATAAGCTCAAAGGTTAGACTAATCTTTGCACAGACAAAATGACATGGCTTACAAAATTTTAAAGTGGGGGGGGGGTTGTACCTACAGTCTACATAATCCTCATTTCTGGGTTTATGGCCTATTTCTTTCATTAATTCATGGAAATCAACTTTCAGTAAGGTTTTGGCTAATTTCCTTCAGGCCTTTCATTGCTTTGTATTTTATTATTTTAAAGATATTTAAATATACTTTGGAGCAACTTAAAGGTCATTCATTGGATCCTTTGCCCTCCTTCCTTCCATCAATTATCAATTTATTTATTTAACATTAATGGAGTGGTTGTGCCAGGTTCTATACTAGACCAGGGGACAGAGAGAAAAATAAAACCCAGATCTTTCTCTCAAGGTTCCCTCAACCTCTTCAATGCATTAATAATCCAGAAAGAAAAGTTTCATGACATAGAACAGAGTTTTAAGGAACATGTGAAGTTGTGCCAGAAAATTATTTGACCAATCAGTTCTTGACCTTTTGGCTAAGATCAAGTGTAGAAAATTCTATGATTTACATAACTTGATCTCTTTCTTAGTTGGTATATTTTTGGTCAGGAGAACTTAATCATTATTTCTTAAGCTTCTATAGAACCTGCCCTGCTACTTTCTATGAAATATATTACAGTAATATTTATTGACCCATGTGCATAGTGGTTGCGAGATATTTTACAATATTTATTGTCAAATCTCGTTCAATAGAGGACTGAAAATAGGACTTTTGGGAAATGTTATTTGTCAGGTTGAATTATTAGTTCTATAATATCATGTATTAAACCTGAAAGTAATAGACAAGTATTCAAAATCAATCTGAGCACTTTTTCTTTTATCAGTATTAATAACACCATTTCAAGTGGACATTTGAAGACAGTCTCTGAGCAGAAATTATACACATATAAATGTACTTGTATGATTTTAAAGATTTAAACAAATATCTGTTACTAAATATTAAAAAAAAAAGTGATTGGTTTAGATTAGACACATCTTTGTTCATCATAAGTGGTTGTCCAGAGCTTGGAATTTGAATTTCTATTTCATATATTTATTAAAAATACAAAGAATCAAACTATGTATTTAACCATTTTTTAAAAAAACATTTTAAAGGCATAGTTGTATCTTGTTTGGGAAAATAAACATTGCTAGTGAGAAACAAATAATTTGTATGGTAATTTTGCCTAAATCAAATTTCTATTAATTGGATGCTGGTCCAAAATTTTTTATTAGAAAAACTTATACATGAAAATATTCTGTTTAAACCATGAAGTACTATATTAACAAGAAACATTACAATAATAATTTAAAAGGATCTTAGGACTAAAATGATTATAAAGTGATTGCATAGACTTAGTTTACTTAAATGTGCAGGGCTGTACAAGAAAATAATATATTTTAGGAGAAAATAATATTAATGAATAAATGTTTCCCTTCAAAGAGACGAAGAATGAAAAAATAGAAAGGAGAGTCTTCATTTTCATTTTTTTATTCACAATTTAGTATGCAGTCCTCCAGAACATAGAACCAATAGTTCCGTTATTTGTAAAAATATTAAGATAAAATCTAAGAAATTAAGGAAAACACTATAAAATTAAAATTAAATTAGAAATATTCATATAGCCTGACCTGTGGTGGCACAGTAGATAAAGCGTCGACCTGGAATGCTGAGGTCGCTGGTTCGAAAACCCAGGCTTGCCCAGTCAAGGCATATACAGGAATACAGGTTAATGCTCCCCGCTCCTCCCTTCTCCTCCTTTGTCTCTTCTCTCTCTAAAATCAAGACGTAAAACCTTTAAATAAAATAAAATTTGGTATCTCTGAAAAAATATATTCATATAAACCCATGATTACATAGTGCATTAGTTATCTATTGCTACATAACAACATAACACAAACTTAGAGGCTTAACACAAGGCACATTTACTATCTCTTTCTGTGGGTCAGGAGTCTGCGCATGGTTTAGCTAGAAGCTCTGTTTCAGAGACAAAGCTTCAGTCAAGATGTCCGCCCAGGCTCCAGTCACATGTGCTTCCTAGCTCACGTGGTGGTTGGCCGCCTTTCATTCCTTGCGGGCTGCTGGACTGAGGGGCTCAGTTTCTTGTTGGCTGTCAGCCAGGGGCTGCCCTCAGTTCCTTGTCAAGTAGAATCTGTATTTCGTTTAACCAAATATCCCCAACACGTAAGGGAAGCTCTGCGTCACAGATGAATGCCAATTAGTAAATGTAGACGAGATGATAGATTTTAAAATATAATAAATTTTAATGAAATTACCATGATCACTATCGTCATCAGAATAATTATCAACTGGTGTTAAAATGGGTGAATGGCATTGGTTTTTTTTTTTTTTTGTATTTTTCTGAAGTTGGAAACGGGAAGGCAGTCAGACAGACTCCTGCATGCACCCGACTGGGATCCACCGGGCATGCCCACCAGGGGGCGATGCTCTGCCCCTCCGGGGCGTCGCTCTGCCTCGACCAGAGCCACTCCAGCGCCTGGGGCAGAGGCCAAGGAGCCATCCCCAGCGCGCGGGTTATCTTTTTTGCTCCAGTGGAGCCTTGGCTGCGGGAGGGGAAGAGAGAGACAGAGAGGAAGGAGAGGGGGAGGGGTGGAGGAGCAGATGGGCGCTTCTCCTGTGTGCCCTGACTGGGAATCGAACCCGGGACTCCTGCATGCCAGGCCAATACTCTACCACTGTGCCAACCGGCCAGGTCCGCATTGGATATTTTTAAAATGCAAAAGTAACAATGGTCACTTGCTAGTTTCAGAACAAAAAGTATAACTGTAGAATGGAGGGATTAGGCAGTCATCACCTTAATCCAGCAATCACTCTTAACATCATCAGTGGATTAACCATTATTATGTGTCTTCTGATGTGACTCAACATGAATACCCATCGCCTATATAGCATTCTAGCCAAAAATGTTTAATAAAAATATTACAGATAGTGCTGGCCAGATAGCTGGGCTGGTCAGAGCATTGTCCCAATACACAAAGGCTGCCGGTTCAGTCCGCAGTCAGGGTACATACAGAAACAGATTAGCGTTTCTGTTTCTCTCTTCCTTCCTCTCTTTTAAAATCAATAAACATTTTTTTAAATGTTACAGGATATAACAAATAGACATCACCAAGAGGTAACAACTAAACAAATCCAGAAGGCGGCACATTCCTCAGAACAACTGTAGGACGATCTCTTTAATAGGCAACACCATAACAAAGGCGAGCTGATCATCAGATGTGATGTGTGGTTCTTGAACAGATCCTGATGGGGACCAAACAACTGTTAAGGCCATTTTTTTGTCATTTGGGAAAGTTTTTATATAGTATAGGTCAGTGGTCAGCAAACTCATTAGTCAACAGAGCCAAATATCAGCAGTACAACGATTGAAGTTTCTTCTGAGAGCCAAATGTTTTAAACTTAAACTATATAGGGAGGTACATTCCTTATCGAGGTAGTGCCCGCACATGGTATTTTGTGGAAGAGCCACACTCAGGGGCCCAAAGAGCCACATGTGGCTCATGAGCCACAGTTTGCCGACCAGGGTTCTAGGTATTTGATGAAATGAACAGATGGAGTTTGTTTTTATTTTTGTTTTTTTTTTTAATTTATTTTAATTTTTAAAATTTTTTATTTATTCATTTTAGAGAGGACAATGAGAGAGAGAGAGAGAGAGAGAAAGAGAGAGAGAGAGAGAGAAGGGGGAGGAGCAGAAAGCATCAACTCCCATATGTGCCTTGACCAGGCAAGCCCAGGGTTTCTTTTTTTTTTAAGACTTTTAAAATTTATTTTATAGAGAAGAGAGAGAGAGGGAGGGAGAGAGAGAGAGATAGATATGGGGGGGAGCAGGAAGCATCAACTCCCATATGTGCCTTGACCCAGCAAGCCCAGGGTTTTGAACTGGCGACCTCAGAGTTCCAGGTCAACGCTTTATCCACTGAGCCACCAGTGCCACCTAAGTGCAGGGTTTCGAACTGGCGACCTCAGCGTTCCAGGCTGACGCTTTATCCACTGCGCCACCACAGGTCAGGCCCAGATGGAGTTTGTTGACATAAAAAAGCAGGTTATAAAATAGCATGCACACTGTGA
Source organism: Saccopteryx leptura (assembly GCF_036850995.1). NCBI lineage: Eukaryota > Metazoa > Chordata > Mammalia > Chiroptera > Emballonuridae > Saccopteryx > Saccopteryx leptura. The sequence goes on from NC_089516.1 coordinate 16,555,530, forward strand.
TGTATTTCTCAAAAAAGTACACACATACACAGACGTACAGTAGCATAGGGAAAGATCTGAAAGTATGGGTATTAAGGTGTTAACAGTGGCTCTCTGTTGGAGGGGGGTTCTCATGAGTTTCCTATTGTTGCGGTAACAGATTACCACACATTTAATGGTTTAAAACAATACAGATTTGCCCTGGTCAGGTAGCTCAGTTGGTTAAAGCGTTGTCCTGACATTCCAAGGTTGCAGGTTTCATCCTCAATCAGGACTCACACAAGAATGAACCAGTGAGTAAGTGACACAACAAATCAATGTTTCTCTCTTTCTCTCTCTGTCTCTCTCCCTTCCTCTCTCTCAAAGTCAGTTTTTAAAAAAGCCTCAAACAATGCATATTTGTTCTCTGGAGTTTGGAGTTTGGAAGTTCTGGAGATTGGAAGTCTCAAATGAGACTCGTGGGACTAAAAGCTAGGTGTTGGCAGGGCCGGTTCCCTTTGGAGGCTCCGGGGGAGAAGCCCTTCATTGCCTTTTCCATTCTCTGGAGGCTGCCAGCATTCCTCGGCTCTGCCTGCATCACTCCAGTATCTGCTATCGTCACATCAGCTTCTCTGCCTTCTGACGCTGCTTGCCTTTACAAAGACCCTGGTGACTAAATGAGGCCCACAGGGCTGATCCAGGATAATCTCCCTATCTCAAGAGCCTTACCTTAGTCACATCCGCAGGGTTGCTTTGCCACGTGAAAGGTTCAAGGGATTAGGTCATGGACATTTTTGAGGATGGCTATTATTCTGTCTACCCCAGTATGTGATGTTTTTACTTTTTCTTTTTGTGTTTATATTTTGTCCTTTTATATAACATGTATGAATTACTTAAAATGTCTAAGTTAAAAGTAGAAAACTGTTATAGTTTATTACCAAGTGACATGAAATATGGTTATTTTAAAACTTGTATCTGGTTCCACATGAAGCTTGAGCTTCACATCCAGTGACTTCCTTGGTTGCTATGTATACTAAATCAGAAAATTCAAATGCACAAGCATGTGTTGCCAGAAATGGCAGCCAGTGTTCAGTAACTGGGTCAGAGACTTCAGTGTATTGGATTGAATAAGAACCCATCAACTGAGAAGTCTTTTCTTCCATTTTGTGTTGCCCCCCAGACACTAAATGGATGAAATATAAAACTCAAATTCTGCCAGGAAGAATGCTTGACCTTAGGGGAGTAGGTGTCACTGAGGGCAGTACCACCCAAAGGGGTGCTTTGAAAACTCGTGGGGCTATTTCGGTTGTAATAGTGATTGACAGGAATCCCCTGTCAGGGATTTCCTGGAAGTTAATGGGCAGGAGCCAAAAATGTCATGTTTTTCAATGCATGTGACATTCTTACAAGGACAAATTTTCCTACATCTTACATGATTTTCAAATGTCCCCCTAGACATTCATTGATATGAAAAACCTATTTGTAATTGTCTGAGCGTAAACCTAATCTCCTTTTGCATGTAAATTCCAAGTATACACTTCTTTTTCTAAAATTGATTTTTTTAAAAAAATAGGGAATGGTTTCACAAATTTGCATGTCATTCTAGCAAGGGACCGTGCTTATCTCCTGTGTACTGTATAATTCCAATTTTAGTATATTGCTGCTGAAGCGAGCATAACTCAAAGTATTTTTTTTTTTTTGCATGGCTTTAATATCCTGGAATTTTCCAGGAACGGAGCTACTGTATAAATTGAAAGGAGTGTGTGTTGTTTTGTTTGGAGCTTTACCAAGAATGGTTTAATGGTTTAGAAAACCACACCAATGACATCAATGCCATTTATGGGCTGTGCTGGATATCTTCCATTTGCCCTCCCAGGGTCACTCCACCCCCTCTACCTGCTCTGTGTCCTGGAAAGGGACTGTATCCACACATTTCCTTGCGCTCCAGCCTCTGGGTGGGTTCACACAGAGAGCATGCGCAAGAGATCTAGAGCGGCAAAGGAGGAGGGGTGTGTGCCACTTGCAATGACCATCAGCTAGTAGGTGTTTCCTGATCCATGGAAATAGAAAATTGGATGTGACAACAGTGTTCCATTAGAAAATGATAACGCTATGCATGTGATTGAGTCCCAGCTGGTCAGAAGGCACAAAACAGAACGAAGAAGTGTTTTAAACTCCCATGGCCATCATTGTGACAAGCTAAAGAAACATTTGGATATCTTTAAAATGTTTAGCATTTTTATGCTATTGCTATGAAATTTATTTTGCTTATGTTGGACTAATATTATTAAAACCCCATAAAAAGATAAACATATCAATTGAAAGGGAACCAACTATCTTAGGAAGTACATAGAAGACAATACCATTAACAATTTTCTATAGAATTTTCATTTGAAAAAACCCTTTCTTGTGTAATATTTCCATTAAGAATGGGGAAGTAGCCTGACCGGTGTTGGCACAGTGAATAGAGCTAACATGACCCCATGGTCGCTGCCCTGAGCCCAGAGGTCTCTGGCTTGAGCCCAAGTTCACTGGCTTGAGCCCAAGGTTGCTACTGGCTTGAGCAAGGGGTCACTGGCTAAGCTGGAGCCCCTCGGTCAAGGCACATATGAAACAGCAATTACTGAACAACTAAGATGCCGCAACTATGAGTTGATGCTTCTCATCCCTCTCTCCCTTTCTATCTCTCTCTAAAAAAGTTTTTTAAAAATGGGAAATTAAACATGAAAAAATATTGGAAAAAAAACCTCCCATGGTACTTTCTCCCTTATCTTTACTTCTTCCCTACACACAGTAATGGCTTTCCAGAGAGTTCTCTATGATCGATTTAACAGAAAAACATAGACCTGGTGTTTGCAGTTTGCTGGCACTGGCTGAAAGTTGATAGCTGTATTCCAGCCCCTGAAAGACAGTGGTGAAGGAAAACACTCCTAGGGGCAAAACTTAGAGCAGTACTTCTTATTTTCCACTTCAGGTGGCAGGAGAGATGGCTTATTTTCTCTCTAAGCATAATACTGTTAGGAGATGCAGTCTGTCACAGCCCAGAGTGCTCCTGCTGTTCTTGTTTTTATTTATTTATTTTTAATAAAGTTTATTTTGTTAAATTCGTTGACTGATTTTAGAGAGACAGAGAGGAAGGGGGAGAGAGAGAGAGAGAGAGAAAGAGAGACAGACAGAAGCATTAACGTGTTGTTCTGCTTAATTGTGCATTCATTGGTTGCTTCCCATATGTGTCCTGACTGGGGATAGAACCCTTAACTTTGGTGTTTCTGGACAGTGCTTTAACTGACTGAGCTAACTGGCCAGGGCCTCCTATTGTTTGTTTGTTTGTTTGTTTTTTGGTATTGACTGAAATCAGTGTAAACACTTAATTTTTTTAATTAAAAAAAATTATTGGTTCTGGCCAGTTGGTTCAGTGGATAGAGTGTTGGCCCAGTGAGTGAATGTCCTGGGTTCAATTCCCAGTCAGGGCACACAAGAGAAGTGACCATCTGTTTCTTTCCCCTTTCCTCTCCCCTTCTCTCCCTCTTTCCCTCCCGCAACCAGTGGCTTAATTGATCCAAACATTGGCCCCAGATGCTGAGGATAGCTCAGTTGATTTGAGCATTAGCCCCAGATGGGGGTTGCCAGGTACATCCTGGTCAGACACATGTGGGAGTCTATCTAACTTTCTCTCCTCTCATTAAAAAAAAAAAAAAAAAAAAAAAAATATATATATATATATATATATATATATATATATATATATATATATATATATTAGAGAGAGAGAAACATCAATTTGTTGTTCCACTTATTTATGCATTCATTGGTTGATTCTTATGTGTGCCCTGACTGAGGATCAAACCCCACAGCCTTGACTTATTGCAGGGGTCCCCAAACTACGGCCCGCGGGCCGCATGCAGCCCCCTGAGGCCATTTATCCAGCCCCCGCCGCACTTCTGGAAGGGGCACCTCTTTCATTGGTGGTCAGTGAGAGGAGCATAGTTCCCATTGAAATACTGGTCAGTTTGTTGATTTAAATTTACTTGTTCTTTATTTTAAATATTGTATTTGTTCCCGTTTTGTTTTCTTACTTTAAAATAAGATATGTGCAGTGTGCATAGGGATTTGTTCATAGTTTTTTTTATAGTCCGGCCCTCCAGCGGTCTGAGGGACAGTGAACTGGCCCCCTGTGTAAAAAGTTTGGGGACCCCTGACTTATTGGGACGATGGTCTAACCAGCTGAGCTACGCAGCCAGGGCTTATGTTGTTCTTGTTTTGTATGCCAAGAATGCGAGGCCCTGACCTTTTCTTTACCTGGGCCATCCTCTCTCAGGGCTGTATTTGCAGGGAGCTGTCTTGAGAGATAAGGTGCTATCTCCTCCTGGGACAGAGAGCAGGCTTGCTACAGAAGATACGAATTCCTCTGGCATGATGCAGATTTGCATTGGGTTCATAGTGTGTCCACCTGGGCCCCTCCACACGGCCCCTGTGTCACTAGAGGGGGTGGGGAACCCATGCAAATATGCTGATGATGTTCATACTGCTTACTGTGCCACTGGCACCCAGGGAATCAAAACAGGCTAACTTCTTAGATTGCAAGTAAGGAGATCCCATACCCCAGCAAATATTTGTTACACACTTTGCAGTTGGTTTTACAAGCCTTTGGATATTATGTGACTCGTATCTGATTTTGCATTGAAGGGTGCAACTTGGAATTATTCCTCTGTAATTTTAGGCCCTTGGGGAAAATTTTTGCCATTTTTACGTTTGAACAACTTATTTTTTTTCTTAGTTCAAGCAACATTCCATTGGCAGAGGTGTCATTGCACATCTGTTGGAAAAAACAGATAAGTTTTAATGACTTCATGAAACTATTTGACAAGTTTCAGAGCAAACAGTTCTAAGGACCCGGGGTGAACAGATTGCCAGTATAGTAAATCAGAAATTCAAATATTCATTGTCATTTTTTTCTGTTCACATTGTAGATGGATAACGTTACATGGTCGTTTTCCATTGCTTATAATTCTATTTTGCCCCTTTCCTTAATGTATTAAGCTTTAATCTTCTTAGATCTGTCTTTATTTCTCTCAGTTCTAAATAATGGAACTTGAGCATATGAGAGGAAACCCAGAGGCCCTCTTTACTGCTGGTATAGTCCCAACAACAGAATAAGATTATTTCCTTGTTTTTTAAAATGTCCTTGAAAACGTTATGTCTAACAAGAGGGTCTTGTAAGACATCCAGAAATCAGAACTTATGGCTTGTTCTGTGAATTCTTTTTGTTTGTAATACTTGATGTGCTTCCTGGGTAATGATATTTAAATTAACATTTCCATGTCCTAAAAGCTATGAATACCAGAATTTTAATAGCTAAGTGAATTGAAAATTTATGTGCACACAAAAACTTGTATGTAAATGCAGCTTTATTCATCAAAAACTGGAAACGACCAGATATTCTTCAGCAGGTGATGATAAACTGGTACATGCATACAGTGAAATACTAGACAGTGATAAGAAGGCAAGATCTATAGACTCACTCAACAACATGAATGAATTTTTTTTAGTGGTAAAATATACATAACATAAACATGGATGAATTTTTTTTGAGAGAGAGAGAAAGGGACAGGAAGGGAGAGAGATGAGAAGCACCAGCTCATAATTGGCGTCACTTTAGTTGTTCATTGATTGCTTCTTATACGTGCTCTTACCTGCGGGGGCTTCAGGCAAGCCAGTGACCCCTTGCTCAAGCCAGCGTCCTTAGGCTTCAAGCCAGTGACCTTTGGGCTCAAGCCAGCGACCCTGGAATCATGTCAGTGATCCCACAATCAGGCTGGTGGCCCCGCACTTAAGCTGCTGAGCTATGCTCAAGCTGGATGAGCCCATGCTCAAGCCAGAAACTTTGGGTTTTCGAACCTAACCCTAACCCTAATCTCAGCATCCCAGTTTGGCATTCTATCCACTGTGCCACCACCGATCAGGCTAAACATGGATGAATCTCAAATGAAAGAAGCCAGGCTCCAAAGACCTAAAAGCATTGTATGATTTCATTCAAGTGACATTTTGAAAAAGGCAAAACTATAGGGGTATGTGTTAGTTTCCTATCACTGCTATAAAAAATTACCAAAACTTGATGACTTATGACAACACAAATGTATTCTTACAGTTCCGGAGGCCAGAACCCTGAAATCGGACTCACTAGGCTAAAATCAGGGTGTTGTAGGGCCAGTTCCCTCTGGAAGCTCTGGGGAAATTTTATGTTCTTGACTTTTCTAGCTTCTGGTTGCCACTGGTATTCCTTAGCTTATGACGTTTTCCTCGCTTCACTCTAACCTCTTGCTTCCATCATCCTGGCCTCCTATCTCCTTTGACTTTCCTACAGCTCTGTCTTAAAGACCCTTGTGATTACATTTAAGACCCACCTGGATAATCCAGGATAATCTCCCCATCATGAGATCCTTAACTTAATCCGCAAAGTCCCCTTTGCCATATGATGTAACATTCATTGGTTGCAGGGATTAGGACATTGATATCTTTTGGGGTCATTATTCAGTCTACCACAGGACACAGGACAGAAGGCAAATCCGTGGTTGCCGGAGATCAGAGGAGAGAGGAAGGTTGAGTACAGAACGGGTTGTACGAGGGTGGTGGTGGACACATATCTCTACAATTGTCAAAACCTAGAGGATGATATATTACCGAGACTGAACTTTACTGTGGGCTATTTAAAAAAAATCAACCTGGTTGTCAGTGATATCAAGATGAAATGCAGAGTGTGACAAATGAATCTAATTGTGTGAAAAAACATATGCCACAAGTTCACTGAAGAGGGTAGGGAAACTTTGAAAAAGTGCTTTCAGGCTGATAGACACAGAGAACAGATTGGTGGGCACCAGAGCTGGGGGTTGGGGCGGGTGAAATGGGTGAGGGCAGTCAAAGGTATAAGCTTTCAGTTATAAAATAAATAAGTCACGGGGATTTAATGTACAGCATGGTGACTATAGTTAATAATACTGCATTGCACATTTGAAAGTTGCTAAGAGAGTAGATCTTAAAAATTCTCATCACGAGAAAAAAATTCTATAACTCTATAGGGTGACAGATATTAACTAGACTTATTGTGGTGTTCATTTCACAATATATTGAACCATTATGTTGTACACCTAAAACTAATATAATGTTATATGTCATTATACCTAAATAAAAAAGAAAGAAAAACAGTGCTTTGATTCAATAATGTAAAGCTAATAACAAAAAAGAACTATACGGCCTGACCAGTGATGGAGCAGTGGATAGAGCATCAATCTGGGGATGTTGAGGTCCCAGGTTTGAAACCCTAAGGTTGCTGGCTTGGGCATGGGCTCATCAATTTGAGCGCGGGGTCACTGTCTTGAGCATGGAACCATAGATATGACCCCATGGTTACTGGCTAGAGCTCAGAGGTCACTGGCTTGAGCCCAAGGTCGCTGGCTTGAGCAAGGGGTCACTGACTCGTCTAGAGCCCCCCTGGTCAAGGCATGTATGAAAAGCAATCAGTGAACAACTAAGGTGCTACAACTACGAGTTGATGCTTCTCATCTCTCTCCCTTCCTGTCTGCCTGTCTCTCTCTAAAAAGAAAACAACACAAAAACCAAAACTGTACGTAGATACTGTCCTCTAGTTGGCAGACACAGAAATATAAATATGCATGTATACATGGAGTAGTACACTTCAATATATTCCCTGGCTCTGACTGCTGAGATGGCCTAGAAGCAGTGATGCCTCAGCAGCAATGAGCACACACCCAGATCTTTGTTTCTAAATACCATTCTCCAATAAATAGAACCGGGGCTCCTCGAAGAAGTGGCTGATTCTAGGCAGGGAAGGGATAAAGAGCCTACAAGTGACCTCTCCAGATCCCTGCTGTCAAGTCACATGCTGTGATATTTATTCTGATTTTCAGGCGCTTGCTATAGTGTGTCCTTTCCCTGTAAATAAACTGTACATTTGTAACCTTTATTATTTGGGGTCCTGCAAATCTTCAGCAGTTGAACCCTATTTAAGTGCCACTGTGATTGCAGCTATATATTTTATTTTTTAAATTGATTTTAGAGATGCCTGACCTGAGGTGGCGTTGTGGATAAAGCATTGACACTGAGGTTACTGGTTCGAAACCCCAGGCTTACCTGGTCAAGGCACATATGGGAGTTGATGCTTACTGCTCATCCCCCTCCTTGCTCTCTCTCTCTCTCTCTCTCTCTTTCTCTCCTCCTACCTCTCTAAAAATGAATAAAATTTCTAAAAAAGAAAATAAATAAATTGATTTGAGAGAGAGAGAGGAAGAGAGAGAGAGAAACTGATTTGTTGTTCCAGTTGTTTATTCATTCATTAGTTGATTCTTGTATGTACCCTGACCAGGGATCGAACCCACAAACTTGGCTTACCGAGATGATGCTCTAACCAACTGAACTACCTGGCCAGGGCTATATATTCTATTCTTGTAAATCTTGCATGGGAACTAGGGGAAAAAAGGTATATTGTCTAGTGTGCATGTTTCTTTCTAGAAAACTATTAAGCAAGATTTATTAGTCATATTATTAAATGATTCTCTATTCTTCATATTTTGACTTTATATTATATATATATTTCAATGTCACTTTCTAATGTCAAATTATACTCATGTATTTTCATATTTGATTTCTCTTAATTTGCTTTTGTTTTATGTATTTCCCCTTCCTTTAATCTTTTTGTTTCATTTTCTGCTTCATTTAAATAATATGAAATAGAAAAAAATAATTGAAAATTTATTTTTAATTATTATACTTGCCATAACATTATTATATTAGTTTCAGGTGTACAACATAGTGATTCAATATTTTATACCTTACGAAGTGATCACCACAGTAAGTCTAGTAACCACCTGTCCTTGTACAGAGTTACTACAAATTATTGACTCTAATCTTTATACTGTATATTACATCCTCATGACTTATTGTATAACTGGAAGTTTGTACTTCTCTTTAAAAAATTTTTTTCTTATTTATTGAATTTAGCGAGAGAGGAAGGGAGATAGAGAGAGAAAGGAACATCAATCCGTTCCTGTCTGTGCCCTGAAGGAGATCAAAGTGGTAACCTCTGGGCTTCGGGACACTGCTCCGCCCAACTGAGCTATCCCACCCGGGCTGGAAGTGTGTACTTCTTAACCCCTTCTCCTTTCTGCGGCACCCTCCATCTTCCCTCCCCTCTGGCAACTATCAGTTTGCTGTCTGTATCCTTGAGTTTGTTTTTGTTTTGTTTGTTTCTTTTTTAGACTCCACATATGAGTGAAACCATATGGTTTTTGTCTTCCTCTGTCTGACTTATTTCACTTAACATAATACTCTCTAGGGCCATCCATGTTGTCCAAAATAGCAAGATTAAATCCTAAATTCAATTTGTGAATATTAATTTTTAATAGGGGAGTAGATTCCATTTATATTTATCACGATCACAAATACATTTGTTTCATTATTTATGTCATATTTTTCTATGCTATTATTGTTTCCTTATTTTTATTTGTTTCATGATTGTTAAATTTGTTTTCCCCTTTTGACTGCTTGCTTTTATCTTATTCATTTCTTTGGAAGGCATTCCCCTTTTGATGCTGCTAAGTGTGACCTTTAAGTTTTTCAAACTCATCCTGTGGGTCAAGGGAAGTAATGTACACAGTATTTTAATAGCAAGAAAGCTGTGAATGACTGTCAGGGTCATGTTGAAAGGACTTAGAGCCAACTTAAAGAAGTTCCCATTAGCCACAGTTGGGATAATTTGAGCACCAGTAAAAATAATTGCAGTGGATCGAAACACATGGAGTATACTTGACTCATGAGTTTAAAATACAACCAAACAAACTTATTTTTCACCAAGAAAAGAAAAACCTGCTTAAGATAGCCAACTTTCAGAATGGTGGGGGGAGGTTCGTAGAGACACTCTCCCCAGTAAAAGAACCATTTAATTGGTGAAAATTATTTTAAAAACCCAACCATTCAAAGTCTCTGGAATTTGTCCCAAGGACATACAGCAAATAGAAACATTTATTCAAGACACTCTCCTTCTAAACCTTAGTAAGAACAATGGGAGTCTGTGGCATTTGAGCCACGGACTGCTTCCCACTCCCCAGCTCAGTGGGATGGAAACTCTATTCTTGGAAGATGCAGCCAAGAAAATGGGGCTCCCTTCCCTCCCAGTTCCCAATCTTAGACTATGATTTCACTCCTGGAAGGGCAAGCGGACAGCATCTCTCATCTCGCAGCCGCTCTGTGTTGCAGAAGCTGCATCCAGGCAGATGCAGAGCAGAGGACTGGAGCTCCCTCCTCTGCCCAGACTCCACAGTAGGACAGAAATCTTACTACACATGTGGAGGCTGTGGTACTGGGTCCGGTTTGCCCGTGCTCCAGCTTGGTCACAGTGCAGAGGTTCTATATTAGCAGAAGCAGGAGAAGACCAAGGCCGATGATCCCTGCCCAGTTTCCCTCTTGTAAAACAGATGTGTCACTCTGGGAGAAGTGGGACCTCCCCTCCCCTCCCCTCCCCTCCCCCAGCTCAGGTGTAGTAGTACAGAGGTCCGCTTAGAACTTACAACAGTGCCAGTCACAAGGTGTGTGTTTAATATTTGTTAGCTGTTGTTGGGAAAGACAGTTTGGCAGAGTGAACGAATCTTTGATTACAGTCATTTTCTCTAAAAAGTCTAGCCGTTGCTCCATTTTCTACGGAAAGCTGATGTGGCAGAGAACTCTGAAACCAGCCTGACTCTGTCTCCTTGTACCAGAGCGGTTAAGAGCTCTGGTCGGACTAACTTGGTTTGTATCCTGGTTCCTCCGCTTACACTGGATGCATGTGTGACTTTGGGCAAGTTAGCCGCCCTCTCTCGTCCTTGCTGTCATCACGTGTACAGCGGGACAGCTCGTACACCTCCCCGTCCTGGACCCTTTGCATTTCTTAGCCAGATCTCTTTTATTTGTATTTTCTCACTCCACCCTTTTAATTCTGGTGGGATTTCTGGTCCTAGTGCCCTCAGCCCCTGGCCAGTTATCTCACTCCATTCCCTTGGCCACTGTGATGGGTCCAAGGGTGAGCACGGGGCATAAAGACAGCTGGAGAGCTCCTCTGGGAACCCGGGACAGAGGCTGGGCTCTTTCTTCTGGGGTTCCCGGGCTAGGACAGCGTCGGGGGAAGCCTGTGGGCCCCCAGGACGAGGGGAAGAGCTGAGGCAGCTGGAGAACAAGGGGACCTGACGGCGCGGTTCGGTCTGAATGCCTGAACCTGGTCAACGTCAAGGCCAGCACCACCCTTGCTTGGAATGCTGTGAGGTCTAAACGAGAGAATTCATGTCATGCACCACGTAGTGTGCAGAACAAATGATGATTTGTTTTCTCCTGTCTCGATGATTACAGAGGTTTTCTTTTGTAGCTAAAAATTGTCGCCAAATGTGTCTGTGTGCAGAGAGTTAATTGTCTCTGAAATGGGGTAAGCTCTTTAGTCTCCAGATAGAGATCTTCCTTAGCTTAGGCAGACCTTCTAAAAGCTCTTTCATCATGTATCTCTTGGCCAGGAACATGACAAACCTGTAATTTGTTGTTCATTCTGTTCTAATATACACCATCTCTCTCGTTGATCTGTCCTCCACCACGAACACTGAGCGCCTGGGGGCATGGAGGTGGGTGATACGGTATCAGTGCCAGGAGCTATTGACTCCTTGTTCTTCTCAACCCTCTTGGCCGCGTCATGCCCACTGGAGGACACTAAGCCCTGGCTGCCACAAGCCCAGCCCTCCCCTCTGCGGAGGGTTTCAGAGGAAAGGGGTTTCTCCCTTGTGCCGGTCCCCCTCTCTGTCTAGCAGCAGTGCCCACAGGTATTTGCGACAGCAGTTCTCAGTGAGACTTCATGCAAAGTCACGACTCTGCAGGATCCCAGAAAGCCCTGCTTCCGGGCCTTGCCCCCGAGCTCCTTGGAAATGCAGACCCTCAGACCCCATCCTGCTTCAGAAGGAGCATTTTCACAACATCCGCAGGGGCTCTCTGTGCCCTTTCCAGTCTGGGAAGTTCTGCTCCAGAGCGCAGGTTCAGTTTAAGCCTTGTATTCATAATCCGTTCTTTTGATCTACTCACAAAAATCGTTCCTTAAAGCAAAATCCTTCCCAAACTCCTCATCAGACCACATCATGTAATGCTCTGACACTTTACTACTTCATCTTCATGTGACTTTCCCTCCAACAATGTTGTGACCATAAAGTGGGGGTTCCATTGCCGGGGCATCTAGGGGTCATGTACATGATTCACGCTTTAGGGAAATCTTAATTTTTCAGTGAGATTCTTGCTGTGTTGTTGGCTTGCCTCACCTTTTTGAGAATTATGAAACTTTTCACATATCTGCCAGCTAACTGCTTCTTCCTGTTTTGTTCTCAGTTTGGGTTGTTTCTACTTACTTGATGTCTGTATGCAAAAATAAGTAAAAAACATTTGTGGTTCGTGTAAACACAGAGCACAATTCAAGTTTATTCAATATGAGATTCTCTGACCAGGAATTCTTATGTCCTGTAATTGGTGAGAAGATTTTTGCTTTAAACTTCAATGCTTAATTATCACTCCTTTAAGCATATTTATTTAACTATTTGGAGTGAAAAGTCATTATACTTCTAATAATAAAAATAATTACAATAATGAAAAGTCATTAAAAAACGGTCTTTGTTCAAAATGTGGTAGAATTCTCAAGAGCTGCTTTAACAAATGTTGCTGAGTTTATTCTGTAAGATAGTTATGTTCTTGGCAAAAATGAAAAAGTATGAGCACATCGAGAATTGGCCAAGGAGTGGGGAGTTGGGAATTCTCTACTGCTGGAGGGAATGTATATTAGTATAGTCATTTTGGAGAGTCATATTGAAAATGTGCCATGTCCAGCAATATTACTTCTTTATACTTTAAGAGAAACTCTTAAAAATATAGGCAAAGAGGCATTTACCAAGTTGTACTTACATTTCATCATTGGTGTATACCCACTTGTTTATATATCATCTGGGCTCCTGGTTAAATTGCAGATTCTTGAGCTTTATCCCAGACCTTCTAAAAATCAGAATTTCCAGGAATTGAGGCCCAGGAATCCACATCTTCAGCATGTTCCCTTGCACATTTGAAAACCACTGCAGTTTTCTTAATCATTAGTGGTTTAGTTTTATTGCCTTCATTGCTTAATTATGGTAATTGTTTTGATAAGCAGTGTTATAAGGTCCACAGCAAGGCGAGAAAGGAAGCAACTAATATCTGTAATGCTTGCCCCACTCCTAAGATTCTTTGAAATTTGATGGTATTTTTGCCTTTGTATGTTTATTTTTGTTTGTTTTCAAATTGATTTTCTTTAGGGAGATAGTGAGGAGAGAGAGAGAGAGAGAAACAGCAATTTGTTGTTCCACCTATTGATGCATTCATTCATTGGTTGATTCTTGTATGTGCCCTGACCGGAGATCGAACCCACAACCTTGTTATATTGGGATGATGCTCTAACCAACTGAACTACCCGGCCAGGACCGGGTAGTTTGTTTGTATGAAAATTTTCAAATATATACACAAAGAGAATAACACATCAACCCCCACCCCTGCCAGGTTCCCATCACCAAGCTTCAACAACTGCCTGCTCATGGCCTGTCTTGTTCCATTTACATCCCCCACCAACGGCACCCTCAACCCCTGATCTGCCCTCACTCTCCCATATTATTTTGAAGGCCATCTCTGATACCATATTATTTTATCTGTAAATATTTCGATACTGTATCTCTAAAAGAGAAGGATTTTTTTAAAAGATAGAATCACACTATCATAACAACTAAACCAAATTAATAGTAATTTGTTTATATCAGCATTTATCTGGTCAGTGCTGACAACAGTCCAGCACTTAATTGTCTCATCATTTTTTTATACTTGCTTGAATCAAGATCGAAACGAAGTTCATATACAGCAATTGGTTGATATGTCTTTTAAGTCTTTTCTCATCTATTGGTTTCCTCTCCAATTTTTTCTCTTAATTCATTTGTTGAAGAAAGCAGGTCCTAGAGTTTCCCACCATCTTGATTTAGTTGATTGCATCACTGTGGTTTCATTGATATACTTCTCTGTTCCTTTTATTTTCTGTAAATTGGCAGTTAGACCTAGAGGGTTGATCAGGTTCTAGTTTTATTTTTATTTTTTTTTATTTTTATTTTTTTTTTTTTTTGGCTAATGGTATTGTGTACTTCCATCATGAGGCATTTGGTTGTCACTCTGCTTAGTAACCATTCATGGTCATAGCCTAGATCCATTGATTTATTAGTGGTTGTAACTCCATTAAGCCTTCATGTATTAGTTGAAATACTTCTATAAAAGGAAAACACCATCAACTATTTGTTTAGTCTGAGGAACAAAGCAGTTCATATGGGATAAGTGCCTGATCTTACCCTTTACTAGTTTTCAAAATAATGGCTTGGTTCTCTAGCATTGTCCAAAGGTGATCATTTAAAAAAAATCAAAATATAATTCATATGCCATTCACCCTTCTGAAGTATACAGTTTACTAGTTTCTAGTATATTCACAAAACTGTACAACCATCACCACTAGTCAATCATTTTTTAAATTATTAAAAAATTTTTTTTGACTTTAAAGAGAGAGGAAGGGAGAGAGAAAGAGAAAGACAGGAATATCAATCTGTTCCTATATGTGCGCTGCCTGAGAATCAAACCAGCAACCTCCGTGCTTTAAGACGAAGCTCTAAGCAACCCAGCTACTAGCTGGGTTGACTAGTGCCTTTACTACTCAATCATTTAAAAAAATCCATTATTGGCCTTGGACAGCTGGCTCAGTGGATAGAGCGTTGACCCTGGCATATGGATGTCCCAGGTTCGATCCCCGGTCAGGGCACACAGAAGAAGTGACCCTCTGCTTCTCTCCCCCTTCTCTCTTTCCCTCCAGTAGCCAGTGGCTTGATTGGTCCATGCGTGGGCCACAGATGGGGTTGCCGGGTGGATCCCGGTCAGGGGTGCATGCTGGAGTCTGTTTCACTATCTTCCTCTCCTCTCACTTAAAAAAAAATTCATTATCAACTCACCCACCTACTTGATGCATTTCAATCAATAGCAATTATTCTTTTGACATTCAAATTTTAAAATCTTTAGCCAACTGTAACCTCTTTGAACTGGCCCCCGAGACCTTTTGACACACCACTAGTAAGCTTTCTGTTATGAGGAGATATTCCTGGTTAATGTACTTCTCGGCTCCAGCCCAGGAATCAGTCATTTCTCCCAGAGCCTTGGTTCCTCTCGTGGATAATTGTACGTAGAGGCAACAATCTGGACACCCAGAGTGCTCATTATTACTAGTCATTGTTGCTAGGGCTCACTTAATTAATTTTCACCTCCTCAGTAGAGCTAGTTTGTTTGCTGTGTTCTGTGATTTATAATCCGTTAAGTAAAATGTGCCTATTGGTGATTTTCAGGAATTAAACAATGTCTTCTTCGACTAATGGCTCATGTGAAAAATACTGTTTGAAAATCATGTAATTGTCAGTCATTGTTTATTTTAAAATTATTTCCCTTGGGGAGGATGTGTGGCTTAAAGACTCAGATGAAGTACTCTTCCTAGTCCCTGACCTGTGGTGGAGCAGTAGATAATGCGTTGACCTGGGACACTGAGGTTGCTGGTTCAAAACCCTGTGCTTACCTGGTCCATGCATATATGTGAGATGGTGCTTTTGGAGTTGATGTTTTCTGCTCCCCTGCCCCCTATCTGTCCCCTCTCTAAAATGAATGAATAAGATCTTTTCTTAAAAAATTCTTACTTGGCATTAATTATAGTTAGCTGAATTCCAACATGATGCAACTTACTCATGTTAAGATAAATACAGATGAGTTAACTATCAAGGATCAGACAAATGGTTAATTTTTATAGGGTATGCTTAGTTCAATAAAACTAGGACCTTTCTAGGGGAAAGTATTTTTTAACCTTTGGGATATAAAATAATCAATTACCACAACATTATTCAAGAAGGTCTATATTTTCTCATAACCTTATAATTTACTGCCTCATATTTGGATTTCCAGCAGTCAGTGATGTAGAGTGAAAATCAACAGTGTTTTTTCTTTTTTTTTTTTTTTAACAGCTTCTTTTCTGACTAATCTTTCTCTGGAAAAGTGATTGAAAGGCCTTGTATTATTTCTGACTCAAGGACCTATAAACATGTCAGGTATTTTAAGTTAAGTTATTAAAACACTGTCAAAACCTTGAGTAGATGCTTTTAACTATCTGATATACATTAACAGCTCTGAAGGAACAAATAAATTTTAGCACAGAACCGAACTCCCTTTGACTGCTTGGAAACCATCTATTTTGTATTCACAGCATATGCCTTGGAACTGTTCTGCTCTCAATCTCCCTAAATCAAATTTCCCTTTATTGTGTTTATTTAAGTGAGAAAATGAAAGCACTTAAGAATGTTTTTATTCTGCCACAGGCAACCTCTTTACTCAGAGTTCCCCAAGGGCAAGCACCAGACCTCTTTATTTCCTGTGCCCAGATCTCTATAGGTCCTTAATACCGAAACAATGAACGCAAGTATCAATGCAGGATAGGCTGTAGTAGGTCCTTTAAGGGCAGGGTGTCGGGTTAATCACCCAGTGCTTCGTTACCGAGTGCTTTCAGTGATCTTAGGTGTCCTTAAGATTTTATTGTGAACGTTTTCATGAACTTTATTTTGTATTTTATTAAGAGTATCGAATGATTTCTGATCTCTGCTGTTTATTCACACTTCCTTTGTGCCTTCACTTTCTCATGAGTATTTATATTAAGGGTATTTCTAGTAAAATGATTTTTATCATACACTATTCTTTACAGCCTTCCATAAATGGATTTAAGAAGTTATTTTTCCTTTCTTGAAAACTAAAAAAAAAAAAAGTAGAGTTGACCTCATCTGTATAATCATCTATAGAACAATTTTTGTTGGACTTTAGTAAAATTTATCTAATGTAGTTAACAGAAATAGGCTTTCCTTTCCTTGTTTCTCATCAGTTAAGTCTTTATGCATGAAAAGTAATGGCAAAGGGCTCTTTAAAAGTACTAATACCTAAACTATTCTGGTCTTTTAAGTTGAGGAAAGCTTTATTTCATTTGTGTTCCTTGACACTCTTTTCTTAAGTGCTTCATACTGGTGGACTTAGAGGTATTTGATGGAAATTGTGGAGGAACCAACAAGAATGTTGACATTAGGTTTTTGTGTTCATGCTGCTTACAGTTGCATGCATGATGAGACCCCATTCTTGACATACCAGAGCATTAAACAGAGGTCCTTGGAAAATACTTAAATGCTGGTAATCAATTTTTTGAAGTTGTGTTAGAGTATACGAGCTGTTTCTCATTGTTCCTCACTTAGTTTTATATACCTTTCTGTGAGTACAGTCTAGATCACAGCCGGATGGGGTTTTCTATGAATGATGAAGACGTTGTCATTTATCATTTTTGAAAGGAAATTTAATCACTTGAAAAAAAAGCTGAAGCCGTGAGAGTAAAATTGCCATCTAGTAGTCTCAGAGATTTCTTGTTATTGTACCTTTGGTTTGTAAGATGTCTGAGGGAAAGGACAACTTGCATTCTGGGAGTTTTAAAATGTTATGACAGGAAACTAAAATAGATGGTTTCTGTATTTAAAGAGATTTCACACGTTTGTTTGAAAACTTTTGTATTCTGTACTGTTTAAAATGTTATCTAACATTTAGTGAACTGAAGAGTAAAGCATGTCAGATTCCTGACTAAAGACCACACTATTTACCATTTAACTATTAACTTTTAAACATAGTTTGAGTCCCAAGTTCAATATGGAAAGAGCCTAAAAATTTAAACTAATGAAAACGGAAAAGACACATTTTGGGGGTCGACGAATGCTTGGTTTAATCAAACATGTTCGCCAGTCTTTTAAAACTTTTAAGAGGCTTAAGTAGTTTGTAAAAAAACATCCAGACCCAATTCTGCTAACTCTCCCCATATTTATTAGAGAATGTGAAAAGTTGATGATTTATGAAACAATTACTCAAGACTTCCAATTCATAGGCTCCCAAATTCTGAAAGTTATATAGAAAATATACATTAATAATCCCTGTTCAATGCAATGTGCGAAACCAGTTTCAAACTGTTACCCTTTTCGTCATTTTTTTTCCCGCCCCCGCAAACTAATAAAATCAGTTAGGCTTTCTGGCTGAATGCTTATTAAAAACATTTTTTTTAAAAAGCAGTTTGGTAGTTGCTCTAGGATCCCCCTTCTCCCCCTGCTCTTGCTCATATACCCACTTAGGCTGGGAAGCCTATTTCATTTTATTTCGAAGATTTTTTTTTTTTTTTTTTAAAGCGAAAGCAGGGGACGGCGAGGGTTGCTAAATTTATCTTCTTCTCCAGCCACGGGGATGAAGAAAACACATTTACTGCGGGCGGGGGTCTGAGGGCCTGCAAACAACTCGAGCAGGCGCCTCGGCCAGGGCGGCGTGGGCAGGCGGTAGGTAGAGGAGGGCCCGGGGGGCGGCCGCGGCCCACGGGAGATGGTGGGGGGCGGCCGGGCCGGGCCGGGCCCCGCGCGGGCTTTACGGCCGCGGCGGCAGCAGCGGCGCGTGTGTGGCGGCGGCGGGCGGGAGCGCGGAGGAGGTGGAAAGAAGGGGGGCGCTGTCACGGAGACTCTGGCCGCCGGAGACCCCGCGCCAGCGAGGCCACTGGGCTCCCTGGTGGCCGGGCGGGAGCTTCGCCGACCCGGGGCTCTAGGGGGACCCACCGGGCGGAGGAGGGGGCCCCTCTACCCTTCCGCATTTTCCTGGGGCTCTCTCCCGGGCGGTGACGTGACGTGCTGACGGCGGGCCCGTGCCGGGGAGCTGGGCCGCTTTTTGTCAGCTCCGAGCTCGGCCCCTCCTCCCTCCCTCCGCCCGCCCCACCAGCCGGAGCCCGGCCCAGTGCTCCAGAGAAAGGCCGGCCTGCAGCAGCCGCCGCCGTCGCCGCCCGCCCGTTCGCACGCCCGTCCGGTGAGTTCCGGGCGCCGCCGCGGCCGCGGGGCCTAGCGCGCCTGGAGCGGCCTGGTCCCGGCCTGGTCGGCGGCCCGCGAGGCGCCCTTCCGCGCTAGGCCGGGCGGCGTGGCGCGCGGCGCCGAGCAGGCCCCGAGGAGGCCGCAGTTAGGCCCGGGGAGGAGCCGGGCCGCCCCGAGCGGCGGCGGAGGCGCGCTCAGTGAACGGGCGGGGGTTGGGGGAGGGTCGCTAGGTGGCTCGGGGGCCGATTGAGGGGCCTCGGGTCACGCCGCGGCCGGCCCGGGGCACCGCGCAGGGGCGAGGCCTGGCCGGGAGGCGAAGGCTGCAGGCGTGAGGTGAAGGCCGCAGGCCGACCGGGCCGATTTTCGCTATGTAAATATCGGCGAGGGGGGGAGGGACGGGGGACAAGATGGCGGCGGCTCGGCGCCTGCTGCAGGGGACGACTGAAGGGGTTGCCGGGACGGGGAGCCGCCATCTTGAAGGCGGTGTGGGAAGAGAAAATTCCGCTAGAGCCCGTGAGGGGGGGTTGGAGAGCGGGCCGCGGCGGCGGCGGCTCCGGTGACGGGCCCCGGAGGCCCGGCGCGGCAGCGTGTGCGCGGAGGGGGCGGGCTCGCTCCCCACGGCGGCCATTGCCCTCGCCGCCATGATGGGCCCCAGGCGCTCGGCGGCAGCGCCACCTTCCTGCCTGACTCGCGCAGCCCCGTGACGGGCTGCTGCTTCCGCTGCATTTGAGCTGAGGTGCGGCAGGCGGCCATGACCGCCGCCGCCCGGGCGCCCCCGCTCCGCGGCTTTCCCTCGCTCTTGCAGTCATCCGAGGGCGGTCGGGGCCGAGGGCAGCCTAAGCATCGGGGCTCGCCGCGGCAAGTGGCACCTCCAGACATCTTACTTTCCGCCAGGCGAAGTCATACTTGGCAGCTAGGGCGCCCCCAATGCGGTTGTTTTCCAACAGCCATTGCTTTTCCTTTTTCAGTGTCTGAAGCAATGGGAGTAAAATTTCATAGGAAAGTAGTTCTCACCACTCTTATCCAATAGGGGGAAAAGTGCAAAGTGCCCAGCGCGAAACGGAGGAATAACATTTTGAAGGAGTCCTTTGAGCTCATTTTTTGGGAAACAGCTTGCTTGAAAGGTGCATTTAAGCTATTTAGTGATCTGTTGGTAGTATTTACTTTTTTTTTTTGAGGAGTAAGGAAAGGGCAGAAAGTTTTTCATTCTCTTTCCTGAAAGACAACATAATGCGTGATGCAGTATTTTTTGTTCATGGACCGATCGTGGTTTTTAGGTTTCTTGATTTGATTTGAAAAACTCGGAGGTGGAATTTCATCCCTTAGAGTACTTATCCTTGCAAACTGTACAACTCCTCCGTAAACTCGGAGCCCAGTGTTAGTGATGCATTGTGCTGGGTGCTGAGAAGGATGCAAAGGGTTCTTCTATGCAACCGGGACGCAAGAACTGGGTTGGTCAGTGGTCGTTGAGGTGCTGCGTGGAAGGTACAGCCAATGACTGAGGTTTCAGAGGAAGGCGAGGCTTCCTTCTGGAGCATCAGGGAAGCACCCCTGACATTCTGAGGTTACTGAAGGATGGGTAGGGCTTGATTAGGCGGTGGTGGGAAAGGGCATTTCAAGGGTGAAGGTTCTTGGGAAAATAACAAGTATTTCCAGTTTGGCTGGAGTAGATGGTGTAGGCAGGGGAGTGGTGGGAATTCTGGCCAGGAAAGGGAGATGGTGGAAGAGCTTGCTTGCCAGCTGGAAAGGCTTCTTTATACCCGATGGCAGAGCCCAGGGAGTCCTCAGGTAGCTGGGTTAGGACACACCTGAGCCAGGCTTTGTATTTGCCTACTAGTTCCTCGAAACCAGGAAAAGTCTCAAAGTTGAGAAATAATGGGAGTAGTGAGTTTATTACTGTTTTCACTACTGGAATGATTATGAAGAATGTTCAGAAGTGAAACCAATTTTGCTACTTTTCCAGTGGTCCATCTACTAGTTAGCTGCTGCTTTTTTCTATCCTAAGTTCTCATCCCAAATAACCTTTTGCTCAGTGTACTTTCTCTAGTAAACGGGGGGAGGGGCTTCTAACTTCTTGTTTACCAGGTGAAACAGGACTAGTGCCATGGATTACCTTACTAAAATGAGGCATGAACCTGTTAGCATTCCCATGGTAATTTTTTAAGAAGTCACTTTTGAGAAGTAGGTTAGAAGAGCCGGTTCCTGAAAGGCAGTGGCCTTCATAAGGCCCTTTGCATCCATCCCTGTTCTTCCCCCTGGTCAGAGTAATCAGCGTTTTGTTTGAGAGACTTACTAAAGCTGTTTGCTAAGCAAAACCTTCTCATATTTTGATTAATATTTGACTATTATAGATGCATATGTGGGAATGTGTGTCCTAGAATTTTATGGCATAAAACACAAGTATTCACTAGAAACTTGTTTAGCGGGAAGGAATTGGAGTTTCTCGTGGTGGTTATAAACGGCCTTGGTTTTGAGATGTTTAAGAAAGTGCATTGTAGGGGGCCACTGGAAGCAAATTGCTAATGTGAGCTGGGTTGTCGAGGTGGTAATAAATGTATGGTAAGAAATGTAGAAGAACCAGTTGCTTTCTATAGTGACAGCTGGGAAAGACATAGAAAAGCTCAAAGAAGGAGAATATTGCTGTGCACACAGTATAGCAGCCGTAGATGTTTTAGTACAAGAGTGAATGTTCAAGATAAAGATTGTTAGACTCAAGTTGTATGACAAAGATAGATTAAGTGCCTAGTCTAGAAGGATTTCTATCTCAAAGAGTTACATATAAAATGCTTTTTGGGTGAAAAGGTAGGCCTTGATCTCAAAAACTGACCTGTGGGAAACCTTATTACCCTACCATCTTGGATTAAATGAGGTGTTGGTTTTTAAGTTATGTGGATGTTTCAGATAGATGAAAATTTCCTTTTTAAAAAACACACTCACAATACAATAAAACGATGTTTTTCCACATTGCTTTTTAAAATGTTTTTTCTTTAACCCCGTCTGCACTTGTATTGTCACTGATGATTCTGTTTTTATTATGTGTTTGTGCGCACTGGCGAGTCCAGACCTTTTCACTCTAAAATGCCTCAGCCTGCCCTTGAAACCCCTCAGCCTTAGCGGAGATCACCTAATCTTTTATTTAAGCCAGAAGGAGAGATGATCATCTGAACTAAGCATTTGCATTTCTTTCCTTCTCTGTCATGCGCTGCCTCTGTCTCCCTAGGCTTTCCTCCCTTTCTGGTTCTTGCGCTGCTGGAGGAGTGGGCCTCCTTGAGGCCCAGCTGCTCTGCCTGTGCACCCCACCCTTCCTTTGGGAGGGAGCTCTGTCACTGAGTCTGCCGGCTGCATCATTGCCTCGAACCCCGCTGGTGCCTTTCCCTCCCTTCTAAACATTCCTAGGTTTGCTCATTGTGCAAAAAACCTCACCTGTCTTTTTTCTTTCACCAGTACTTTTATTTCTTTTCATCCCACTTATTCCTGAATTGGGTGACTGTTCCACAGCATGTCACCGGGTATATTATATAGAAGTGTTCCGTGTTTCAGAAACCCTGTCTTCTCTGCCTTCTGTCATGAGATTTTCCTCAAGGTCAATCCTCTCTCCTTTTTTCTCCTATCTTCTCCCCTGGTTGCACTGTTTCATACCATGCCCATCGTCTCCTTTAGTTTCTCATCTAGCATTTCTAGTTGCCTATGGGCCATGTTGGCGTCTGACTCTCCCAACATGGCTGAAACCAAATTTATGTGGCACATAGTGAGTAGATGCCCGATACTATTTAAAAAAATTATTTTTAACCCAAAGCTCCTAAAACAACACCTGCTTCTAGCTTTCTCTCTTTTAATGGCATCATTATTTTCCCAGGCTCGTTCTTTCTTCTCTGTCTCATATAGCAATGTGGACATCCTTAATTTAGCATTTAATTTGTTATGTTTTAACTGTGTGTGTGTGTGTTTATTTTTTTAGAGAGGAAGGGAGACAGAATCATCCAGTCATTGTCCCATCTAGTCATGCTGCCGTTGGTGATTGTCGCACGTGCCCTGCTCGGGGATAAACCCTGAAACCTAGGCATATTGGGGCAGTGCTTTAATCAGCTGAGTACCTGGCCAGGGCCTGTGTTTATGTTTTTGTCATCTTTTCTAAACTTTGAGTGTAGAAACAGTTTTATTCTTATCCCCAACCAGTACCTAGCACATGGTCATTATCTCTGAAAACAATTCTGTCAATTATTAGGTACAGAGTTTTATGTAGTTGAATAATTTTCAACTATTCAAGCATCTGCTCAGTGTGTCCTTTGACCAAGGGGTGTGTGTGTGTGTGTGTGTATTAAGGTATACCACATGAGTTGAGTACCCCTGCCCCCACTGCTTACCTGTTTGGGGTTAATATAGCCTGTGTATTCTTACTCTAGTCACATCAAATTTATAGAATAGATGTATAGGTACAGATAAGATAATGCTAAGTAGTGGAGCTGGAGTTTGAATCTGGCTATGCTCTACTGCTTTTTATAAAAGCTCTTGCACAACTTTTGTTAGATTTTTTTGGTCAATACTGTGTAATTTTTGTTGTCATGAATAGGCTTTTCCTTTAGTTATTAATTCTATTTAGTTATCACTGATATATAGGGTGCACTATGCACTTACGTATTGACATGTAACCTTGCTAAACTCATATTACTGTATTTCATAGATTCCAAGATGCACTTCCTGCCTTAAGTTTTAACATCTCTGAAATCAGAATAAATCTTGAATTGATGGTATCCTATAATCAGTGTTGTCCAGGCAGCAGTCTTAATATATGTAGTTATTGCCTGCACATGCACAAACTTGGTCAAGACTCTTTATTTTGTCATCACTTAAGTGAGTATGTGCATTGTTGTGCTGTTATTTCATGCCAAACAATACAATTGAAGATAGAAGAAATGGCGAATTGGGCATCGGACTGGAAAGAAAGTCCCAAAGATAATAACAGCATTTTAGTAAATGCTGCATCACCAACACTCTTGGCAGAGGGCAGTATTGTTGGGAAAGACTGAATAACTTTGAGTAGAAAAGTAATACATAGTGGAAACCCAAATATGAAGTTTTAGGAATACCTTACCAATTTCTTTTTATTAAGTGAGGCAGGGAGGCAGAGAGACAGACTCTGGCATGTGCTTTGTCTGGGACCCACCCTGCATGCCCCCTACAGGGTTATGATGCTCTGCCCATCTGGAGCCTGCTCCGTTGCTCGGCAACCGAGCGGTTTCAGCACCTGAGATGAGGCCATGGAGCCATCCTCAGTGCCCTGGGCCAAATTGCTCTAACCATTCGAGGCATGGCTGTGGGAGGGGAGTAGAGAGGGTGAGAGGCAGATGGTTGCTTCTCCTGTGTGCCCTGACTAGGAATTGAACCTGGAACTTCCACACACTGGTTTGACGTTCGACCACTGAGCCAACCAGTCAGGGCCCCTACCAATTTCTTTTGCTTTTATTTTTCTTTCTATATATGCACAAGATACGATAAAAATAAGTCTAAAAGAATTGTCTCTTAAGTCTAAAATGAAAATTCTAGATAATAAAGTAGAGCATTATTTTAATTGGCAGTGTTTTTTTCTTAGTTGTATATAGAATAAGGATGCAACTTATAATTGGTAGTATCTTTAAAATCAGTAAAATGTGGGAGTAATAACACTTTATAATTCTGTATTTTCTAAGTGGTTGTGTGTGAATAATGTTTTGTTTTCCATTACTTTTGCTTCCTGTTTCTTTTTTTTTTCCCCTTAAAAATTGCATTGAATGTCACTAGCACAGTGTTAAATAAAAGCATTGGTAACAGGTATCCTTGTCTAGGTACTTTAATGGAGTGCTTCCAATATCATTAAGTATGAAACTATGGGGATTTTTTGTAGGGAGTAGATGTTATTAGTTTACATTCTCTTCTGCTTATTCTAGAGTTTCATTGTGAACAGGAGTTGATTTTTTTTAATGCTTCTGCTGTATCTACTGGTCTGGTGAGTTGCATTATAGATTTTCTTTTTTAAAATTAAAGTTTTTAATTACAATTGACATTCAGTATTGTATTAGTTTCAGTCTGTTAACTTGCCTGGAAGCTGTGGATATTCTATTTTAAATTGTTTTTGGATTCCCTGGATATTTGCATTCCTTTGTTATTGGCATGTACTCTTCCTTTTTCATGTAGGCTTTGTATTATTTTGATAACAAACAAGATTATGCTAACTGTGAGTTGGGGAGTATTTCTTCTTGAAACAAGTTGTATTTAAAAAATATCTGTTTTTTGAAAATTAGAATTAATCTGTGAAACTACATGGTGTCTTTTGTGAGTTGGTTTTTGATGAAGTCTTTTTCATGGTGGTAAGTCTTTCTGGTTTTTCTTGTTATTTTATTATTTATACAAAATGTATATTTTAGAAAAATTAAATTTTCACATAAATTGGTATAAGATACAGGTTTCTCTAATGATTTTAAAATATGTAATTTGAATAATTTGCTCCTTTTTTCCTGATCAGTGCTGTCAGTAAATTGACTATTATTATTAAGACTTTTCAAATAGTTCATGTTGACCGTTTCTCTTTCTGCTCATTTGGTAATACTTCTTTCCTTCTACTTTATTTGCATTTATTCTAACATTTAAGAAGTTTAAATTGGAAGTTTAGCTCACTAGTATTTAATCTCTACTCTTATAATATGTGGCTTTCAAACTACAAATTTTCCTCTACACTATAACTGGATGTGATGATTTTTTATATGAATTTTTATTATTTAGTCCTAAATATATTTGATTTCCATAATTTTCTTATTGCCCATTGAATTATTTAGAACTTTGTTTAAAATTAGTGGGATTTTTTTGTTATCTGTGTGACTTTTCTTTTTAACTTTAAAAAATTGATATTAGAGAGAAGAAGGAAGGGATAGAGAGAAACATTGATTTGTTGTTCCACCTATTCGTGCTTTCATTGGTTGATTATTGCATGTGCCCTGACCAGGGATCAAACCCACAACCTGGGTGTTTTGGGACGATGCTCTAACCAGCTGAAGCTACCCGGCCAGAGCTGTGACATTTATTTCTAATTTTATTGCATTATAGTTGGGGATATTGGTATGCAAAAAATTAATTATATTTTTTATACTAACAAATAAATTTAAAAATCAAGTTTATTTTTAATTTTGGAAGTCTCTTTAATGTACAAAAATGTATAAGTAGAAACTAAAGCAAATTAAACATCATATTTGTTTATACTGCTATCTAGTTCTTCATATCAATTTTACTGATCAAACAGTAGAAAGCTGCCCTTTGACTCAGCCATCCCACTTAGAGAAATATATCCCAAGGACACCATATCACCGACTGAAAAAAAGAACACCCCCATGTTTATGGCAGCATTGTTCACGATAGCGAAGATCTGAATACAGCCCAAGTGTCCGTCAGTGGACGAGTGGATTAAAAAGCAGTGGCACATATATACAATGGAATACTATGGGGCCATGAAAAAGAAGGAAATCTTATCTTTTGCAACAATATGGAGGGACCTGGAAACTATTATGTTGAGTGAAATAAGCTAGGCAGAGAAAGAAAAATATCATATGATCTCACTCATTTGAGGAATCCAAGGAATAATGAGAACTGAGGAATGGAATTGAGACAGAGGAGGGATCAAAGGGACCAGAGGAAAAGAGGACAGAGGGAAAGGGGATGATAGATGGGATAAACCTGAAGGGAAGGGGAGGGCGCTGTAGGGAGGGGGGGGTAAGGGAGATGTTGAGGGGAATGGGGGGAGGGAGGAGGCATTCGGAGTGACCCTAGAATCTATGTAAAAGCAATTAAATAAAAAAAAAAGAAAAAAAGAAAGCAGGTGGCAATATAGGGATTGGGAAAGAGATAAAACTTTTCTACCATGTTTATTGTATACTGGGTAGAGCTATGCTCACAGAGACATCTTTTACTTCTCCAATTTTCAGGAATTCAGTTGTATATAAAATTTAACCTGCTTAAATGCTGAGGGAGACTAGAAACGATGGGTCCATATCCTGATGAATTGTCACACAATTCAAACAATGGTGTGGCTGCCAGGTTGTAATTTTTAGAGACTGCAAACAAGGCTTTTTCTTGACATTGAACCAAAACCAACTTACGTCCCTTTGGTTTTGTAATATGTACAGGAAAATATGGATACTGAGGAGATGCACAGTTTGGTCTCCACCTGTTACCAATGCAGTCATCAATGACCCAGTCTTGCAGGACCCCATCTTGAGGACCTAGTATCTCTGTCATTAAGTGTTTCAGTCCTTCAACTTGATCTTCTCCTGGATTAAGTTCCTCAGCAGGTAGTTTGAAGCAAGTTTTCCTAGTTCTAGCAGTAATGCATGGAGTAGCTGGTGCTCATGTACAAGCGGAATCCCTTCTACAGCCCTTATTCCAATTTTATCCAATTCCTCTTCCATGCATTGCAATCTGGCTGCAACAGAGCTGCCCTCATAGAGGGGCTCTTTTGTACCAGAAGTATAATTAGCAAGAGGGTACAGGTTGAGGGTGTGCTCCAAAGTGAGGGGATTAGTCTGCTGCAAGTACTTGTTGCCAAACCGGTTGACCCCCTGGGGCCAGCCTGTCTGCCAGCAATCTGGCAGCACCAGGGACATGCTGACGAGCACTGGTGGCGAGTGGAAAGGGGGAGAGGCAGGGAGACTGTCCCTGTGTAGGCTGTGGTTACCTGCCTCCCACTCAGCAGCCACTGCCCACCACTAACAAGAGAGTGCAAGAGGACTAAAATCAAATTTAAAAGTCAGTACAGTTTATAATAAGGTCAGAGAACATCCAATATCTTGAAATAAACTCAACAAAGCATACTAAGACCTTTAATAAAAGCATTACTAAGAGAAGTGAAAGAACTAGATTTTTGGGGAAAGATAAAATGTTCATGGATGGAAATATTAATATTACAAAAATGTCAGTTTTGATATGTAGAGATTTGGTGCAATCCCAGTCAAAACCCCAACAGGATTTTATTAACCGATGTCACCCCAGTAAGTTTAATTAAAAAAAAAAACAAAACCTGGCCCTGGCTGGTGGCTCAGTGGATGAAGCATCATCCTGGCACCCCTAGGTCGTAGGTTCGATCCCTGGTCAGGGCACATAGGAGAAGCAGTCAGTGAGTACACAGCCAGATGGAACAACTAAGTGCAACAGTGTGTTGATGCTTCTCTCCCTCTCCTCAGATCAATAGAAAAACACCCTGAAAATCCAATAGGACTTTTTTTTTGACAGATTAGTTCTCAAATTTATATGGAAGTGCAAGGGCCAGGAATAGCAAAGGCATCTTGGAAAAAAAGTTGGAAGACTTATACAACTATATATCAAAGTTTATTATGAAGTTACAGTGATTAAAACAGTACAAAAGAAAAAAAAAAAACAATGCAAAAGCCAGATTGATCAATGGAACAGAATCAAGTCTGAAAGCAGACCTGTATATATAAGGTCAGTTGATTTACAACAAAAGTATATTGGCATTTTGATTGAATGTAGAGGTTAAGAGTATTGATACTACTGATACAACATATTCAAGAGCAGGATTGATTTCTCAATATAAGTATTTGCCTTTAAAAAAGTCTTGGTACTTTTTCAGTTATCCTTATCAGTGGAATTTTTCTTTTTCTTTTTTGTATTTTCTCTGAAGTTGGAAATGGGGAGGCAGTCAGACAGACTCCCGCATGCGCCCGACTGGGATCCACCCGGCACGCCCACCAGGGTGTGATGCTCTGCCCATCTTGGGGCGTCGCTCTGTGGCAGTCAGAGCCATTCTAGCGCCTGAGGCAGAGGCCACAGAGCCATCCTCGGTGCCCAGGCAAACGCTGCTCCAATGTAACCCTGGCTGCGGGAGGGGAAGAGAGAGACAGAGAGACAGAGAGGAAGGAGAGGGGGAGGGGTGGAGAAGCAGATGGGCGCCTCTCCTGTGTGCCCTGGCTGGGAATCGAACCCGGGACTCCCACACGCCAGGCCGACACTCTACCACTGAGCCAACCAGCCAGGGCCGAATTTTTCATTCTTAAGTGTTACTTAAAGCTTTTGTCTTCAAATATATTAATTTTATGCCGGCACACTTTATAAATTCATACTCTTAACTTTTCAGTTGATTCTCTAGGCTTTCTTAGATTATATATAATATTTTTCTGTTTTTTTTATTTAGAAGATAAACTTAACAGGGTAACATTGATCCACAAGAGTACATAGGTTTCAGGTAAACATTTCTATAGCATTTGAACAGTGTATTCTGTTGTATACATATCAGCCAAAGTCAAATTTTTCCTCACCTTGGAAAACCCCTTTAACACCCCTCCCCACACCCTCTCCTCACTTCCCCTCCCCCACATCCCCTCCCCTAGTTTTTTTCAAATAATTCTATTTTGCATTTCATTATCTTACCTAGTTGCATTGACTACTAGTTCTATATAGTCTTTTTTTTTAATTGGCTTTATTGGATTGACACTGATTAATAAAATTTTACAGGTTTCAGGTGTACAATTCTATAATACATCATCTGAATATTGTTTATTCACTACATACAATCTTTAAAAATTTTATTGATTTTAGCGAGAGAGGAAAGGGGGGGAGATAGGGAGAGAAATACTGATTTGTTCCACTTATTTATGCATTCATTAGTTGATTTTTTTTATTTACCCTGATCAGGGATTGAACCCGCAACCTTGGTATGTGGAAAACGCTCTATCTGAGCTGCCTGGCCAGGGCTCACCACATATGATCTTATATAATAGTGTGAATGGACATACTTAGCTTAATTTTGACTTTTATTGGGGTTTTTCTTGTTTTTTAACAGAGACCCAGAGGGACAGCTAGGGACAGACAGACAGGAAGGGAGAGAGATGAGAAATAGCAGTTCTTCATCGCGACTCCTTAGTTGTTCATTGATTGCTTTCTCATATGTGCCTTGACCCGGGGGCAACAGCAGACCGAGTGACCCCTTGCTCAAGCCAGCGATCTTGGGCTCAAGCTAATGAGCTTTGCTCAAACCCAATGAGCCCGCGCTCAAGCTGGTGACCTCTGGGTCTCGAACCTGGGTCCTCCATGTCCCAGTCTGACGCTCTATCCATTGTACCACTGCCTGGTCAAGCTTTTTTTTTTTTTTTTTTTTTTTTAGATTTTATTTATTCATTTTTAGGGAAAAGATAGATAGAAGGGGGAGGAGCAGGAAGCATCAACTCCCATATGTGCCTTGCTTGACCAGGCAGGCAAGCCCAGGGTTTTGAATCGGTGATCTCAGCATTCCAGATTGACGCTTTTATCCACTGCGCCACCACAGGTCAGGCCAGCCTATTATTTTTCTAAGGGACTTACTAAGTTATAGGTACACAACATACTGCTAACTGCATTAGCAAAAGATCGGTGTATAAACACTCCATAATTCTGCAATTTTCTTTTTTATTTTAAAGTGAGAGGAGGGAAGATAGACCATGTGCCCTGACTGGGATCCATCCACTTGGCATCCCTCATCTGGGGCTGATGCTCCCACCAGTCAAGCCACTGGCTATGAGAAAGGAAGGGAGAGAGAAAGGGGAGGGAGAGGGGAAGAGAAGCATATGGTCGCTTCTCTGTGCGTTGACCAGGATTGAACCTGGACGTCTGCATGATGGGCCAACGCTCTCTCCACTGAGCAAACTGGCCAGGGCCAATTCTGCAATTTTCAGTTTAAAAATTTTATGGTGGTTTCCCTGCCTGGATAGCTTGGCTTGTTAGAGTGTTGTCCCAGAGTGCAGAGGTTGCCAGTTTGATCCCGGTTTGGGGCACATGCAGGAACCGATTGGTGTTCCTGTCTCGCTCGCTCTCTCTCCCTTCCTCCTGCTCTAAAAATCAATAAATTAAAAATAAATAAGTAAAAATTGTATAGTTGTTGGAAAGCTTGAAATTATATTCTTGCCAGTGTTTTAAGATGTGCAGAGAGCATTGTTAGTGTTAGCCCTGGGTTTACAGAACCTTACAGACCCATGTTAGGGTCATGTATGATGTTTAGAAAAAACAGGAACAGGAAGTATGTATTCATGTTGGTGAGGGAAAAGTAGACTTAGTCAAGTTACTGTGTTGGTGATCTGGCAAGAAGGGAAGAAGCTTCGTAGTTTAAGAATATTTAAGTTTAAAAACAAAATGCTGCAATACATGTTTTTACAATTAGTAACTAGAAAACTAAGGAAAGCATTTATTAGCTTGACTAAAGTAACATGAAAGTGAGAATGCTTTAATCTGGAAAAACAATTCTAATGCATTATCAGAAAGATTTTTTAATACAAGGAAACATATTACTCATTAAGGAGTTCAATAAGATATACTGACCTTTTTCATCATATGCTACATTTGCCAGAAGTCACCCTTTCAAAAAGTTTTCCCCTGGCGTTTTATTTCATTTATTTCATGTACAATGTCGTCTATAAATTAATCTCCACTTCATGTTATGTCAAAACACTGTCTTTATCCTTTGATCACATCAAGTGCTTCAAACACTCTACTCCATTACACCTGCAACTAAAGGAGAATACTTGATTAGAGGAAACGTGAATAGGATTTCTGTTCACAATCTCAACAAAAGCTACTAAACAAGTTTTAATTGCACTACAAAATAAAAAAACGTGTGATCCGAAGAGATGAGCTGTACATTATGATAAACAGTAGAATGTTATGTAATAAGCATGGATTAAATAGTGAGTGCATTGAGTAGTAATACTTCGTTAAGGAGGCTCTACTGCTTTACATTGAAAACTATTAATAGTTTGAAAGTATATGCATTTCCTAATATCAAGCTACAGTTTTAAAGACAAAGGCATTTAAAGGGTGTGGTGCTTAGTGTTTATAGAATATCAATGCAGCTGAATTCAGAGAGTGTATTGGCAGCTTCTAATCTGAGCATAAATAGGGACTTTGGAAAAATAAATCTTTAGGGAAGGCTTGTCATTTTAGGACCAAATTTTAAAAGGTTAAGCTTTTAGAATTTAAATAAGGCTTTAAATTGCAAATTTTTACCAGTTCTAGTTTCTCCCTAAGAAAATTTCTATTATAAACGGATCTGCTTTTGTTTGGCTTTCCGGCAGCTTCAGCAGTTCCATCTGTTGTGTATAATATGATTTGGTTCATTGAGTGTGACTTAGGGAGAGGAACTAGAGTTGAGTCATAAAATTAAAAGACACTGAATTTTTGGGAGACCAAAAGCAGAAAAGTAATTCTTGTATGCATATTAGCTGCAAAAAGCAAAGTGATTATATAAACACCCTGTTAACTTGCCCAAGAGGGAGATCATGAAAGGATCCAGGCATCAAGAGATAGAAAACAGAAATAAATTGTTTTCATTATCCCTGATTTAAGATAGCTAAAATGCCATTTCTATATCTATTAACTTGGTACACTATTTTTATTGCTATATTTTAATGAATGGAAGGAAGTTTTTGTGAATTTCCTGAATTTCCCTTCATTTTCCCCTTAAAACTACTTTTAAAAAAATTGTGAATTCTTCTACAGCAGTTTCAGGATTACAGCTCCTGTAATTGGGAAGGGGATATTTTACTGAGCTTGAGGTGAAAGAGGGGAGTCCCAGAACTATTTTGAGGGCATTTGATAATTGTTAGCACGTGTTCACCCAAATTGTTAGATTCTTTCTGCTTGTTTGTCTTCAGATTCAACTGGTCTCTGAGCTTGGTTCCTGCAGCCAAGTCAGGGGCACCTTTACTTTCATCACAGTCCTTAGACCTCTTCTGAGCAGGTTCCATTCTAACAACATTAGTTTCATTCTTATGGTCAGGAATTACTTCTAACCCCACTGAAGGTTACAGAGCTGAAGTATAGTCATCTCTGCTTGGAAGTACAAAACATGTATTTTACTGACTTGAATGTTTATAGTGACAAAATAGAAAAGTGACTAGTCAAATCCGTTCATTGAGGAATTACTGGATCACCTAAGTAAAAATAAGATGAGGAAATACCCTTTATTTGGGCCATAAGATGAGGAAATGGATGTGATGTACAGTGATGGGAATGATGGCTAATAAGTCAGTTATAATGCTCGGCTGAGCTTTTCAGAGCACACTGAATATTGGGGGACTGTTGAAGCTTTCTGAGCAGGGCAGTGCCATGATCAGAGCGGTGCTTTGGAGGATTAGGCTGCCCCAGGACTTGGCACCAGCCCTTAATTGTAGTAAGATTCCTAGTCATTTGTTGTGGGAGTGGCAGAAAGGAGTGAAAGGCCACTTGAGAGGTTATTTTTGTTTCCTGGGGATTAGGAAATATGAAGCTGAGAGAGAATGGTGACAGTAGGAATAAAAAGAAGGGAACACATTCCTGCAAAATTGTGGACAAGGAATGGACAGGGTGTGACAACCTGACTGAATGTGAGCGTAGAAGAAGGAAAAGGCCATAGTGGTCCTGTCAGGAGAAGCAGGGCTTTATCCTGGTGACAGTCTTCAGCAGATGGTCTGGTAAAAATGTTAGATGCTAGCCTGAGTATGTGGGTTTGGGAATCATCTTCGTGTAAATGGTAGTTGACACCATGGAGTAAAGAGAAGGCAGAAGAGAAGCGGGCTGAGTGGCCCTGGCCAGTTAGCTCAGTTGGTTGGAGCATTGTCCCCAAAACGCCAAGGTTAAGGGTTCAGTTCCCAGTCCGGGCACATACGGGAAGCAACCAGTGAACGCATAACTAAGTGTAGCAATAAACGAATCTTCTCCCCCCTCCCTTTCTCTGTCTCTCTAAAATTAATCAAAAAAGAAGAAGAAAAGTACCATCCTGGGCAAAGGGTGCAGTAGTGGGTGAGGGGAGGCAGAGTAAACAGCAGTTGGGAAGGTGGGAAGAGAAGTAGAACCCAGTTTAAAGAAACTGCAGAAGAGAATTTGAAGTTGTTGAGGGGATTGATTATCTGTCAAACCCCAGTAGAAAGCTAAGGAGGATGAATACCAAGAAGAGGAGTTATTGTGCCAGTTGAAAATTCTTAGGCTTAAGTTTATGTAGGGAAATTGGGGAAAGGCACTTGACCTTAATGAATCATATTTATTGCCTTCTTAATTGGCTTAATTTCATGTTAGTAGTATGTCATTATGCTTGGAACCTTAATTCACGTATATCATTTTGTAATTACATTTTTTAAAGGTGAAAAAGAATTACAGCCAGAGGTGATGTTGATGGGGATAAAGTGACAACTTACTCAACACGTACCCTTTCCATTTTTCATAGTTGAAAATTTTTTCCTTTATTGGCCCTTTTAGTTTGAAGCAGTTTGAATAAATAACATGAAACATGCTTTCTTGAAAATGAATAGAATATGTCTCGAGCTGGCATTTTGAAAATCCATTTATTAATAATGTTAGTTCATTGGGTTTCTTGTGAATATTTTTAAAGGAATATATACACATACAGATATGTTTAGCATCTGAAAACAAGCGTATGTAAATTATCATGATTTATAGTACAATCAAAAAAAGGAAAAGGTAAATTACAGTGGAAATTTAGAAAGGAGAGAAAGATTTTCAGCTTTCTCTTTTTTCGTGGGGAAGGGGATTTGGGGAAAAGGTAGAAGAAACCCTGAGCCAGGTATAGGGTTGGGGTCATATGGGGACATTGGGCTTTTTTGTTTGGCTGCAGTGTGTGCATGTGGTGGTGGGGGAAGGTGCTTGAAAGAAAGAGGAGATGCTGGAAAGATAGTTTGGGTCCCCAACTTAGAAGATGGCAGGAGTTTGAACTTTATTTGAAGGCAGTAGGGAGCTATTAAACGTTTTTGAACAGAGGAATGACATTACTTAGCTGATGCATTAGAAAAGCTACTCTTGGCCCTGGCCGGTTGGCTCAGTGGATAGAGCATTGACCCGTCGTAAGGACCTCCTGGGTTTGATTCCTGGTCAGGGCACACAGGAGAAGTGACCATCTGCTTCTCTCCCCCTTTGTCTCTCCCTCCTCTCTCTTCTCTGCTCGCAGCCAGTGGCTACACTGGTTTCGGCATCGGCCCTAAGCGCTGAGGATAGCTCAGTTGATTGAGCATTGGCCCAGACGGGTTGTCAGGTGGATCCTGGTTTATGTTTATGCAGAAGTCTGTCTCCCCATCTCCCCATCTCTCACTTAAAACAACACTACTTAAAGGAAAAAGAAAAATGACTTCTTATTTGAAATTTTAATAAGCATGAAGCACTTATGTCATCAACAACAAAAAATGATAAAGTTAAGAAATTGTGTTCAATATACCATTTAGGTTGGGTTAGAAAGTGGATAAGTAGAGATAAGGAAACCAGTGAGAAAGGAGGTTTATGTGATGCTTACTTACTACATGAGTAAACCACAATCCTTGATGTCTGCTCTTTTCAAACAGTCATTAGTATTAACTAGTATATTATTTTATGGGCTAAGTTCTTTTTGTTGTACTTTTTTGGCTTAAGTAGAAAAGGGAACATTAAGGTCATTGGGATGTCTTACAAAAACTCAAGGAAAACAAGGTGCTGTATCTGGACCTCAGAAAGGTCTAAAAAGCTATTGGTGAGCCTCTCTTCCCTGCTCCCTCTACTCCGTTTCTCGGGGCATTCACTGGATTCTTTTTATTTTTTATTTATAAACTTTATCTCATTACTCTAAGCCAAATTGGAAAATGGCCTTCTTCAGCTCCTATATTCTAGCCACCAGCAGAGAGAGACTGAGTGACTCTTGCTCATGGTTTCAGTTCTCAGGGACAGGACTTAGATTTTATTGTGCTCAAAGATGAACTTAGTGTTACCATTTTATAGCTAGTACCAATCAACTACATGGCCGGGAAAGTATAAATGCACTGTGGGAATTTACTTCTCTAGATTGGGGGGTTAGTTAAGAGATATCATTATAAGTTAGGCAGAAATCCCAAAGGGTATTTACTATAATTATGCACTTTGAGCTCTTACTGATGTTTAATGTATTGGTTGAAAGCAGACCACAATTGAATTTAGAGAAGTAATAAGAAAATTGTGTAGAAATGTCCCCCCTGTAAAGTACAGTGTGTTTAAGTTGAACCTTAGTAAAATGGGTTACCCTTGTGGAAATGTGGGGTATATGAACTGAGAGGAGATAAGTTCTGGGGTGCTGGAAATGTGCTAGATCTTGATCTGGGTAGTGTAGTGATTACACAGGTTTTTGCATGGGTCAGAATTCATCAAGATGTACACAATCAAGATGTACAGAATTCACTTGATGTACACAAGCAGTACCTCAAACAAAAAGTCTAGGCAAATTTGATGTTTGATATATCTGCCTTGCCTTGTCATATAGATGCCCATATGTCACTGAAAATCAGTTAAGTTCCCTTTTATTTTAGATACATTTTTGATAGGTCTTCGTCTGTCACATAATTTTGAGTATTTCAGAAATCTAAATATCATGGTGACATTTTAAATACATGATATAAAAAAAAGTAATAGTTGGTTTATTTTTTTTCCTAATTTAGGAGCTGTGACTGATGAAAATTAAAGGCCATGGATGAAGATGGACTTGAATTACAACCACAAGAGCCAAACTCATTTTTTGATGCAACAGGTATAACTACTTGGGTTGTTCCACTTTCCAACTACCGTATTTGGAGTTGGTTATGAAGTGGAAAAGTTGCTAGAGTCTCACATTGATATTCACATTTCAGTATCTTGTTACCTTGTCAAGTCTACAAATGTTAAAGTGAGCACATTATTCCTCTCAAAAACTTGGCTCCATCCCAACCAACTCTCATATTCTCGTCAGTAACAGCAGCAGTATCAAAACCTCAGTGTTATCTGCAGTTACTCTCATCTGGCCCAGTTATAGCACTAAGTCCTGTTAATTCTCTTTGAAAACGTTCTGTGTTTATATCTACATAGACAGGCTCTGTCATCTCATTCCTAGTCTGCAGTAACTTTTATATTATTTTCCTTACCCGTAGTCTCTTCTATAGCCCACCAACCAGAGTATTCATCGTAAAATAACATGTAGATCCTGTCCTTTTTCTGTTTTCCGTTCCCCAGCAGGTAAAGGGGGAACCTCAGGCCCTGCACATTCTGACTCCGTCCTACTTGTACAGCCCTGTCTTTCACAGGTTGACAGGAGGCTTTTGTTTAGGCAGACAATCTTAACCTCACTCTCCAAACTGTGCAAGGAAAATTAAATTCATGAAGTTCTAAAAATAGCAAAAAGTTATTCACAATTTTAGATTGTCCATGGTTCCAATTATATAATATCATAAAACGATTACATTAGGTTTTATGATATAAGATGGATTTTTATCACACTAGCTAGCTACCCTTATAAAATATTAATCCGCTTTCCATTGGACTTAAAATCATATTGCAGTATATTAAAGAAATACAACTATATCAGGAAATTAAATATTAGTATTTAATTTTAACTTTTCTTTAATCTCTAAATCCAGTGCGTGTGTGGAAGGGGGGTACGTGTATTTTTCTTAAGAATTTGGGATAGTCTTTTGACTCAAGTTTGGAACTTTTATTTATAATTCTTCATTAGGACATGGAGTATAATTAATGTTCTTGAAAGAGAAATGAAGTTTTTTAAGGAAAAACGTAGCTTAATCCTGCCACAGGCAAGTTTAGGTCGTGGGCTAAGTGATAGATTGAAGGGCTATTTCATTTTAGCCCGGATTGTTAACACTTATGGGTTTGTTTATCTTTGAGCAAGTCACTTAATCTGCCAGGGCCTCCATTTTTATTTGTCCTGATAATAATGAAACCTCTTATAGTTTTTCAGAGTACTTCCCATACATTTCCCATTTGATCATCACAACAGTCCTGTGAGGTATGCATGGCAGATACTGTTGTCCTCATTTTACTGATGAGGAAACCGAAACTTAGAGGTTAAATGACTTGCCCAAGGTCACAAAACTAATAAGTGTCCGAACTCTGTTCTCTGTTTAGATTTTTGAACTATTGCTTTTACCACTGAATGCTTTCATCTTTATATCTGCAAAATGGAGATTACAGTGATCTACTGCTTGATGTTAATATTGAAGATATTGAGAACAAAAGAGTATTAAAGCATTTAGTAGAAGTTCTATAGACATTAAAGCAAACATACTTCTTATTTATAGATGGAATTAAAATGGATATTAATTGGCTTTAACATTTCCTACGTTTTTAAAGGTTTTTTGGGCCTTGTCGATCATTTGTGTTTGTTAAACAAGCCATGTGTCTCTGAGAGCCTGGCCAGTAATGATACACAGTCTTTGAGTTAGGCAGCTGCTTGGACTTAGCCTGGTCTGAGGCACATCCAGAAGCACTAATTGAAATGAATTGCTTTTTAGGTAAGATTTTTATGAAACTTCATTTACTTTTCTCTGGACCAGGAGCCAAGATACCAGATTTGTTTTATATTATCTTGTTTTTTGGCAAGGATATCTGATTTGGAGTCCCATTTCTGACATTTATTCAGAGTAATATTCACTGAGTATCATAATATGTACCAACTGTGTGATCTTGGAGAAGTCATTTAATCTCACTGGGCTTTAATTGATTCAACCCTCGACCTTCATTCTTAACTGCAGAGTGGACCAGAGTAGGGTTTCTTACACTTTGAGAGCGGCCTGGGGCATTGGGGCACGGGCAAGGAGGCTGGATGGAGGCAGAGTACCCTGGTGAGGTCGGGGCAGGCCCTGCTCCAACTGGTCTCACCCCCCCCCCCCCCCCCCGGCTCCAGAATAGCTGCCTTGTATTTATCTTATCTATCCACAGAGGCTCCTTAACCAGTTGCTTTCCTCTTGACCTGTGGCCTTCTGTCCCTCTTTTATTTATGCCCCAATCCTTTTCTATCCTAGATGCAGAGGACAATTTCTAAATTTCCGTAGTCATAGATGGGGGGGTATTGATGGGATATTATACTAGAACAAAGAGGGAGTGGAGAAGAGAAAAATGGAAGGAAAAGAAAAGAAATACATGGGAGAGATGGAAAGAAGGAAAAGTATGACTTGAGGAGGGACAGATGGAGCAAGATGGAAGAGAAATGAAAAAAATGAAGGAAAATGGTGCGTTTGCCACCTGAAGTTGCT
This sequence comes from Saccopteryx leptura, assembly GCF_036850995.1. Classification (NCBI taxonomy): domain Eukaryota; kingdom Metazoa; phylum Chordata; class Mammalia; order Chiroptera; family Emballonuridae; genus Saccopteryx; species Saccopteryx leptura. The sequence continues at coordinate 16,594,513 of NC_089516.1, forward strand.
TTGCTTACTAAATTTTATAATCATCCCATAAGTACCTACGTACCTATGCATATGGGTTTAATTTTAGTGAGCCTAGAATTTTACTTTCTTGAATATCTTTGTGACTATCTCAGTTGCTTGGGCTTTCTGTTTCTTGATCTATTAATTGATTTGGAATGAGTATAAAAGTTCTATTAAAATTTTTCGTTTCTGACATTCAAAAATAGATTCTCTCTTTATTTCTTTATTCAATCTGAATGTTTGAGAAAACTGAGGAGCGAGTCTGTTTTTCTGGTAGAAATTAAAATAACATTTGCATTAATTGAGGTAGTCATGCATGCCCACCTGAAATTGTAATTGTAGTCGTTTTGTGTTTTTTTTAAGGAGCTGATTCTGTACACATGGATGGTGATCAGATTGTTGTGGAAGTACAAGAAACCGTTTTTGTTTCAGATGTTGTGGATTCAGACATAACTGTGCATAATTTTGTTCCTGATGACCCAGACTCAGTTGTAATCCAAGATGTTATTGAGGATGTTGTTATAGAAGATGTTCAGTGCCCAGATATCATGGAAGCAGACGTGTCTGAAACGGTCATCATTCCGGAGCAAGTGCTGGACTCAGATGTAACTGAAGAAGTTTCTTTAGAACATTGCACAGTCCCAGATGATGTGTTAGCTGCTGATATTACTTCAGCCTCAATGTCTATACCAGAACACGTCCTGACAAGTGAATCTATACACGTGTCTGATGTTGGACACGTTGAACACGTTGTTCATGATAGTGTCGTTGAGGCAGAAATCGTCACCGATCCTCTGACAGCTGACGTAGTTTCAGAAGAAGTATTGGTAGCAGATTGTGCCTCTGAAGCAGTCATAGATGCCAATGGGATCCCTGTGGACCAGCAAGATGATGACAAGAGCAACTGTGAGGACTACCTTATGATATCCTGTAAGTCTTGGGGTGCAGTGATAGAGGTAGTTTTGGAAGGCTGTTCTTCCTGACTTTATTATAAGGGGTGAATTTTCTTGACTTCTATAAAAGTAAATTTCATAGACCTTCATTATTATTTCAGTTTGGAGCCTATAAGAGAACTCAAAATTAAGAAAAGTAAAATTGTACAGAATAAAGAGTCATTTCTCTATGAAGACGCAATAGAAAGGTATTTCTTCAGTCTAGAAAGACAAAGACGGAAAGGAATAGAACTGAACTTTGTAAAATGAAGGATATGGTTAGGCTGTTACCGGCCTTTTTTAGAATTAGGAACCCTATTGAAATGTAAAAAGGAGTTCAAATTGGAAAAAAATGTATAACCAAACTAATTATATTCTTGTATATGCATGTAGTTACTACTTATATAATACTTACATGCTTATGTAAAATACTATTTCTATAACAGATAGTAAGGAAAAAAGCTCTGGCATAGCATTGAATCATAAATGATTCCAAAACATGATTTCAAGTGTGATGGACTCGTATTAGGTTATTGAAGAAAAGTAAAGTGTTTTGGAACACACCTCTAAATGTTTAACTTAACATCTGGGAGGATAGCTGTGTTTTACACGTGTTTCTTGGTACCACTTGAATAGATAAAATCCTCAGTTGGATAGACCACAGTTTGGATCCAGGATGGAAATTCTTATGCTGTTAGAAACTAAACGTCAAACAAAAAAGACCCACTGACTATTTGCTTATATAAATTCATAGGACTATTTCTTTGTTTGAATAGCTATTCTACAGGAAATTCAGTATAACATATATTAGAGCCCAGGATTTTAGGAAATAACCTTTTAAAAGTTCTTAAGATTTTGGAAATCAGAAAATTCTTTGTGTACAAAGGAAGAGAACGCTTTCATCCAACATGTTGTCTATGGGGCCCCTACTGCATAACCATTGTCTTTGGAGAGGTTACGGTCTACTGCTGGAGAGAGAGATAGGTTGCACTGGGATGCACAGATGTGACTAAACTGCTGTGGAGACAGGATAGAGTTGCTGAACTTTGAACTCAAGGATGAATTCCAGTTTTACAAGATGATGAAGGGCACGGGTTGGGAGACATAAGCAAATGTTATAGTACATAAAAAAGGTCCTGGCCTTTGTTTATGATCGGAATTTTGCATTGTATATCTTTGTGCACTTTTCTGTTTAATCCCTTAGAAATAAGTTTCTAGAAATAGAATTGCTAGATCAAAGAGTATACACACTTACAAATCTGGTTATATTGCCTTGGTATTTTGCTTAATATAACTTCCCCCTCTGAGTTTATGAGAATGTCCATTTCCCCACTCTGACCAACACAGGGTGTTTCCTTTTTAGGTTTTGCCAGTCTCACAGGAAAAAATGTGGTACCCTGTTTTAAATTTGAATTTATTTTAGGAAGATATTCCTGATGGTAATATGGAATAAGAATAGGTGAGGGAGAAATTAGTGGCAGAAAATAGTTGAAGTGGTTCATGTATGAGATAAAGAAGATCCTAAGGACCTTCATAGTAATGTGAACGGAGAAGGGGAACTGGATTCAAGAGATATTAGGAAGTGAAATGGATGAGATTTGGTGACATTATAGGGGTATTTGAGGGAGAAAGAATTCAAGAAGGACCCCAAGGTTCTACGTTGGGAAATGGGGTGCCTGGTCATGCCACTACCTGAGAGGAGGAAATTGGAAAGCTAGGGGAAGAAAGTAAAAGGGGTGTTTGAATGTAGGAAGCTATTTTCGCGGTGCAGCACATTCACCTGCTAATATTAGAAGAATCTGTAGAGGCTGGGTGGAAAGCTAAAGATAGTGGCAAAGGGTTGAAAAGCCTTTGTATTATGGGTACAGGCCAGGGCAAGAAGCTAAGAATTTAGCAGATTGTTGAATTGCATTCAGGGGCTAGCTGAGATGGAAGGTCTTTTAGGTTTGAACATAAGACGCACTATTTAGTATTAAAATGCTATTTTTAAATGCCACTGCCAGATTTTCTTTCTTTTTTTAAGTGAGAGAGACAGGGACAAGCAGGAAGGTAGAGAGATGAGAAGCATCAACTCATGGTTGCAGCACCTTAGTTGTTCATTGGTTGCTTTCTTATATGTGCCTTGACCTGGGGGCTACAGCAGCGTGAGTGACCCCCTTGCTCAAGCCGGCAACCCCACACTTAAGCTAGTGAGCCTGCGCTCAAGCCATTGACCTCGGGGTTTCAGGCCTGGGTCCTCAGCGTCCCAGGCTGACGCTCTATCCACTGCGCCACTGCCTGGTCAGGCCATTTAGTTTTTGTATTCTAAGGCCAGTGACTTTTTTTTTAATCAGGATAAAATGGTATTCAAAACACTGTTTTCTACAATATGTAACTTTTTATAAAAGCTGAATGTTAATAAAGCATTAGATTGGTTCTTTTTTTTTTTTTAGATTGGTTAGTTCTTAACTAATGTTTATTAAACTCTTCTAGTGGCATATATATAATTTAAGTCCATTTGAATTAATACTTCACAGGAAGAGCTCAGGTACTAATGTGTGCAAAATGCTTTCAGACTCATCAGATCCATCTTCTAAGGACCCCTCAGTCAACTGACATTTCTATCAGAAGATGTAATTGTTTGGTGAAGTTTGTTGTTAATAAAGCTCTCTTTTTCAAGGGAACAATGTTTAGTATTGTTATCAAATCAATTTGTTATCAAGTCAATATGGACAATTTAAAAAAGTTTTTTTTAACTGAAGCTTTTTTTTTTTATCCCAAGAAAGATTATTTAGAGATTTGTAATATGCCTGGTAATAATAAGAATAGGTAATAGTAAACTTTTAATAAATAGTATCTGTGTGCCAGAACTATAGATATATGCATTCCTTACAACAACCCTATAGTATTGGTGTGATCAGCACTTTATTGATTGGGTAACTGAGGCCTAGTTTAAGTAACTTGTCCAAGGTTAAACTTATCTAGTTAGCATTAGGTGAAGATTTGAAATCAGATGTATTTTATTCCAAAGTGTTTACTAAAAAGAAAACAAAAAACAAAGGCAAGAAAAAAGAAAAAAAAATTTTAAAGGTAAGAAAAATTTTAGAAAAGTGTCTACTCCACTCATATTTCTTTAGTGTATGTGTGTATATTTATGTTTATATGTATGTGTGTGCAAAGTTAATATTATAAAGCAGTCGAGTTTGAGATAAATAGTGATTGTTAGTGGATGGGAGGAGTCAAATAGAATTTTAGTGATTACTAAAATTTGCAATGTTATTCAACAATGTTAGGAAATAAGTGGGGGGGGGACATAAACTTACTCATTATAGCAGAAACCACCCAGCCTCCACACCCTATTCCATTGTTTTTCTACCTAAAAATGTAATATTTTTATTCTTCCCCATGTTTATTTTTATTGTGTCTTCATTCAAAAACATTTATTAATCAGCCATGATAAGTCAAGAATGTTGCTAGCTGTTAGAAATGGTGAAAGTCTCTGGCTTTTTAAGAGTTTACAGTCTAGGAGAGGAGACAGACAGAAACAGGTAATTACAGTTGAATGTGAAAGATATATAACTGGATAGAGGAAGTATTTTGGAAGCACTAAGGGAGGAGATGGTGAGAAATTTTTGCTACACTTGAGTGAGCTAGATGCTATAAAAGCATAAACCAAAGTTCACTGGGAGGTTGGTTGAAGATACAACTAAATTTATTTCATAGCTCCTATTCATTTTCATTCCTCCTATGTTTTGAAGCAGATCTCACATATTTCATTTATAAGTATTTCTCAAAGACAGGGATTAAAAAATACCCTAATTACATCTTTAAAAAATAATTTGGAGTGAACTCAGTTTGAAGGGAGAATAAAATGTTCAGTGGGTGTCTGAGGAGGGAGGAATGGCAGAGAGGAGAGCGTATTTAAAGGCAGGGATGTGGCCCTGGCCGGTTGGCTCAGTGGTAGAGCGTCGGCCTGGCGTGCAGGAGTCCCGGGTTTGATTCCCGGCCAGGGCACACAGGAGAAGCGCCCATCTGCTTCTCCACCCCTCCCCCTCTCCTTCCTCTCTCTCTCTCTCTCTTCCCCTCCCGCAGCCAAGGCTCCATTGGAGCAAAGTTTGCCCTGGCGCCGAGGATGGCTCTATGGCCTTTGCCTCAGGTGCTAGAATGGCTCTGGTTGCAACAGAGCAACGCCCCAGAGGGGCAGAGCATCGCCCCCTGGTGGGCATGCCGGGTGGATCCCGGTCAGGCGCATGCGGGAGTCTGTCTGACTTGCCTCCCCATTTCCAACTTCAGAAAAATACAAAAAAATAAAAATAAATAAAGGCAGGGATGTGAAAGGTCTCGAGTGTTCAGAGACTTTTTCTTTGGGGTACAAATAATGTCTGAGGAGAATGGAGGAAATGAGGAAGAAGTAAGAGTAGCAAAATACGGCACAAATCATAAATACCCTTGAATACACTAAGAAGCCTGCTTTATATTTCTGATGTGGGCAGCTGTTAGTATTGTAAGCAGATTGATAATAACATGGTTCGGTTTATAGTTTAGAAAGGTAATCTTAGTGGCAATATTGAGAGCAGACAAGGAAAGAGTAAAATCAGTAACAAGAAATACACTATGGGAGGTTGCAGTCCAGGTAAGAAACACGATACTTTGAAGTAAGGCTCTATCAGTAGAGTTTGGCAGAAACTGCTTCATGACATATTTAGGAAGTAGAATTTGGATTAAGTTTAGGGTGAAGTGGGGGTGGGTTCGAAGCTCCCTCCCTGGTTTCTGGCTGTGTATCTGGGCAGATGGCAAACCCATTACTAGAGGAGGAACACATTTAGACATGCTGGAGATCTGTCTGCAGGATGGCTGCAGGCAGCTGCCGGCTGTCCAGCGACAGAGTGAATGGCACCCCTGCAGGTGTGGAGTGCCTTGGCCTTCTAGTTTAGGTGTCTGACCAGTTGGTCTGATGCAGCTCCTCATTAAGCACAACTGTGGTCATAGTAGACTTCCAGTAACAAGTAGTTCAGGAATGAATGTGCAAATAAGTCCAAACTCCTGTTTACTGCATGAACTCTGAGGATCAATATAGTCAAATGGTTTAGAATCTAATGATTTCTAGGGGCTGTTAGCACAGGAGACATGGTAAAACATTTGTGTATTCCTTTGTTCTACAGGCTGATGGTTGTATATGCCATACCATTATTTTTATATATGCACACTTCAACTTCATTTTGTATCTTAAGCCATTTGGTAAATCACAGTAAAATTTTAGAATTTTAAAAATACCCGTCTACATAGGAATATTTCTGAAATGTGAGAAAAGTCTTAATTTAGTGAACTAACACTGTTTTAGAGAAGATATGTTAAACAAGCTTTAAGCTTGTTCTGATAAAATTCAAAAGGTTTCTGTTAATCCATCTAAAGTTATTGTGTCTTTAGGCACTCAGATTTATTTAGAAATCAATACTGAAAGAGTTTCAGTTAAATGTTTAATCTAGATGTCAGATTTATACCAAGAATAAAGTGCTCAAATAAGGCAAAGTGTGTAGCTCTCTTCTCTCCTCACCATAAAAAAAAAAAGATTGGGTAAAAGGTCTCTGTCTGTATCTTGAAAGCAGCTGGCACTTCAGATTGGCCTTGACTCATTTACTGTTGAGCTGCTTGAGACCTAGACAAACTCATCCAACAGCTTGCCCTTTGAACAGATCTGTGATTACTTTGTGGGATAATGGGGGTTGGGAAGGGAGGAGAGAAGGGAGGAGAGAACAGTCTCACAGTACCTTAAAGCAGCAAATGGTGTCTGGAAGCACTCCTTACAGCTTGGAGTCAGCCAGCTTTCCATTTGGGTGCCAGCCCTGCTGCTGCTGCTCACTATTGTGGGCTATAGGAATTTGAGCAAGTTCCTGACTCCTTTTGGTCTTAGTTTCCTTATTTGTGAAATGGCAGCGATAATACCTGGCCCATAGGATGCTTACAAGAATTAGAGATGACATATACCAGGCGTCTAGCACAGAGCATGCCTGTTAGTAACTGCTAGTTGTCATTAGCATCTATCAGTGGCATCAGTTGGGCTAGCAAAACTAATTGCACTAGCTTCACTTAAGACCTTCCTGTTGTCCCATTAGGGAATTCTAGGTAAAGGCAGGCACAGGGTGGGACTGTCATAGTCCTTCCTTTTCCTCCTGAATTTGTAGAATTAAGAAATAAGTTTTTGGAGAACGAGCTGTAGTTAACTATGTTTTAGACTAATTCAGTGCAGTTTGGCAAATATTTTTCATTAATTGTATCTCAACACCATGCTGGAGATCACTGTAACTTATTAGGGACAGGCACTTAAATGGCTCTGAGCCTTTAATTCCCTGTCTACAGAATGAGGCTAACTCCGTTAACCTTTGGACCTCTCTAGGAAAGTTTCAGGAATTAAACGAGATCAGATTGGAACCAAATCTTTGAAATCTTTTATAGGCTATATAGTAAAAATAAGATGAAATGTTAACCCCTGAGAGAGGGTTCTTGAAGAGCAACGTAAGAGAGAGGAGTCTAAAAGTAAACTTTAAAATGTATTTATGTACTAGCACATTTGTTGCCTTGGCAGAATGCTTCTACAAGCTACTTGGTCTTTTAGGTTCCCCGATATCACATCTGTAAAGTGGAGCTATCAAACACTTCAGTTGTGAGGTTATTATTGATTTCATGATAAAATATAGGGAAGCCACTTCCCACTGTCAGGGATATAACAGAGCTCAGCTATCTTTTAAGAGGAACTACCTATCCATACTATCTTCACTATTAAGTAGCCACTCGCCCACACAGGAACCCTTAGAATGGTGAATAATGTCAAGTTTTTATTCTGTAGTTTTTCTTTTGATTGGATTTTGGGTTTAGAGGTTTAAAAAAAGTTGAAGTGACTAGGTAGTAAGACTGTTGGTCTTGTGAGAGGAAGAACAGGCCAAATTCCAGAAGAAGGGAACAGCAAGTAACTAGAAAAATACTTATAATGGAAGAAATTTTTCTGAAAAAGAGATAGAATCTTTCTTGTTTCAAGAAATTGACAGCCCTGGCCAGGTTGGTCAGTGGATAAAGCGTCAACATGGCATGCCAGAGGCTTTGGGTTTGACACTGGGTCAGGGCATGAACAAAAGTCAGTGAGTACACAACTGAGTAGAACAATTAAAACTGTGTGAGTTGATGCTTTCTCTCTCTCGTCCTCTCTTTCTCTTCCTCACCCCACACCCCCTTCCTTTCTCACTCTCTCACAAATCAGTGGAAAAAAGAAAAATTGATAATGATAAAACCAAGTCATAATCATAGTGATGTTTAGTGAACTTTAAAATATATCGATATTCATACAAATTCAGTGCTAGAAGACAGTGGAACAGTGTTTACAAAATTCAGAGAAAATGTAGCCTAAGAATTTTATACTCAACCAAAATTTCATGGATTGACATTTTTAAGTAGGAACTCAGGGACTGGAGCGTCCATTAGCCCTTTTTGATAATGAAATCAGCAAACCATAGGATCAATTAATAAAAAGTCTAGAATGGAGAAATTGTCACAAAAGGATTTGTAGTGAGTGCTGAATCTAGTTAATATGAAACTAAAATATTTGGGAAGGGGAGGTGTGTAAATGTGTCAATTGCAATATCTTTCATAGGATGAAAATAGATACTGGCTTTAAAATTGATTCATATATTATAAGCAAAATATGACAGTGTTTTTATATTGTCTTTTGAGGGTTAAGAACTAATAACGATTAAACATTTACTTCAAGATCAGTATTTATATATTTAGCAAAAGAATGTTATGTGCTTACTCTATGTCAGGCAGTATTGTAGGCACTTGGGAAAAACACCAGTGAACAAAACAGATGACAGTGCCTTGCCCTCGTGGAGATGATATTGTTGCAGCTGTATGCAGACATAAATAGGTGACATAGTACAAGTGATATGTGCTTGGGGAGAAAAAGGAATATAAAAAGGGTTTTGGGTTGCAAATGTGGTCAGGGTTTTTGCTGAGATGACATTTGAATAGAGACTGAATTGTGAGATGTCTGATAGACATCAAAGACGTACAAATCTGAATTTGGAAAACAAGACTACAGTGGAGATGCAGAATTGGGAGTTGTTGGCATATGGGGTAAAATGTAAACTCGAAGACAGAATGAGATCACCATAAGAGTAATTGTAGATAAACCAAGACCAAGGACTAAGCAAGCCCTGGGATTTACAACATTAATAGGCTCCTGCAAAGACCGAAGAGATGTGGCCAGTGAGGGAGGAGAAAATCAGGAGCCTTGATCCTGGCAGCCCAGTGGGGAAAGGGAATCACAGAGAGAATGCTGCTAGGACGAGTCTGATGAGAATGAATGACCTTGATGAACAGTTTGGGGAAGCCATGGGTCTGAATGAAGTGAGTTTAGAGGATATGGAATTATAAGAATTGGAGAAAGGAGGTGGCAGAGAAATGGAATCAAGAGTTTTTTGTTTTGTTTTGTTTTAAAGATATTATTTATTGATTTTAGAGAGAGAGAAAGGGGGGGGGGATGAAAGCATCAACTCGTAGTAGTTGCTTCTTTGCAAGTGACTTGAGCAGGCAAGCCTGGGGTTCTGAACAGGCAGCCTCAGCGTTCCAGGTTGATGCTTTATCCCCTGCGCCACCACCAGCCAGGATTATTTTTTCTTTAATGTTTATTTATTGACTCAAGAGAAAGAGGAAAGGAGAGTGAGAGAAAGACAGGAACATCGATCTGTTCCTGTCTGTGCCCTGACTGGGAGCAAACTGGCAACGTCTGCGCTTCGGGACACTACTCCACCCAACCGAGCTACCCGAGCTGTATTGGCCAGGGCGAAGAGTTTTTGTTTTGAAGGTGGGGAAAGAAGAGCTTGTATGCTAAAGACAGGGATCCAGTGGAGGGGTAGGGGTAGAGGAAGTACAGAGGAGGCTTAAGCTAGCAGTGCAGATGGTTTGGCCATGGTTACAGGCCCCTTTAGTTGTTGGTCGGTGGGTTGATCTTCTCTTCTGATTGTTTCACTTTTCAGTGAAATAGGGTTATCAGCAGAGACTGAAGATGGGGAGGTGACAGTAAAGAGTTGAGAGAGGAGAATGGGAAAGATGGGAAAGGGGGAAAATAGCAGAAAAGGTCCACGGCAGGTTCAGGGTCAAATTTAAAGTGAGACCCATCAGCAGGGGCATGTGTGCATTTCCAACCAGATTTAGCTGCACAGGTGCTGGTGCAGAGGCAGAGAGGAAAATTGCATTTAGCCAGTTTGTGTTCAGCCAAGCCAGGATGATGAAATGAAAAGAGAGGTGAGGCAAGGGAGTGGAGAACCAGGGAATGGTATTGACCGCAGAATTAAAATTCGAGTAAATTCTTTTTTTTTTGTATTTTTCTGAAGCTGGAAACAGGGAGAGATAGTCAGACAGACTCCCGCATGCACCCAACTGGGATCCACCCGGCACGCCCACCAGGGGGGGCGACGCTCTGCCCCTCCGAGGCGTCGCTCTGCCTCGACCAGAGCCACTCTAGCGCCTGGGGCAGAGGCCAAGGAGCCATCCCCAGCGCCCGGGCCATCTTTGCTCCAATGGAGCCTTGCTGCGGGAGGGGAAGAGAGAGACAGAGAGGAAGGAGAGGGGGAGGGGTGGGGAAGCAAATGGGCGCTTCTCCTGTGTGCCCTGGCCGGGAATCGAACCCGGGACTTCTGCACGCCAGGCCGATGCTCTACCGCTGAGCCAACCGGCCAGGGCCGAGTAAATTCTAATGTAATACACCCTGGCCAGATAACACAGTTGGTTAGAGCATTGTCCTGAAGCACAGAGGTTGCCGGTTCGATCCCCAGTCAGGGCACATACAGGACCAAATCAATGTTCCTTTCTCTCTCTCTCTCACTCTTCCTCTTTTGAAAATCAATTTTTTAAAAAATTCTAATGTAATATGACACTCCCAGGATTTTCTCAGTCCAACTCTTGGCCTCACACTGCAGGTTTTCACTGTGTGATCTCAAAGCGTGGTTAACATGGAGCTAATAGCTCCCAAATCTGTGTGTCAGACTTCAGCTTTCAGACTGGAATATCCAGCATCTGGCTTCGAATCTCAGCCATTCACTGAATCATTGATTCAGCACTATTCTGAGCATCTACTATCACCAGACTCTCTAAAAGACTGAATAATGAAAATACAGGTTCTGCTCTATTGGTAGAAAAGATAGAAGGAAAAACCCAGATGGTGACAATACAGTGACTTGGGCACTCACAGAAACAATCAATAGGTGCTGAGAGCACAGAGAGATGGGACTGGCACCAGCTCGGAGAGCTTTTAGAGATGTTACCCCTCAGACCTTAATTAATTTATACAGGAAGAGAGAGTCTTTTCCTCATTTATCTTAACATTTCTTCCCCCCAGTCAGTCAGTCACCTAAATCAGAATTTCATAGTTATCTTTGACTCCTTTGTCATGTTAAATTTTCAGTTGGGCATGAAGTCCTGCTATTTTAGTCCTAGGATAGGCCTCAAGTCTAGCTCTGTTCCCCGTCTGTGCTGCCTCTGTCCCGATCTGAGGCCTCAGCATCTGTCGCCTACATTATTGATTAGAATAGATTCACAAGATGTCCCTGTTTCATTTCTTAACCCCTTTGGATCCACCTTTCTCAAGGTTAGCATGGTATAGCAAAAATGGCGATCTCACCTTGTCACTGCTTGGCTTAAAAGTGTCCCATTGCCTATAGCAGAGGTTCTCAAGACTGCTCAGTGTCCCTAGGGAAGGCTACCTCTGAATCGTGTCTATGTATCAGGCCCTACCCCTGCAGAGTCTGAGTCTGTAGAATGCTGGCAGCTGGCCTGTGTTTTTAAGTTCCCTAAGAGGTTTTTGACACCTGACCAACTTGAGAAACCTCCAGCCTGCCAGGATCAAGTCTGAGCTGCTCTGCCTGGTTACACAGGGCCATCCATGACCGAGCTTTGGCTCAGCTATTGGCCACATTTCCCATCATGCCCTGCGTGTCTACTTGTCTGGGTAAAATTACTCAATTTTATGTGAATCAAGGTAAAGATTGTATTCGTGAAAAAGACTTTTGAAAATGGTAATGTTTAAATACCTACTAATATTACTGTAATGTGTTTTCTGCCTTTTTAGTGGATGACGCTAGCAAAATAGAACACGATGGTTCCTCTGGAATGACCTTGGATGCAGAGACAGAAATCGATCCTTGTAAGGTGGATGGCAGTTGCCCTGAAGTCATCAAGGTGTACATTTTTAAAGCCGACCCTGGAGAGGATGACTTAGGTAAGAGGACATCTTCAGCATATTACACACCCTGATCACTTCCCGGTGGGGTAGGTTGGGAACATTTGAACCTTCTCTGAAGGTAACTTTTAAGCGAGGCTTCCAGTGTAGCGGTAGTAAAGTAAGTAAAATGTGATGAGTGAAAGAGGTGGAAATGAAGTTTTCACATAAATTGTTGGAGCTGTCATCTTCCCTGATAGGTGGCACCGTAGACATTGTGGAGAGTGAGCCTGAGAATGATCATGGAGTCGAACTACTTGATCAGAATAGCAGTATTCGTGTGCCAAGGGAAAAGATGGTTTATATGACTGTCAATGACTCTCAGCAAGAAGATGAAGATTTAAGTAAGTAGGTGGCATTTTTGTGGGAGAAAATTTTATGTTCCTGTAGTTTTTTTTATTTTTTTTAATATGGCCAGTGTTTAAAGGAAACAAATAGCATTATTGTAGAGATTCTTATACTGCCACATTCCAAGGGAAACATCAGTGACTCACCATGTGTTTAAAATGTTGCTTTAAAAATGAATTATGGTGACAACCAAGAAACGAATGATTCATTCAAATACTTGACTGCTGACTATGTGAAAGCAAGGTTCTAGGTTTATAACATTTGAACCTTCTTTCTACTTGTCTCTTAATTGAATTCATTTCAAATGATAGTATCTTTCCTGTGATCTCTGTAAACCTGGTCACAAAAGTTTATATAATTTTCTACCTAGATGTGGCTGAAATTGCTGATGAAGTTTATATGGAGGTGATTGTAGGAGAAGAGGATGCGGCAGCGGCGGCAGCGGCGGCTGCCGCACATGAACAGCAAATCGATGACAATGAAATCAAAACCTTCATGCCAATAGCGTGGGCAGCAGCTTACGGTAAGTGGCTTTGCAGCTCTTAGGATAGAGGTGGTTCTTGAATGTGAATCCATGATTGAAAAATGGTTTCTGTGGTCTTAGGTTTCAGAAGTTCGAAATGCCAAGTACCCTGTAAGGGTTATTGGATTTGAACAGGAGTAGAAAAGAATATGAAATCTGCTTTTTGTCTTTATTTTTAACAGGATTTTCCTTCATGTGTATAGCACATAGAAGGAAGTATTGCAAGAAGTACACAGGCTTTCAAACTGAAATTCTTTATCTTGATTATATCCGGCCCGTGCCTTTTCAATGTTGGAGACAACAGGGGAGTCCATGGGACAAAATGCTGGCGTGTTATTAGACTTGGCAGCGTGGCCATTTGTTCCGGTCTTGCTCTAATAAATGTGGTCATGAAACCCATTACCTAGAATGGGGAGTTTCTGTCATTCATGAGTATCATGGCTTACTTTTTGTTGTTGTAGTTAATAAAGAATCCCTAATTCTTTATAATTTATAATACAGTATGATTTTGTTTTTTAATGCGCATTGTTAGGTAATAATTCTGATGGAATTGAAAACCGGAATGGCACTGCAAGTGCCCTCTTGCACATAGATGAGTCTGCTGGGCTCGGCAGGCTGGCTAAACAAAAACCAAAGAAAAGGAGAAGACCTGATTCCAGGCAGTACCAAACAGGTGAGGGCACACGAGTTCCACAGCGCAGCGTGCTGCGAGCTCTCAGACGAAACTAGTATGTATCCACAGGTGTTGTGATGGCATTGTAGCTGCTAGACCACGTGTAGCTTGGTGTATTGAAGTTAAAAAATACAATTTTAAGAATTCAGTGATATTCATGAATGATTTTCTTGGATAAAAAGAAACAGGGAATGGATCAAACACAGATGAGAAATTTCAAAACTCGGGTGGTTTTTATGTGGACATGAAAAGAAATCCCTCAAATATGTTACAAGTATTAACTCTTTTTTGAACTAATATATTTAAAGAATCTGATTATGTCAGTGGAAAGGAGGCATAATTTATAGAGCAGCAGGACAGGTACTTGGTTCATGTGACATTCCTGTCTATTCTATGCCTACTTGCATATCAAAAATTTTATAGTCTATTTAAGCTTTACTGTAAATTGACATAAATTACGTTTTTTTAAGAATAACTCAAGCAGAACTTGTGATTATGGAACTATTTTTAAGAATAATTTCCCACTGATACCTAAATTGATAATAGCTTTTATCACTAGTTGATAGACGTTACATATTTATTCATTTATTTTTTTTAAACTAGAGGGAGTTAGGCTGGTGTAGTCACACTGAACGAAGTCCAGACCAGGTCCCTCTTTATGACAAGGTTGCTATTTCTCTATGTTGAAAAATGGTAAAAGGAACATTAAGCCCCAAATAGCTTAACTTAGGAATACTTCCCCGAGCTTCAGAGCACACCCTTTAAATTCTTGAAGAAACCAAAGCAGAACTTGGTTTGATCACTCAGGCACCTTTCTTTTTCTTCCTTAGCAATAATAATTGGCCCTGATGGACATCCCTTGACTGTCTATCCTTGCATGATTTGTGGGAAAAAGTTTAAGTCAAGAGGTTTTCTGAAAAGGCACATGAAAAATCATCCTGAACACCTTGCCAAGAAGAAGTACCGCTGTACCGACTGTGACTACACCACCAACAAGAAGCTAAGTTTACACAACCACCTGGAGAGCCACAAGCTGACCAGCAAGGCAGAGAAGGCCATCGAGTGCGATGAATGTGGGAAGCATTTCTCTCATGCTGGGGCTTTGTTCACTCACAAAATGGTGCATAAGGAAAAAGGAGCCAACAAAATGTACAAGTGTAAATTTTGTGAATATGAAACAGCCGAACAAGGGTTACTGAATCGTCACCTTCTGGCAGTCCACAGCAAGAACTTTCCTCATATTTGCGTGGAGTGCGGTAAAGGTTTCCGTCACCCTTCAGAGCTCAAAAAGCACATGCGAATCCACACCGGGGAGAAGCCGTACCAGTGTCAGTACTGCGAGTATCGCTCTGCAGACTCTTCCAACTTGAAAACGCATGTGAAAACCAAGCATAGTAAAGAGATGCCATTCAAGTGTGACATCTGTCTTCTGACTTTCTCAGATACCAAAGAGGTGCAGCAACATGCTCTTATCCACCAAGAAAGCAAAACACACCAGTGTTTGCATTGTGACCACAAGAGTTCGAACTCAAGTGATTTGAAACGACACATAATTTCAGTTCACACGAAGGACTACCCCCATAAGTGTGACATGTGTGATAAAGGCTTCCACAGGCCTTCAGAACTCAAGAAACACGTGGCTGCCCACAAGGGTAAAAAAATGCACCAGTGTAGACATTGTGACTTTAAGATTGCAGATCCATTTGTTCTAAGTCGCCACATTCTCTCGGTTCACACGAAAGATCTTCCGTTTAGATGTAAGAGATGTAGAAAGGGATTTAGGCAACAGAATGAGCTTAAAAAGCATATGAAGACACACAGTGGCAGGAAAGTATATCAGTGTGAGTACTGCGAGTATAGCACTACAGATGCCTCAGGCTTTAAACGGCATGTTATTTCCATTCATACGAAGGACTACCCTCACCGTTGTGAGTACTGCAAGAAAGGGTTCCGAAGACCTTCAGAAAAGAACCAGCACATAATGCGGCATCATAAGGAAGTGGGCCTGCCCTAACAGTACTTCTGCAGACATTTGTGGAGATGTTGGCCTTGAAGCAGAGAATTCATTTTAAAGCCAATCATTCTCTTTCGCATACAATACTGTATATTGATTTACGCTGTGTAAAAATAGAATATTGCTTCTAGTTGACCTTTTTTTTTTTTTAATTTTTTTTACATTTTGTTTAATAGTGTGTTCTGAATTCTATTCAGTTTGTTTAATCAATGGGGAAAAGCAGCAACAAGCAGGTTTCTTTTAATGAAGTAAACCTTGCTTGTAGACTGAATTTTTCTACCTTATTAGTTTTGTATTTATTTAAATATTTACCTTGCTTACCTTGATGGTACTCTTCTAAGACCATTTAACTTAAAGTTAGGGGAACTTTAGATTGAGTCAACATGATTACTTTCAGATTAACTCTTTCCCCCCATAAATTTCTCACAATAAAATTGCCAGAGACATCTGCTAACATAAATGGGAGATTTACCAGTCAGGTCTAATTACGCTAACATGGAAGTTATTTACTTGTCTTGCTTCATCTTTTCAGACCACGTGACAGTGAAAGTTTCCATTGGAGCTTTTGCATCCCTGGCGTCGCTGAGTAAAGCACAGTGGCTGGGTTTGTGTTGGCTTTTCATTGTGTTTAGCGGACAAAATAGACTTTTGGGGGACTTTCTTTGGAGTAATTTCATCTTTTGTCAGCATAGCAAAGTTGAAAACTTTATTGAAAAATTTTGCTTGATCCTGTTGTATTTTGATTATTCTGTCTGTGCTGCTTTGTCTTGGAATGGTTGTGTGCTAAAAATGAGACTTACTGAGGACTGCATTTTGGAATTTCCTAGAGGTAATTTGTGGCTCATAGGATCTTTCGCAACTTTATATATGTAAATGTACCCTGAATTATATATATGCACATATATATATAAAACACGTATCTGTGTGTATCGCTTATTTTACATATTTATACACACAACTCCAAGTAGTAGTTGTTTAAAATCTATAATGAAAAGTATTAAATTTACAATAACATGAAAGATGCAGGGATGTATGAGAGCATTTTGTAAGTCATGCTCTTCAGAGAGACTACTCAGGTGAAGAATTAGAAGGAAAATAAGGACACTAGTATTTTTGAAGAGTAAAGGTATTTTCTTTTAAATATCTTTGGTAATTGAAAAAAAGAAGTTAAGATGTTTCTAGATAGAATGTTTTCATACAACTTCAGCTCCATGCCTTTATATTTTTCTGAAAAGCTAATGAGTATCCAGACAGACCTTCCTCGGTTCTCTCTGAGAGGCCCTGAGGGGCCAGTGTGTCACCAAGCCAGGGAGACCAGGAAGCTGCGGCTCCTGTACCAGAGATCGGGTGCTAGTTAGGATTACACTTGGCAAGCTCAGCCTGCTCCTGTTACTTCTTAGTTAGAGTTAGGAAACGTTTGAAAACTTGAACGTTCAAGTTGGCTTTGATTAGAACAGAAGATAAAGGTATGTTTTAAGTGCATGAAGAAAATCTGAGGCCTTATTTGGAACATCGAGTCTTTCACTGTTTTTGTTTTTCTTTGAGAGTTGACTTTTTACAAACAAGTCATAAATTCATAAGATGGGTTCAGTTCATTGGAGTTTGAGTGCTAAGAAGAATTTTGGAGAACAGAAGGCGGTGTTTGGGGTCCTTAAATTGGCTGTCAGCACATGAGTACCTGGCATGTGGTGGGAAATTGAGGACTCTTCTTCCCACTTGCTAGCTGCCTTGCCACTTCATTATGGTGCTCTATTCTCTTTGTGCTTCTAGGTTTTTACCGTTCATCTTTCTTCTTGTTATTGAGATCTGTACTCAGAGTTTATAGGGTTAGAAATCTGGATACTGGGTGTTTGGTAAGCCTTTGAAGTGCTGGACTGTTAGAGTCCAGTTCTCAGATGAAATACTTTAAGCTGGTATGAACTCCAACCTGAATGCCAGTCAAAACCACGGCACGGGCCTGTTCCAGTGGGAATGCCTGTGCCCTCTTGGCCTCCATAACGTGCTTCCTAAAAAAAAAAGTAACTTAAAATTGTGTGATTCATTGCCCTGTAGTACTATTCTTAAAAGCTCTGTCTGTTTTTTTGTGAGAACCTTTCAAATCTCCCTTATTCCCTCTCCCCAGAGGTAATGTAAAACACTTTAAGGAAAGTAGAACTTTATTAATTTTAAAACATCCTATAAAATTAATACAGAAATTATAAATAATTGGTCATCCAACTATATTTTTTTAAATAAACTGAAAGATAAAGAACACAACATTTTACACACTTTATATTTCTCTTACATAGTCTGGAATCATACACAGTTCTTTTCTTTTTAAAGCACAATATTGAAACCTTTAAAAGGTATTTAAGGGTTTGGTCAAGTGAATATGATAAAATGTATTTGTCTGTATAAAGAGAAAATGAAATTGTAGTCACTGTTATGTACTGACATTAGTTACAACCTAGTTTTAATTCTTAAAACAATTTTGATTAGCAAAGCTAAAAAAATTGATGTTTCAGTTAAATGTTTTAAAGAGGTACAGATTTTTACAAGGACATAATATAAGTTATTGTTCTGTAGAAATATCCTATTAAATATTGTATGTCCCTCCCTCTGTATACTTTGTAAAAAAAAGTAAAATGCATAAAAAGAAAATCATATAGGGATGTGTGACATTATTGTAATTGTGTACTTGAGAATAACGTGCAAAAATAAAAATCAGAATATTTTCCTGTTAATGAATGTTTAGTCTATTTCATACCAGTACTAAGTTAATGCTTTTTCTTAAGAAAAATATGTACAGTTTTTGTAAACCTAATAAACATCAAAAGCAGTGGATTATTTTCATTTCCCCATTTCTTAATTCCTTTTATGCAGCAATGAAATTCAAAATGCTTGATTGCTTTGAATTTTGTGACTTGAATGCAAATACTGATAATATTTCAGTCCTAGGAATTCACAAGTAATATTTCAGAGAAGTTAAGTGATTGGTGAGTCCTTTGATGAGCATGTTCTTGAAATTTCTTGTTTTTCTTTTATCTTCATAAAGGATTTGTTTTATTAGCATTTCCAGTTTTCCTGAGATAAATTTCCCTTGCATAAAGTAGTTTTTGAGAGCACTTAAAGTTCATTTCAGTATTAATCCATAGCAAATTGAATTGGTGGGTCTCGTCCCCGCCTCCGCAGCAGGAGCCCTGCCTAGTTACCCCTTTGTGCCCAGTTCAGAGCACTCTAGTAGACACTGACATACTAGTCATAGTGAAAATTGGAAGTTAGGTAAAAGGTACCAGGAGTCAAAAGAGAACGAGATAGATTTGAGTCACTGATTTTCAAAGATGAGATCCTGTTTATCTTCAACTATGTAGGAATAAGTGTTTGCCTAATAGTTGAAACAGTAGATCAAAACTTGAGGTAAATGGTCAAGGGAACGTGATGAATGTCACTGTCCAGAGCCATAAATCAGACAAAAATCATAGCATGCCAAGAAACTCAGTTGTAATAGAATGCCTGACAGATGACATCATACTGGTCTGTGAGCTCAGGCTGTCCGGTCACGCATTGCTCTGTTCTCTGGGAATCTTGATAGTAACAATTTCATTTACTTCCCACAAATTCTAGGATTCATGTAAAGAAAAGCATGACCAGTCCAAATCTTAAAGGGGTGCTGTTTCAGAGCAGTGGTTTTTAAGTGCTGTCCAACTTTCGGCCTCACCCCAGACTCGCTGAGTCGGGAAACTGGATGCAGGATCCTGTGATCTTGTGACTTAACAAGCCCTCCCAGTGATTCTGATGCATGCTCGAGTTTAGGAAACACCGTTTTAGAGCACTTGAGAAACACAATACACACAAAAGCCAGAAATAAGCAGTTGAAGGTGAAATGGGACTCCCAATTTATACCTTGGGTTTACCCCTTTTCAAGTGTGAGCCTGCCAGTCAGCAAACCCTTCAGCACACATACATGTAAATAGCCTAGGCTTCATTAGTCTCGTACGACCTCCCGAAGTTACACTCCTGGAAGGCGAACCGGACTCAGGAAGATTCAGCAAGTAAAAGAGAAGGGCTGGAAAGTGTGTGTGTTTAATTGGCTCAATGTTACTTAAGTAATTCATATCTGAAAACCCGTTTTGCCACAATCTGTAGCTGTTTAGATAAGGTCAAATTAAGTTTGCCCTTTTGGGTCTTGTTTTGTCTTTTGTGTATATATTGTTTGCCTTTTTTCATAAAATAATTCTTGGATTTGTTATATATTGTTCCTGTTATTTTTGACATCTGCTATTGTTGTAAATAAATTCCTATTTTGTTTTAAGTTACCCTAGTGGAGTGTTGGCTGTAGACAAGGCATGCACATGTGCGCACACAGAAACGAGGAAACTTAAATCACACGGTTAATAAATTCCCAACACGGTGTAAGCTGGAAGTGATGTGACCCCATCTAGTTCAGTGCTTGTAGCAGCAATGGAAATATCACTGTTGTGTATAGGTATAATATCTGCACCTGCTCAGACTCTAAAATCACTTTCATGATTTCTGAGATGGACATTCTTGGTCAACTAAGTTTGAGGTGAAACTCAAGAATGATTCTCCTTATTTGGTTTTTCCTATTCACTTGGTCCCATGTTACTTGTATTGCTGGCAACGATGAACACAGGGATGTGGCATCGTAGTGACCTGCTGGTCCTGGAAGCCATTAGGATACTTTGCTACAGAGAACCTGCTTAGGAAGTATAGATGGCATGTATACATTCATGATGTGAATTACCACAGAAATACAGTACCTAAATGTGTTGACGAAAATAGAATAGTTAACAAACTATTATGTTGCTTTCCAAGAGAGGCCAGTTTCTGCTTTTCCTTCAGGCTTGTCTTGTACTTTAAAAGCAGACCTATTTCCTTTTGCCTGGGCTTTTTTGAAAGAAGGGAAGGTTTTGTGAAGCCATCTGTTTGGGTTTTGGAGATTCTAATTGTACCCATCCTCCTCTCTGGGTTCTAACCACATTGAAAATAGAAACAAGAAACCACCAGTTGAGTTGTGTGACTTCATTTAGAAAAGTTGGGCTGGGAGACCCGGAGGCCCAATCTATTTCCCCGCAATGTAGGCCTTGACTGACGGAGCCAGTCGCTTGGTGTGGGGCCCTCCTTCCCCTCTGTGAGCTATTGGGAGACTGCTGGGTTTCCCACCAGAGAGACGGGACAAGTGGACAAGAATGGCTGCAGTATTCTCCCCCACACTTCCAGGCTGGGACTCCGGGAGGGCCTCATGAAATAATAAGGGCTAGTCCAAACCTGGGTGGCCCTCTGGCATTAGCCCACTAGCAAAGTGTGAGGTCATTTACCTTTTAGCCTTGCATATATGTGTTTGTTTTCCCCTATTGACTTTTTTTTTAGATTGTTTAAAATTCATTTTTTTAGAGAGGAGAGAGAGAGGGAGAAGGGGTGAGGAGCAGGAAGCGCCAACTCCGCTATGTGCCTTGACCAGGCAAACCCAGTGCTTCAACCCGGCGACCTCAGCATTCCAGGTCTATGTTTTATCCACTGCGACACCACACGTCAGGCCTCTACTATTGACTTTCATTGTCCCCTCTTGGGGTAGTGGTTGTGGTAGAATTTCAAAGGTTTAGTTCCTGTTTCTCCCAGGGCACTATGCTTTAATTTTTCTTCAAAAACATAACTTCTAGCCCTGGCCAGTTGGCTCAGCGGTAGAGCGTCGGCCTAGCGTGTGGAGGACCCGGGTTCGATTCCCGGCCAGGGCACACAGGAGAAGCGCCCATTTGCTTCTCCACCCCTCCGCTGCGCTTTCCTCTCTGTCTCTCTCTTCCCCTCCCGCAGCCAAGGCTCCATTGGAGCAAAAATGGCCCGGGTGCTGGGGATGGCTCTGTGGCCTCTGCCTCAGGCGCTAGAGTGGCTCTGGTCGCAACATGGCGACCCCCAGGATGGGCAGAGCATCGCCCCCTGGTGGGCAGAGCGTCGCCCCTGGTGGGCGTGCCGGGTGGATTCCGGTCGGGCGCATGCGGGAGTCTGTCAGACTGTCTCTCCCTGTTTCCAGCTTCAGAAAAATGAAAAAAAAAAACAAAAACAAAAACAAAAAAAAAAAACATAACTTCTAAAGGACAAATTTACTTAATTATAACAAAGATGGAAATTATTTTTAAATTGGTTTTCAGAGAAAGGGGGAGAGAGAGAAAAACTGATTTGTTGTTCCACTTATTTATGCACTCATTGGTTGATTCTTGTATGTGCCCTGGCTGGGGATCGAACTCGCAACCTCGGCCTGTCAGAACAACGCTTTAACCAACTGAGCTACCCAGTCAGGGCCCAAAGACGGAAATCTTGCCAGTTATTTTTATTGCATGTTTTCATAACAAAATTTGGGAAAATGATCACCCTGAAGACACTGCTTTATTAAAGGGGTTGTTCATCTTTGTTCTTTTCCAATCTTAGTTCATACACATAAATCTTTTCTTTAGCTTGTAACCACAGAATTAATTTTATTGTGTCCAGCAATTTTCAAACATCAAGTGTTTTGATATCTATTGGTTTCCATAGAATTTTTTTTTTTGAGAAAGAGGAAAGGAGATGAGAAGCATCAACTCGTAATTGCTTCATTTTAGTTATTCATTGATTGCTTCTCATATATACCTTTACCAGGGGGCTAAAACCAAGCCAGTGACCCTTTGCTCAAGCCAGCGACCTTGGGCTTCAAGCCAGTGACCATGGGATCATGTTGATGATCCCGTGCTCAAGCTGGCGAGCCTGTGCTCAAGCCACATGAGCCTGTGCTAAAGCTGGTGACCTCAGTGTCCTAGGTCAATGTTCTATCCACTGTGCCACCACCGGTCAGGCTCTTTAGAATTTTTTTTTAATATTTTATTTATTTTTTAGAGAGAGAGGAGTGAGAGAGAGAGAAGGGGGAGGAGCAGGAAGCATCAACTCCCATATGTGCCTTGACCAGGCAAACCCAAGGTTTCGAACTGGCGACCTCAGTGTTCCAGGTCGACGCTTTATCCCACTACGCCACCACAGGTCAGGCCTCTTTAGAATTTTTTAATGCACACTTTTTGGGGAGAATAGGGAAAGTTCAGAATAGCACAAAGAGGAAAGTAAAATTCCTCTCCCCCTCAATCCTATTACCCAGAACATTATTATTATTTTTAAAATGTCTTTAAGTGGCCCTGGCCAGGTGACTCAGAGAATAGAGCATTATCCTGGCGCACCAAGATTGTGGGTTCAATTCTTGGTGAGGGCAGGTATGAGAAGCAACCAATGAGCACACAACTAAATGGAACAACTAAGTGGAACAATGAGTTGATGCTTTTCTCTCTTGCATCCTCCCTCCCTTCATCTCTCCCAAATCAATGGGAAAAAAATTTCTTTTTATATGTCTTCAGTGAATTTTAACTTTATTAAGATTTTCAATTGGGAAATACATTTTGTAACAAATGTACAATACAAAATAAGTGTTAAGACAAACTGATCTCACCCCCACACTTTCTCCAAGCCAATTTTCTTGAGCTAATCATACAGTGTGTCCGTAAAGTCATGGTGCACTTTTGACCGGTCACAGGAAAGCAACAAAAGACGATAGAAATGTGAAATCTGCACCAAATAAAAGGAAAACTCTCCCAGTTTCATACCTATTCAGTGCAGTTTGATGTGGGCTCACACACAGATTTTTTTAGGGCTCCTTAGGTAGCTATCCGTATAGCCTCTATAGACTCGTCACTGACTGATGGCCTACCAGAACGGGGTTTCTCCACCAAATTGCCGGTTTCCTTCAACTGCTTATCCCACCCAGTAATGTTATTCCTATTTGGTGGCGCTTCGTTATAAATGCGCCGATATTCACGTTGCACTTTGGTCACCGATTTGAATTTAGCAAGCCACAGAACACACTGAACTTTCCTCTGTACCGTCCACATCTCGACTGGCATGGCCGTGGGCTGCTCCGCTGTATACACGGTGTTACGTCATCATCTGTGCATGCGCACATGCTGCCACATCATCCTACAGAAACTGGGAGGGTTTTCATTTTATTTGATGCAGATTTCACATTTCTATCGTCTTTTGTTGCTTTCCTGTGACCGGTCAGAAGTGCACCATGACTTTACGGACACACTGTAGTTAACAGACTGCGCCTTCCTTCCATGCTCATACAAACCCGTACAAAGATAGATACGACGAGAGAGCACAGGCTTGCCAGGTTTTGGGGGGATTTCACTTTTTTTTTTTTTTTTACTAAAATGAGATTATACATCTTTGCAAGTTACTTAATATATCTGTCCCCCCCAAACAGTGGACCGAGCTTCATCTTGTTCTCTCTTTCTTTTTCGAGAGAGAGAAAAAGAGAGGAAGGGGTGAGGGGAGAGAGAATGAGAAGCATCAACTTGTTGCTTCATTTCAGTTGTTCATTGATTGCTTCTCATACGTGCCTTGACCCAGGGGGCTCAAGCCAAGCCTGGGAACCCTTGCTCAAGCCAGCGAATTTGGGCTCAAGCCAGCGACCATGGGGTCATGTCTATGATCCCACGCTCAAGCCAGTGACTCCGCACTTAAGGTGGCACGTCATGCTCAAGCCAAGGAGCCCGAGCCCGTGCTCTAGCTGGTGACATTGGGGTTTTGAATGGAGCCTATGGGGCAGCTGTGTTAGGCTTGCTTGAGGGTTTACCAGCTGCAAGCACTCTGCTTGATTAGTGCGTGAGCACATGGCAGAGGCACGTGTGCATAGCCTAGATAAGGCTACGGGTGCTTCCAGTGGGCGGCGATTTTCCCAGATACTTCTCCCTCCATCGTGAGGTGTGGTGTTCCTTGCTCCCTTGCCCTTACTGCGAATAGCAGATTTTCCTTTGTTTATTAGCTCTTTCCCTTTGTTGTTTATTTGCTCACCTGTCCTTGTGAGCCTCCAATAAACGGGTATGGCCCGACATTTTCGGGCTCTGCAGTTCCTCTACTGTCTGCCTGGATTCAGTGAGAACCAGCCTGGCCTTGGCCCTCAGTGTCCAGGGTAGATACTCTATTCTCTGTGCCAACACTGGTCAGGCAATCTCATTCTCTTTAATAGCTGAATAACTTCCCAGAAATTGGACCCACCGTAATTTAGCCAGCCATTTCCCCTTTGATGGACATTTAGATTGTTTCCAGTTTTCTGCCACTACACAAAAACTAGAATAACTATTGTCATGCATATAAATAATCCTTACATACTTGGGCTTCGGTTTCTGTAGGACAAATTCCCCCAAGATGCGATTGCCAGGGAAAAGAATATGTGCTATTTTAAAACTGTTACTAGACATTATCAGATTACTTTTTCGTTAGAATGTGAATTCCAGGAGCACAGGGATTTTTGTGTTTTGTTTGTTGCCATTCACCCATGGTGTGTAGCTGGTGTTAAGGAAACACTTGTTGAACGTTGAGATTTTCGGGGTTGTAGCAATTCATTCTCCCAGAGCAGTATACAGAAGGGCCCATCCCCCCAGTGTTAGAAGCAGTGGGTGTTAGAGCCAATAACATCACAGATAAGAAAACCGCTCTCTCCCCACGCCATCGTTGTTTCAATCTGCTTTGAGCAGGCTCCTGGTGGAGTTAAATAATACTTTCACGTGCCTCATAGCCAGAGGCGGATTGAACACGGGCGCACTGGGCGCACACCCTGGGCCCCGACTTCTGAAGGGCCCTGCAAAACCCCAACTTTACACTTTTTTCTAATGACACCAAGTTTGGTTTCATATGTGCAATTTTAACATTAATAGTACATAATATTTTTTTCCTTATTTAAAAATATGGTTAACATGTATTTTTATTTTCCCTGTCTCTCTCTCTCTTTTTTTTAAAGGGCCCAATATTTTCTTCTGCGCACGGGACCTCAACCAACCTTAATCCACCTCTGCTCGTAGCCATTTGAATTTTCTCTTTGATGAATCATCTGTTTAAATTCTGTGCCCCTTTTTCTCCTTAGAGACTTTTGTACATTTGACCTATTAGCTTTCTAATATATATGCTGCACATCTTTCTAGGCTATGATGTATCTTATTATTGTTTATGTTGCCTTTTGACATACAAAAATCTTTAATATTTATATAATCAAATATGTCTTTTTTTCTCCTTTCTGATTTCTGGATTTTTCTGTCTTACTTAAAAAGGTCTTTTCTACCCCCAAGGTTCTACAAATATATGCCTAGATTTTTTTCTAATATTTGTATTGTTTTCATTTGTTTGGATTTTTATGCAATTAAAATTATTTTGGTATATGTTGCTTGATAGGAGGTCTAGTGTCTTTTTTCTCTTGGATAGTCAGTTATTTGTTATATATTAAGTTCATATTGGATCTATTTCTGAAGTCTATTCTGTTTTAGTGATGTGTTTGTTATTCTTGTGCTGATATAGTGTTTTACTCACAGTGCTCTATATCTATAATGAACTCTAATATCTAAAAAAGAAATAAAAGATAAGTCTTTTTTTTTCTTAGAGTAATAAACAGGGACAGACAGGAAGGGAGAGAGATGAGAAGCATCAATTCTTTGTTGTGGCACCTTCATTATTTGTTTGTTTGTTTGTTTTTTGCAACAGAGACAGAGAGGGACAGATAGGGAAAGACAGACAGGAAGGGAGAGAGATGAGAAGCATCTATTCATAGTTGCGGCACCTTAATTGTTCATTGATTGCTTCCTCATTTGTGCCTTGACCAGAGGGCTTGGTGACCCCTTGCTCAAGCCAGCGACTCTATACTCAAGCTGGTGAGCCCGTGCTCAAGCCAGTGAGCTCGGGGTTTCGAACCTGGGTCCTCGGCGTCCCAGATCCATGTTCTATCCACTGTGCCACTGCCTGGTCAGAAAAGTTTTTACTTTTCTGATAGCTTCTACATTAATTGGTTCATCATCGTTTCTTCCTAAATAAGTTTCAGTATCTATATTTCCCTTGGAAATTGTCCATTTCCTCTAGATCAGTACATCTCATGTATATTAATGTGTACACAGATCACCTAGGGGGTGCTGTGAAAGGTTCATTCAGATTCAGTGGTTCTGGGGGTGAGGGCGCCATTCTGCATTTCTTGTAAGCACCCTGGAGATGCTGATGCTGCTGGTCCACGGACCACACACCCCAAACCCTCTAAGAATTCTAAACGTTAGTATCACATGGGGCAGCTTTGAACATCCAGGTGTCTGGGCTACACCCTAGACCAGGTAAAGCAGAATCTCTGGGAGTAAGGCTTAAGCATCAGTAATTTTCCAAGCTCCTTGGGTGATTGCAATGGTTAGCCAAGGTTGAGAACCACTTTTCTAGATTTTCAACTTACTGCCATAAAGATGCACACAATATTCTCTTATCATTATTTTAATCTCTTGTATTTCTGGTGTATTTCCTTTCTTATCCTGAATGTTTTTATTTTACCTCTCTCTTTTTTTAACCAGGCTTTCACAGGTTTAGCTATTTCATAGATATTAAAGAAACAACTCTCTATTTTGTTTATATTTTTTGGTTTTCTATTTAAGTAGTTTCCTCATGCATTGTTACTAATTTTCTTTTCCTCCTTTCTTCTGGTTTATTTTGTTAATCTAGTTAAAATGTCTTATGTTTTATACATCATTTATTTTAATTTCTTTTCAAATGAACACCTTGAAGGCATTTCCTTTGGTATACAACTAACTTTAGCTGTGCCCCATTGCATATTCATTGTTCTTTTTCATGATTTGCTAGATCTACGTATCAGTTAAATTAAAAAAAAATTCAGCCTGACCTGTGGTGGCGCAGTGGATAAACTGTCGACCTGGAATGCTGAGGTCACCACCAGTTCAAAACCCTGGGCTTGCCTGGTCAAGGCACATATACGAGTTGATGCTTCCAGCTCCTCCCCCTTCTCTCTCTCTCTCTCCTCTCTTAAGTTGAATAAAACCTTTAGGTGGTGCAGTGGATAGAACATCGGTCTGAGATGCGGAGGACCCAGGTTCGAGACCCTGAGGTCGCCAGCTTGAGCAGGGGCTCATCTGGCTTAAGCAAAAAGCTCACCAGCTTAGACCCAAGGTCGCTGGCTCGAGCAAGGGGTCACTCGGTCCGCTGAAGGCCCGCAGTCAAGGCACATATGAGAAAGCAATCAATGAACAACTAAGGTGTTGCAACAAAAAACTGATGATTGATGCTTCTCATCTCTCTCCATTCCTGTCAGTCTCTATCTATCCCTCTCTCTGACTCTCTCTCGGTCCCTGAAAGAAAAAAAAAAGATTCTGCCTGACCTGTGGTGGCGCAGTGGATAAAGTGTCGACCTGGAATGCTGAGGTTGCTGGTTCAAAACCCTGGGCTTGCCTGGTCAAAGCACGTATGGGAGTTGATGCTTCCAGCTCCTCCCCCCCTTCTTTCTCTCTATCTCTTTCCTCTCTCTCTCTCTCTTTCTCTCTCCAATAAAAATGGATTAATAAAATCTTTTAAAAATTTTTCAGTTACACTTGACATACAACATTATATTAGTTTCAGCTGTACAACATAGTGATTAGACATTTATACACGTTATGAAGTGATCACCCTGTCTACATATCAGTTTTGATTTCTTCTTTATAATAGTGTTTAACTTCCAAGTAGTAAAAGTTTTATTACTCTCTTTAATGTTGATCTCTAGTTTTATTTTTATTTATTTATTTATTCATTTTAGAGAGGAGAGGGAGAGAGAGAGAGAGGAGAGACAGAGAGAGAGAAGGGGGGAGGAGCTGGAAGCATCAACTCCCATATGTGCCTTGACCAGGCAAGCCCAGGGTTTCGAACCGGCGGCCTCAGCATTTCCAGGTTGACGCTTTATCCACTGTGCCACCACAGGTCAGGCTGATCTCTAGTTTTAGATAAGCTTGTTGATCATATTTTCAAATCCTCTATATCCTTGCTAATTTTTGACTGCTTAATTTTTTATTTTATTTTTTCCTCTTTTCCAAGTGAGAGGAGGGAGGTAGAGAAACAGACTCCTACATGCGCCCCTATCGGGATCCACTGGGCAACCCCCATCTGGAGCTGATGCTCTGCCCATCTTGGGCGATGCTCACAAGCAAGCTATTTTTAGCACCTGAGGCAGAGGCTCCATGGAGCCATCCTCAGTGCGCAGGACCAATGTGCTTGACCCAATGGAGCCATGGCAGCAGGAGGGGAAGAGAGAGAGAGAGGAGAAAGAGAGAAAGAGGAAGGGATGGAGAAACAGATGCCTGACTGGGAATCGAACCTGGGATGTCTACACACTGGGCTGACACTCTACCACTGAGCTAACCAGCCAGGGTTTAATTTTTTTTATTTTATTTTTAAAGCTAGGTTTTTAAAAAATTTCTTTTACTTATTTATTCAATTTTAGAGAAATTTTAGAGAAAGGTGAGAGAGAGGGAAAGAGAGAGAGAGAGTGAGAGAGAGAGAGAGAAGGGAGGAGGAGCAAGAAGCATCAACTCCCATATGTGCCTTGACCAGGCAAGCCCAGGGTTTCAAACCAGTGACCTCAGCATTCCAGGTCGATGCTTTATCCACTGCGCCACTACAGGTCAGGCCAATTTTTAAATTTTTGAAAAATTATTAAAATCTTCCACCATAAGGCTGTGTTATGCAGTGTCCTTGTATTTCAAGTCTTGCTTTATGTAATTTGACTTCTGTAGATATTTGACACATCACCTTCGTAAGTGTGCCTTTATCAGACCATTTGTTTGTGTTCTCTTTAACATTTGATCTTGAATTCTGCTTGGTCTGGTACATGTTTTCTATTTTGACGATTCTTTCTTATCTTTTACATTACAAATAGCAGTCATGTTATAATCTATTTAGACAGAAGTGGACATTGAGGATTTACTGCTGCTGCTGTTTCTTATTCATTTCATCTTTCCCACTTGACATCCCTGTGCTGAATAAATTGTCGTTCAATCGCTGTATACTGTATATTTATGGCTTCGTGTCTGGTATGTGGCTGTACATTCTTTCTGAGGCCTTGAGCACTTCAAACTATCTCCTTTTGCCTTGACAGATGATATCTCAGTTGGCAGGTAGAAACTTTTGGTCGTAATCCCTTTTCTTTCACAGTTTATAGATGTTTTACTTTTTTCGAACCTCAGTGTTATGAGAAGTATGACGCTAGTTTTCTTTTGTTTATGTTGCCTCTTTCTTTGTTTCCTGAAGTTTATATGATTTTTCTTCTTCACCTTTGGAATTCAGAAAGTTCACTAGGATCTAGCTAGGGGTGTGTGTGTGTGTGTGTGTTAGTTTAATCCTAACTGGGATTTGTTATTTGTTGAGACTTTCTTCCTAAGGAATCAAGTCTCTCCTCAGCTGAAGGAAATTTCTTATGTTAGTATAATTATTACTTCTCCCAGGGGCACTTTGCTTCTTTGGGCATTCCTATCATTCACATATAAGATCTGGATTTGTCTTGTTATCATAAAATGGTACTGAGAAGAATCCCTTTAATCCCACACCCCAGTGTGGGATCATTCTTGTACTGAAAAATGTAAATGTTTGACATCACTATCTCTTGAAGAAAACAGCAAAAGCAGTAATGTTTGGGAATGTGTAGCTGTCCTGATGGATGAACACTGCTCCTGAATTACTTTTCTCTAGTAGAAGGGACTTCAGCCAAAAGTTTCCTGTCAGAATAACAGCATTCTGGGCACCCCTTTTGCCTCAGCTTTAAATAAGGAAGCCTGTGAAAAAGTCTCCATGCTTAGCACATAGTGCTGAATAAGAGTTCCTCATATTGTCCCTTCCTGGTACGTTATAAATCTCGTTAACCTCGGAAGAATGAGAGCATTATTGTAGCAGACATCACCATTGCCTCAAATATCCTTTCTCACCTTATTCAAATTAAACGTGCAGAGCCAAGCTTTGTTTCAAAATGGGCCAATTTACATTCACACCCCCCTATAAAAATCTGGAAGTATTAAGTTTTAGTGAGGATGTGTAGCAACATATGAGAATTTCCATGGTTATGCCTGCTCACCAAATCATATTTTCACTGTAAGTATTGCCAGTTTTGTGTGTGTAAAAAAATTACGTTGAAGCTTTAGTTAACATAGGCCTAACTACAAAAGCTATTGAGCATCTTTTCACATTTATTGACTACGGTTTTTGATTATTTGTGTATCCTCTTTTGTGACATGCCTGTATAGTTTTTTGGGGGGAGGATTTTCAGTTGGATCATTTGTTTTCTTTGTTGATCCTACATATTTTTTATATACTCTTGATGTTAGTCCTTTGTAAGTTATATGTAACTTAACAATCCCTGTAAGTATCTTCTCTGTGGCTTGTCATTTTACTCTTTCTATTGTTTCTTTAAAAAATTTTCTTTTTACTTACTGACTTTTAGGGAGAGAGAGTGAGAGGGATCGATTTGTTGTCCCACTTATGCATTCATTGGTTGATTCTTGTATGTGCCCTAACCGGAGAACGAGCCCACAGCCTTGGCGTATCGGGATGACGCCCTGACCATCTGTCCTACATGGCTAGGGCCCTCTACTGTTTCTTTTGATGCACATAAATTCTTCATTTAAAGTAGTAAAACTGAAATATTTTCATGATGAATAGTACTTTCTGTGTCTTAAAAAATCCTTCCCTTCCCTACAGTAATGAAGGTATTCTCTATAATGCACAGATTTGGTTTAAGGATATATGAGTTAGGCATCCAATTTAAGTATTTTTCAATTTCAAATTGATACAAGTTTATTTTTCTTTTTTTTTAAAATAATTTTTTTTATTTATTTTTTTTAATGGGGTGACATCAGTAAATCAAGATACATATATTCAAAGATAACATGTCCAGGTTATCTTGTCGTTCAATTATGTTGCATACCCATCACCCAAAGTCAGATTGTCCTCTGTCACCTTCTATCTAGTTCTCTTTGTGCCCCTCCCCCTCCCCCCTTTCCTCTCCCTCTCCCCCCTCCCCCCCGTAACCACCACACTCTTATCAATGTCTCTTGGTCTCACTTTTATGTCCCATCTACGTATGGAATAATGCAGTTCCTGGTTTTTTCTGATTTACTTATTTCACTCCGTATAATGTTATCAAGATCCCACCATTTTGCTATAAATGATCCGATGTCATCATTTCTTATGGCTGCCCCACTGATTTGCAGAACCAGCTCTATAATATATAAAATATTCCTATGTATGTGGGCCTGCTTTTAGGCTCTTGGTTTTGTTTCACTTGTCATGTGTTTTTCTGCAACTATACCACACTGTTTGAATTACTATAGGTTTTTTAAACACCTTTATTCACACACCATAAAATCCATCCATTTAAATTGTACAATTCAATACTTTTAGTATAATCAAAGAGTTATGCAACCATCACCATGATCTAAGTTTAGACTATTTCATCACCCTGAAAGAAATCCCATACCCAATAGCAGTTATTCCCTAGTCCTCACCACCCCCAGCCTGTAACAAACATTAATTTACTCTCACTTTCTATAGATTTGCTATGTTGGTCATTTCAAATAAATGTAATCCTACAATATGTGTTCTTTTTGCTGGCTTCTGTCACTTAGCATGTTTCCAGGGTCATCCGTGTTGTATCATGTGTCAAAACTTCATTCTTTTTTATGCTAGAATAATACAGTATTCCACTGTATGGATATACCACATTTCTTTATCTACTCATCAGTTCATGGGCATTTGAGTTGTTCCACTTTTGGCTATTATGAACAATGCTGCTATAAGCATTTGTGTACAAGTTTTTGCGTGTATGTGTGTTTTTATTTCTCTTGGTTATATACCTAGAAGTAGAATTGCTGGATCATATGGTAACTGTATTTTTAACATTTTGAGCCACTGCCAGATTATCTTCCAAGGCAGCTGCATGATTTTACATTCCCGTTACTAGTGTGTACAAGGGTGCCATTTCTCTACATTCCTGTCAACACTTGTTATTGTCCATCTTTTTTATTATAGTCATCCTAGTTGTATCTCATTGTGGTTTTGATTTGCATTTCCCTAATGACTAAGGATGTGGAGCATTTTTCATGTGCTTGCTGTGTATTTTTATATTTTCTTTGGAGAAACATCTATTAAATTCTTCGTCTAATTTTAATTGGATTATCTGGTTTTTTTATTGAGTGAAAAGAGTTCTTTATATATTCTGGATATCAGTCCCATGACTTACTATGATTTAAAAATAATTCTTATATTTCTTGGGGCAAACGTACCCATTTTGTTCTTCTTCAAGGGTGTCTTGATTTTCTTGGTGCTTTGCAATGTTGATATATTATGTGCATAAAAATAAAACATTTTCCTTAAAATATTTTGTAGTATCACCATGTTTTCAATTAATCTTATGTAAGCAATATATTAGCAATTTTTTTGGTGACAGAGACAGAGAAAAGGACAGATAGGGACAGACAGACAGTAAGGGAGAGAGATGAGAAGCATCAATTCTTTGTTGTGGCACCTTAGTTGTTCATTGATTGCTTTCCCATATGTGCCTTGATCCGGGGACTCCAGCTGAGCCAGTGACCCCTTGTTCAAGCCAGCGACCTTGGGCTCAAGCTGGTGAGCCTTGCTCAACCCAAATGAGCCCACACTCAAGCTGGTGACCTCGGGGTCTCGAACCTGGGTTCTCTGCATCCCAGTCCGACGCTCTATCCACTGTGCCACACCACTGCCTGGTCAGGCATATTAGCAAATTTAAAAAATTCAGTACTACAGTCTTAGCCTTTTAACTAATGGTTTTAATCAGTGATATAGTTCATACTTATCTAAACTGCTGTATGTACTTTTTACATTTATTATTGAAAATTTCAAGCATAAACAAAAGCAGTCAGAATAATACAACACCCCTGTTTACCCATTATCCAGATGCAATAGTTATCAACATTTTGCCAATCCCCTTTCATCTACCTATTCCATCCCATTTTATGCAGGAATGTTTTAAAAGTAAATCCTAGATATCATATAGTTTCACTGATAAATACCCAAGCGTCCTTCTCAAACAGATGGCATTTAAATAAAATATAACTACCATGCCATCATCAGTTGTAGAAACATTTACAATATACTTATCATATATTATTTAATGTGTATCCAAATTTCCCTAATTGGCTCTTTTATTCTCTGAGGGTTCTTCACTCACTCACCCACCCAGTTTTTATGAAATTGATTTTTCAGAGAAACCAGGTCATTTGTAGTATGGGATGTCTTACAGATTGTACTTGTTTGGTTGCTTCCTTGTGATGTCATTGTTTTTGAAGACCTAATTAGCTTTATTAAGCGATTCATAAAGCTCATGAATTGGGCAGCATCCCATCTAGCAACTAGAAGGGTATTACCCCTTGTGACGTCATTTAACCTGTTCTTCCTTCTATCTTTCATATTTCTTTTTTTTTTTTTTTTTTTTTTTTTTTATTACAGAGGCAGATATAGGGACAGACAGACAGGAATGGAGAGAGATGAGAAGCATTAATCATTAGTTTCTCGTTGCGCGTTGCGACTTCTTAGTTGTTCATTGATTGCTTTCTCATATGTGCCTTGACTGTGGGCCTTCAGCAGACCGAGTAACCCCTTGCTGGAGCCAGCGACCTTGGGTCCAAGCCGGTGAGCTTTTTGCTTAAACCAGATGAGCCCGCGCTCAAGCTGGCGACCTTGGGTCTCAAACCTGGATCTTTCTGCATCCCAGTCCGACGCTCTATCTACTGCGCCACCGCCTGGTCAGGCTCATATTTCTTTTTCAAAAACTTATTTATTGATTTTAGAGAAAGAGAGAGGCAGGCAGACAGATAGACAGACAGAAACACTGATCTGTTCCTGTATGTGCCTTGACTGGGGACCAAACCCACAACCTTTGTGTATTGGGACGACACTCCAACCAATCAAGCCATCCGGAGGGGGCGTATTGCTCATAGTTCTTGTAAAGGGGAATAGATATCAAACCTTGATTAGATTCACAGTCAATTCTTTTGGCAGGAAGACTTCATAGGTGGTGCTGCATGCTTCACGTTGCAACACATCATTGGACACAGAACATCTGGTTTTCCCACTTTTGGTGATGCCAAGATTGTTGAGTACATTTAGGTACCTATTTCATCTATTTACTTGCTTTGTTATGTATTTATTTTTTTTACTATTCCATTTGCCCCTTCTGTTAGTCTGCAGATTACAAGAAGTTTCTTTTACGATTTTAACAATGGTTACCCTGGCTATTACAACATGGTTCCTTAACTTATCAAAGTCAAATGTTAATTGGTACTTTTACATTTCTCTGAGAAAATGGGAGGACTATAGAATGTCTCAACCACATTAGTTCCTCCAACTTAAATGCACTGTTGTCATATATTTTAATTCTCTCTGTGTTTTAAACCCTCTGAGACATTATTATTTTGAATATGTAAGTCAGTGTTCATTTTTCCCCACATATGCATTGTTTTTGTTGCTTTTATTTTCTGCATCTCTGATCTTTCCTCTCTTATCATTTACATTTTGCCAGAAGAATAGTCTTTAGTTTTCTTTTTTAAATTTATTGATTTGAGAGAGAAGGGGATGAGGGAGAGACAGAGAAAGAGAGAGAGAGAGAGAGAGAGAGAGAGAGAGAGAGAGAGATCTGTTGTTGCACTTATTTATGCATTTATTGGTTGATTCTTTTTTTAAAAATTTTTTATTGCCTGACCTGTGGTGGCGCAGTGGATAAAGAGTCAACCTGGATATGCTGAGGTTGCCGGTTCAAAACCCTGGGCTTGCCTGGTCAAGGCACATATGGGAGTTGATGCTTCCTGCTCCTCCCCCTTCTCTCTCTCTCTCTCTCTCTCTCTCTCTCTCTCTCTCTCCTCTCTATAATGAATAAATAAAATCTAAAAAAAAAGTTCTTTAAAAAACAATTTTTTTATTAAGTGAAAGGAGGAAGGCAGACAGACAGATTCTCGCATGCACCCCGATCACTGGGATCCACCCCAGCAAGCCCACTGGGGGTGATGCTCTGCCCATCTGGGGCATTGCTCCATTGCTCAACAACCGAGCTCTTCTTAGCACCTGAGGCAGAGGCCATGGAGACATCCTCAGCGCCCAGGGCCAATTTGCTCCAATCAAGCCATGGCTACAGAAAGGGATGAGAGAGAGAGAGAGAAGCAAGAGGGCTAAGGGTGGAGAAGCAGATAGGCGCTTCTCCTGTGTGCCCTGACTGGGAATTGTTTTTGTTTTTGTTTTTTTATAAGCTGGAAATGGGGAGAGACAGTCAGACAGACTCCCACATGCGCCCGACCGGGATCCACCCGGCACGCCCACCAGGGGCAACGCTCTGCTCACCAGGGGGCGATGCTCTGCCCCTCTGGGGCGTCACTCTGCGGCGACCAGAGCCTCTCTAGTGCCTGGGGCAGAGGCCAAGGAGCCATCCCCAGCGCCCGGGCCATCTTTGCTCCAATGGAGCCTTGGCTGTGGGAGGGGAAGAGAGAGACAGAGAGGAAGGGGGGGGTGGAGAAGCAAATGGGCGCTTCTCCTATGTGCCCTGGCCGGGAATCGAACCCGGGTCCCCCGCACGCCAGGCCGACGCTCTACCGCTGAGCCAACCAGCCAGGGCCCTGACTGGGAATTGAACTTGGACAAACACACGCTGGGCTGATGCTCTACCACTGAGCCAACCAGCCAGGGCCTCATATTTGTTCTTAAATGATGTGTTTGCTAAATACAGAATTCAAGCTTAGCAATTATTTTCATCTAAGTTGACAATTTCTTCATATGTAAATATAAATATAAATAAATAAATATATTTATATATAAACGCTTTATCTACTTATCCATTATGGGCACTTAGCTTGCTTTTATATTCTTGGCTATTGTGAATAATGCTTCAGTGAACCTGGGACTGCAGATATCTCTTTGAGATGCTGATTTCATTTCCTTTAGATATATACCTAAAAGTGGGGTTGCTGGGTTATATGATAATTCTATTTTGAATTTTTTTGAGAAATCTCCATACTCTTTTCCGTAAGGCTGCACCAATTTACATCCCCACCAAGAATGTACAAGGATTCCCTTTGCTCTACATCCTCACCAACACTTGTTACCTTTTGACTTTTTTTTTTTTTTTTACAGAGAGTCAGAGAGAGGGATAGATAGGGACAGACAGACAGGAACGGAGAGAGATGAGAAGCATCAATCATCAGTTTTTCGTTGCAACACCTTAGTTGTTCATTGATTGCTTTCTCATATGTGCCTTGACCATGGGCCTTCAGCAGACTGAGTAACCCCTTGCTCGAGCCAGCGACCTCGGGTCCAAGCTGGTGAGCTTTGCTTAAACCAGATGAGCCCGCGCTCAAGCTAGCAACCTCGGGATCTCAAACCTGGGTCCTCTGCATCCCAGTTCGATGCTCTATCCACTGTGCCACTGCCTGGTCAGGCTCTTTTGCCTTTTTGATAATAGCCATTGTAACAGGTGTCAGGTGATAGTTAATTGGGGTTTTGATTTGCATTTCCCTGATGATTTATGATGTTGAGCACCTTTTCATGAATCTGTTGATCATTTGTATGTCTTTGAAAAAAAGTCTATTCAGGTTTTTGCCCATTTTTAAGTTGTGTTATTGGTTGTTTTGCTACTGAGTTATGTGAGTTCCTTATATATATTGGCTATTAACTCCTTATCAGATATGTAATTTGTAGGTATTTTCTCTTATTTCATAGGTAGTAACATTTTGTTGATTGTATCCCTTACTGTATAGAAGCTAAATTTTAGGTTGATGTAGTCTCGCTTGTTTATTTTTGCTCTCTCTCTCTCTCTCTCTCTTTTGCCTATGCTTTTGATGTCATATCCAAAATATCATTGCCAAGGCCAATGTTGAAGAGCTTTTTCCTATGTTTTCTTCTAGGAGTTTTATGGTTTCAGGTCTTACACTTAATTCTTTAATCCATTTTGAGTTAATTTTTGTGTATGGTGTAAGAAAAATATCCAATTCTATTCTTTTGCTTGTGGATATTCAGTTTTCCCAAGACCATTTATTGAAGAGACTATCCTTTGCTCATTGTGTGATGACTTCTATCAGGTTTTGTAAATTTGAAAAAGTCTTTATTTCCTTTTATTTTTGAAAGACATTTTCACTTGGAATAGAATTCTAGGTTGATTTTTTTAATACTCTAAAGATGTTTCTTCACTGTCTTCTTGCTTGCATTGTTCTAAAGAGAAATGTGCTGTTTCTGTGTTGTGTCATTTTTTTATTATTATTTTTTGGCTGCTTTTAAGTTCTCTTGATCGCTGTTTTTGAACAATATGGTTATGATGTGCCTTATTATGGTTTTGTTTTTCATGTTTTGTGTGTTTTTTTTTGTACTTAGGATTCATTGAAATTCTTGGATCTGTGAGTTTATAGTTTCTATTATATTTGGGGAAATGTTGGCTGTTATTAATCTGCTATTAATCCTATCCAGTGTGATTTCATCTCAGACACTGCAATTTTTATCCCTTGAAGCTCAATTTGGGTCTTTTAAAAAATATCTTCCATGTCTTAACTTTCTGAGTATATGAAATACTCTTGTTACTCTTTTAATGCTCTTGTCTACTAATTCTAACATCTGTGTTATTTGGAGGTTGGTTTGATTGATTGATTGACACCCCCCCCCCCACACACACACACATATTTTGGGTTGTACATTCCCGCTTCTTTGTATACCTAGTAATTTTTAATTGGACACTAGACATTGTGAATTTTACCTTGTCAAGTGATGGATAATTTTGTATTTCTATAAACATTGTTGAGCTTTATTCTGTGACACAGGTTACTTGGAAAAACAATCTGATCCTTTCAGGTCTTGCTTTTAAGATTTGTTAGACAGAACCAGAACAATGTTTAGTCTAGGGTTAATTGTCTCCACCACTGACCCAAGATTCTTCTGAGCACTCTGCCAAATTCCCTGTGAATTTTGAGGTTGTCCAGTCTGTTCAGTGGGAACAGGCAGTATTCTTGGCCCTGTGTAAGCGCTGAGTACCGTTCCCTCTAATCTCCTCATGTGGTTCTTTCTCTGGCCTTGGGCATTTCGTAACATGCTTGTGCTGATTAGCACTCCACTGAATCCTCAAGGGGACCCTCTGCAGATAGCTGGAGTTCTCTACCTCTTTGCAGTTCTCTCCCCTTTGGAACTCATTCCTGCAGATTCTAGCTGTTTCGATTGCCCCAGATTTTCAGCTGTCTCCTTAATTTGGGTTGGTTGCCAGTCTATACGCCTGGATTCCCCTTCCCTGCACTGTGACCTAGAAACCCAAGGCAGGAACTTGGCGTGATCCTAGGGCTCACCTTCTTTGTTTCCCAGCTTTCCCCGTCACTGTCTTTTGTTGCCTAATGTCCAGAGTCTTATAACCCAGTGTTTCACATAATTTTTTTTTTATCTTTTGGTTGTTTCAATGGGAAGGTAAATTTGATCCTCTAACTCTATCTTGGCCATAATCCTCTTAATAATTTCTGATGGAACGTTTGACGTTGTGGATGCAGAATCACAGAGATAACTTGATTCTCTGCAAAGTGTTATTTTCTTATAGAACAGTTTGACTTGAGCTTCAGGCTGGCAGCTGAAAGAGAGGCAGTTCTCCTTAATGTAATCAGGGATTAAACTGATTTGAAGCTGGGAGTCTTTTTGAGGGCTTATTCATTTCTGATTCATCCTTATTCCTAATATATGGCCCTTCTGAGATTACAGTTGAAAATATGGCATGTTTATCAGGGCCTCTTTTCCTTGGTGGACCCTAAACTTTTCATTTCCCCCTTATCCCTTGGAGGCCGTTGGAAGCACAGCTCAGGTCCTTGGCCCATGAGTCACCGCCTCTGCTAAGCTTCTCAGCCTTTCAGCTGCGTTTTTAGAATCAGTAAACGCCTTGAAGGGAAAAGCAGCCAAAAATGAATGTTGGTCTCATCTTTGTGTGTTTCTCATCTCTTTTTTTTTTCTTTCTAAATCTTGGCTCTCAAAGCCCTCATTGAATTGGCTCTCAACCTTCAAACAGATTTTAAAAAATACCTCACCTAGTTTTTCTGGTTGTACTTGCTGAGAGTTGGTATGCAACAAGTTAGTCCACTATTGCCAGAAATAGAAAATCTACCTTTCATTTTTTTTGTTGTTTATTTTACTTCAGCAAGGTGTTTGAAATGTGCACTCTAGTCTATAACCACACTTTTTAGTTTTCGTGTTACTTCTAAATTTACACAGGTCCAACGTTCATTGCCAGTCATTGCAGGATCGCACAGCCATTTCTGAGCTCTTTGTTTTGCTTCAGTGTTTGGTTGGCTGGACTTTATTCTCAAAATGTTTTCTCAGGGAGCCTCCTTCCCCTGTTTTAACTGGCTTGGTATCCCTCCAGGTCTGTTTGTGCAGCTGTTATCCTCAAATTATTTCTGCTTCTCTTTTCCTGGTGGCATTTACTGTTTCTTTAATATTCTGTCTTTCTCTTTCTAGGCTTACACGGTCACATGCTGGAACACATTCTCTGAATTCCTGAAAAGGGTTTGGGAAGGTAAACTTTGAGTCTGGGCATGCCTGAATATGTCTTCATTCTGTTCTCACACTTCAGAGCTGAAGCTATGTTCTTTCCTTTCTTACAGTATTCAGAGGCCATGATGAGAATTCAGACAATAAGATTATTCTAGTTCTCCTGAAGGCAATATGTTTTTCCCCTTTGTAAATTTTAAGGGTTTTTTCCCCCCCTCTATTCTTGGTGTTCTGATATTTCACTATAATTGGTTCAGATAAAAAATTTAAATTAATCCTACTTGGCATCTGATCGACTCTTTGTGAACACTGTGTCTTTTTTCTTTCACCTCTGGGTATTTTCATCTCATTTCTTGTCATTGTCTCTCCTCCCTTCTCCTGAGCTGCTCTGGACTTCCATTAGACCAATGCTGATACCTCGGGACGTGTCTTCATCATCCTAACCTTCACATTTTTCAGCCCTTTTGTTCCCCTTTCACACTGTGTTCAAGGAAAACCCCTCAGAAAAACTCATTCTACAGTGAACTTTTGACATCCAAACTTTTATTTTCCAATCTTTAATTAGTTGGTTTCTTAACGGCCAATTCTTATTGCCAACTGCGATGTCCTCTCTAATCTTTCTTCGGAAATTAATAATGAATTTTAAGTCATTTTCTCTGTGCTCTATCTACTCTTAATAATTTTAATTTAAGTCAGGGCCTTATGTGATCCAGTTACTGCAAGGCATTCATCCAAAGAAATCTAGGTCAGCAGCCAACATCCATGATGAGTAATTTACAGCTCTACTGGGTCTCCTGAGAAAAACCGAAGAGGAAATGCATTTTTAATGCCTATCTAACATCTTAACTCTTCCCTGTCCCTGCTGCTGCTTCCCCAGAACACGGAGGTAACGGGCCTGTGGAAACCCCTCCCACCATCACTTCCCAACCCTCTCAGCTCCCCTTACTGACTAGTCCATGCAGCTTCTTCTCCCCTCCCCACTTTGCTCTTCTTTTTCCAACGTGGGGTCTCTATATTCTTTACATTTCTTTAAAAAGATTTTTTTAATTGATTGATTTTAGAGGTGGGGGAGAGAGAGACAGAGAGAGAGAGAAAGGATGGGTGTGTGGAGGAGGAACAGGAAGCACCAACTTGCGTGTCATATGTTCCTTGACTGGACAAGCCCAGGGTCTCAAACCAGCAACCTCAGCATTCCAGATTGATGCTTTATCCACTGCACCACCACAGGTCAGGGTATATTTCTTTGCATTTTAAAAATATCATGTACATTACCTGTGGGTTCTCCACAACAAAGCAAAACCCAAGAGCTGCAACATGAGGAAGCATCTCTGTCCCTTGGAAACAGCATACGAGGGAAGATTGTGAATACTGAGTCCCTGTTACACTTTTCCCAAGGAAGTATTTAGAGATTTCTGTAAAGAGGATCCCGGGATTTAATAGTGGTTCCCAGAGACTTCTTTTCTGGTTCCATCTCCATCCTTCTCCTGCCGGATGAGTTTAATTACTTTTTTGGCATCCTGGAAGCCAGGCCAGGCTGAGCCTGACTTCATCGTGATTCCTTCTCCCAAATCTCAGAGCCATGGAGTGGCATGCTCCACAGTTCCTGCCCTGTGTAATGAGAAAACAAGAACTTTATTATTTAATCTTGCTTTTGGAGAACAGATATGGCAACTTTTCTTTCGTCCTCAGATTAGCTTCAACAATGAGAATTCTGAAGATGGTGATGAAGCCTAAAATGGCTTCATAAATCTGGCCTGTAAATTAGGATGACAAACCCTTCATCTGGGTCAGAGGTTCCCAACTCTAGCTGCACATTAGATTTACCTGAGATTATTTTTAAAATTCCTTTGCATAGGATTCAGCCCAGGCCAACTGAACTTGAATCTCTGAGGGAAGGGCCAAGGCATCAGTATTTTTAAAAAGTTCCCTAAACAACTCAATGTGCAGCCAAGGTTGAGAACCTCTGCTTCTGGTGCTTCTGGTCCGTCTAGCATTGCCATCCCCCGCCCCCCGAGATGCTGCTGTGACAGTAGTTCCGGGCTGGTGAAGTAGGTGGTGGCCTCTTCCCCTTCTCACCAACATGTGCTAATAAATGGGGCTATGAATCGCAGCCATTGTCCAGTCTGCTAATCTCTCTAGGCCAGTGGTCCCCAACCTTTTTTGGGCCACAGACCGGTTTAATGTCAGAAAATATTCTCATGGGCCGGCCTTTAGGGTGGGACGGATAAATGTATCATGTGACCGAGACAAGCG
The DNA here is from genome assembly GCF_036850995.1 of Saccopteryx leptura. Taxonomy (NCBI): domain Eukaryota; kingdom Metazoa; phylum Chordata; class Mammalia; order Chiroptera; family Emballonuridae; genus Saccopteryx; species Saccopteryx leptura. The sequence goes on from NC_089516.1 coordinate 16,636,873, forward strand.
TTATGAGTGAGTCTTAGACGAATGTAACAGAGGGAATCTGGTCATTTAAAAAAAATAATACATCGTTCAGACTTAAATATAAATAGAATGGAAATAATATAAGTTATTTATTCTTTCTCTGTGGACCGGTACCAAATGGCCCACAGACCAGTACTGGTCCATGGCTCGGGGGTTGGGGACCACTGCTCTAGGCTATGAGGCCACTCTCAAAATCAAACAAACAGGCCCTGGCCAGGTATCTCAGCTGGTTAGAGTATTGTCCTATTATGCCAAGCTTGTGGGTTCAATCCCCAGTCAGGGCGCATGCAAGGATCAACCAATGAATGCCTGGATAGGAGGAGCAATAAATTGTTTCTCTCTCTAAAATCAATCAAAAAACCAAATAGACAATGTGGTGACTCAGGGTCCATGAACAACCTTAACATGGGAGTCATTTAATCTCTCCTACATTCTTTTCATATATATATATATATACACACACACACACACATACACACATATATATACACATACACACACACACACACACACACTGCTCACAAAAATTAAGGGATCAGGGAATGTGCAGATACTCCAGTACTTTCAGCCTTTTGTATAGTGCATTTTCACCAATGAGATAAAAGTTGATTTTGTATCTCATTTGCATAATCAAACAACTTCCTTTTGACTTGTCATTTACTTTTCTGATGTTCTTTCATAAAAAGAATCAAATGCTTCTTTTTTTATCGCTTCATATTCATTTTGAAATATCCCCTAATTTTTGTAAGCATATGTAATTCTTGTATATATATATACATACCTACAAGAATATATTTTTACAACTACAGACACAGAAAAAAGAAAAAAAGCTTTAAACACATACTATTTCCTTAGAAGAGGCTTCCTTGAAGCAGTTGACTAAACTTACTATATAAGCAAAGTAAGAATTGCAAGGAAAAACAACCTAAAATTAGTATTAAATCTGTTTAATATCTTCAATAATTCTATTTCTAAATCCTTCCACAAAAGGTCATGACAGTTCTTCAGTTTATTGCAAACATATCTTAAAAATAAAAAAGTCAGCCCTGATGTTGAAGCTATACTCCAAATTTTTAATTATCGGCACTATGCTATAAAGCGCAGTGAAGAACATCTGCTTTAAATAAACAAGAGCCACGTTTTGCTCAGGAATACTGCTGTACACATACCATGTAGGTTGTTTTACAGCAGACACTAATTTGCCAAACTTCAGCTGGCAAACGCTGAGTTGTGAGTGTGATGTTGTCCAGCTAGTTCTTTCTCGTTGTCCTGGAGAGTCCGGTGGCGTGTAATGTTGAATCGCCTTGTCACCACCACTTCTTTCTCACAAGTGACTCTGCTGTGGTAGAACACTCATTTCCTTAAGATGCAAGGCCTAGCAAAGAGCCTCCCACGATCCACTGGGTAGCGCAATGTTCTGTTTGACAAGTTCTGGTGCCTGTTCAATTATGCTATTAATTTCAGGTACTGCTTTCTTTGCTAATTTCTTAATCTGTCTTTTTGCTTTGTTTCCACCTTTTGCAACTTTCTTCCATCCCTCTACACATAGCCACTGTGACCAGCAATCTGAAGGAGAAGAAAACTACTACAGTACCTACTGTGGTTGCTGCAAGTTTTCCAACTCCCTGAAACAAAAATTGTGCACACCAGCCAGTCACTACACCCATGACAATCTGGGTGGCTACTGAGTATTTTTCTACCATAGGTCCAGAACCGTGGCCCAAAATATGATTCCACCAGTGGAGTCTTCTTGCATACTCTGTTAAACCCAACACTTCGTAAGAGTCATCATCACTTTCATATTCTTGAGGAGGGAGGTTTCTTCTTTTTTTCTTCTTCTTCTTTTTCCAAGTGAGAGGAAAGGAGATAGACAATCTCTAACTAGGATCCACCTGACAACCCCAGTCTGGGGCCATGCTCACAAGTGAGTTATTTTTAGTGCCTGAGGTAGAGGGCCCATGGAGCTATCCTCAGCACCCAGGGCCAAGGTGCTTGAATCAATCAAGCCATGGCTGTGGGAGGGGAAGAGAGAAAGAGAAGGAAAAGGGAGAAGGGTGGAAAAGCAGATGGTCGCTTCTCCTGTGTATCCTGACCAGGAATCGAACCCAGGACTTCCACATGCCAGGCTGACACTCTACCACTGATCCAACCAGAGAGAAGAGGGAGCTTTCCACTCTTGTCCTATTCTGTTGGCATCTCTAATCATCAATCAAGCTCTTTTGATCTGGTACCTTAAGAGGTAGTTCTCACTACTTGATCATGTTTCTGATAGCAAGTATGCCACATCAACTATTTCAAAGCCTATATTATTGCGAGCCTCACAGAAGCTGCTAAGTCTCAGGGGGCTAATGGCATGGGTAGAGCCAAGGTCTTGAGTGAATGCTGGCATATTGGTCACAAGACCTCTGTCCCATCCAAGAACTTTAATATCTTAAGGAACTGGATATCTGTGGAGGGTATGTTTTAAATGACATCTGATTTACAACTTCAGACTTTTTCAATTTGGTAGACTTACATAATGCTGCATATATTTGGTTTTCTCTCCAATATATACAGGTCTAAAAGCATATTCTTCCCCAAATTTGCCACCCTGACTTCTGAGCGCCCAGGGTCCCTCTTGTGAGCTGTCCAAGTGAATGGCAGCTCTACCACAGCTTGGGCTGGGCAGTTCCTGTTCTTTAACCCCATCATTCCAATAGTCTGACATCCATGGTGAAGTAGTTTTCTTGTTTAGGTTTAACACAGAAGTTTTACTCTAAAATCCAGCTAAATATCATTCTTTAAAATCCAAAGATGGCTTAATAGTACCCAAAAAATGTAGGCAGGCCCTGTGTCCCCTGCTTTATCAGGAAAGGGACAGGATGGTAGTCACCACCCCATGCATGACCTTTTCCTCTCTGTCTTCTACTGGGGAGAAAGCAAAGTTTTGTGTGATTGGAGAAGTAAAAGATATTGCAGCCTGACCAGGCGGTGGCACAGTGCATAGAGCCTCGAACTGGGATGCCAAGGACCCAGGTTCGAGACCTCGAGGTCGCCAGCTTGAGCACAGGCTCATCTGGTTTGAGCAAAGCTCACCAGCTTGGACCCAAGGTCGCTGGCTCGAGCAAGGGGTTACTCAGTCTGCTGAAGGCCCGCGGTCAAGGCACATATGAGAAAGCAATCAATGAACAACTAAGGTGTCGCAACGAAAAACTGATGATTGATGCTTCTCATCTTTCTGTTCCTGTCTGTCTGTCCCTGTCTATCCCTCTCTCTGACTCTCTCTCTCTCTGTAAAAAAAAAAAAAGAAAAAAAAATTTAATTAATTAATTAAAAAAAAAGATATTGCAGACTCAAACCTTCAGCCAAGCAAACCGATAACATTGGTCCTTTACTTCATAATCTGTGTCGTCTAAAGAACTTGGCAGGTTGTCCTTGCCCATTCAACTCATCTTTTGCCCCTGTGTCCACTCCTTCTGTCAAGAGAGAGCAACCGAACCATTTCCAACATCCCTGCCCTTTCCCCATATTCCTTGGTCTTTTTATTGCGTCCGTCATGGGCTGTCGGATCTACTGTACTTCATCCAGTTCACTTCTTGGGTGGGGGAGGGGAAGCTTTAGGTCCTGAAGTGCTAGTAGTCGGTGGGAGAGCTCATCACCGTGCTGTGGCCCGTGGGAGAAACAGTTACAAAGGAATCAGACGTTTCTGTGGAGGATAGCTTCGTGTTGGTGTATATTTTGAAACTAATTATGCTGAAAGAGTTCATGGCTCCTCCTCAGTTTTTAAATACATTTTCCTGTTACCTCAGCCTGGTGATGTTTCAGACTCCTCAAGCTGGGATGGAAAGGAACAGACACACACATGTATATACACACAGACACACACAGAGACACACACACACACAGGCACACGCAAACACACAGACACACACACAACTATCCCTCCATAAACACCAGAGGCAACTTTGGTATTTTTCGCGTTGGTTGAGCTGGGTGCTGTCTCTCGTGGCAGTGATTTTCCTCAGCTATGCCGGGTGTTTTGCATGCTCGTGTTTGTGTTTGAACTTCCTGCTTGTACGGCTGCAGTGCTGCCTCTGATTATGGAGCTGGTTTTGAGGATTACGGGGCTGGAGTGGGATGGGGGATGTTTGGATGCCTTTCTGGCCAGGATTGCTGGCCTCCTGGACTAGTTTTAGGCAGAAAGTACATGTTGCTGCTGTCCATTGCTTTGCACAAGCCCCTGGAGAAAAAAGGATGAAGGAGAGAGAGAGACAGAGACAGAGAGAAAGAGCACACTCCACATGTAGCCTTCCAGTTAACCACGCAGAAGATTGCTCAGCCCCATGAGAATGTCCCTTCTGGTCCACTAATAAGTCACATACTATAAGTTAAAAACACAAAACACTGCTGGATGCCCCTTCATATTTATAACAATCCATAGAGTTTAACCATGTGAAGAAAGGTTTAAAAGTTCATTGATGGTACAGCCACTTTTGTTAGGCACAAATGGCCACATGTTGAATTTGTCCATTGTGATGCTGACTTGAGGTGCTCTTAGTTTAAAATGCCTGCTCTCTTAGTAATACTCAGATCCTGGCTCCCATGCAAACATTTCACATGTTGCTATGATATAATTTGCCACCATACATGTCAAAATCTGCAACAAAATTTCAAAAAGAAATTCACATGCCCTGGCGGGGTAGCTCGGTTGGTTAGAGCATCATCCCAAAGCACGGAAGTTGTCGGTTTGATCCCCGGTCAGGGCACATGCAGGACAGATTGGTGTTCCTGTCTCTCTCCCTTTTTTCCCCTTCCTCTCTATCTAAAATAAATAAATAATTTTAAAAAAGAAAATCCCAGAAATCACTTAGAATTGTATTATTTCTCTTTGAAAATTAATCATTAATATGGCATATGTGAACATGCCCTGTTCACAGGCTGTTTGCCTGGCTGCTTGTCCCTTTATTCCCAGGGTAGGCTGTGTGAGAAGGTGCGGCTCTCTAGGGAACAGGTCCTGGCTCACAGTGAAGGGTGCCACCTACTGGGCTACCGATACCGTATTCTCTAACAGCACCAGGGATTCCCTTTCAGGATCTTGGATACTAGGTCCTCCATTCCTGGAGCACTCCCTCGCCCTCTCCCACCGGCCCCATTGTAACACAGCATAAATGGAGCACAGATCCCCACGGGGCTGTGGTGGCACCTTTTGAACTAGATCCCAACAATACTCGGCTGTCCTTGGGTGTGTGTGGCACTGGTCACTTCCTTCTAGTAAAGAAAATATAACCAAAGTGAGGGGATGGCCCTTTTGAGGTTGGGTTACAAAAGATCGTGACCTCTGTCTTGGTCGCAGATTGTCTGTAGCTGGTGCCTCTTGCTTGCTCGTTGTGATGAAGCCAGCTGCCGTGCTGTGTTACCCCCTGGAGAGGTCCGGTCTGCATGGCAAGGCCCTGAGGGCAGCACCAGTGAGAAACAGGCCCTCACTGGAACCGAGATCCTCAGTCCAGCAGCTCGCGGGAGACGCAGTCCTGCCAACAACATCTGAGCGAGCTTGAAAGCCGGTCCTTCCCCATGGAGCCTTCAGATGAAACCACAGCCCCAGCCGACGCCTTGATTACAGCACTGTGAGGGTTCCTGCAAAAACCCACTGGAATTGTGAGAGAATAACTTTTGTTGTCTTGAGCTCTTAAGTTTTGGGATAATTTGTTAGGCAGCAGTAGGTAACTAATTCAAGGGCCAGTGCTGGCTCACTATTTTGATGGACAGCAAAAGCTTTGGAAGCTTCTTATTTGACTTTGGCTTAATAACTCTCATAAAGACTTTCACTGTACCTGTCTGGTTAGCCTATTAGATCTTTAGTCACCAGGAGTGTACTTCTGGAAGCTTCTGGGGCCACTCGACCTATAGTCCTTCAAAGAAGATGTCACAAAAGGCAGGTCTTTCCCATAAACCAGGCGCATGAACATATTAAGGAACATCTACTTGCCACAGTAGCATACATTATTTTTATTATTAATTTTCAGTTGTAAGAATGGAACATGAGCACGTTCTCCGGGTGAAAATAAAGACATTAGCTAAAGACAGAGTCCTCTTTGACAGTCACCTGATCTAGGTCCCTCTCCTCACCTTTCCACTCTTTATTATGAATTTGGAGTAAATCTTTCCAGATCTTAAAGAAATTATATAAACATGCATGTGCTTGTTTTTACAAAAATAATACCCTCTTGCGATATCATTTGCTCTTTTCACTACGCCTTGCTTTTTCTTTTGCTCGGCCAATGCGTCCTGTTTTGAAATCCCTGTTGATACATGCGGATCTCATTCGTTCTTGGCCACGGACTGAAAACCCCATGTTTTCCTTCTCTGTCTTGTACGCGACCCACAGGTTGTTTCTAGATTTGCACTCACACACCGGGCGCAGCGAGCAGCCGCCCGGCTGTCTGTGGACGCGATGCCGGAGTGTGTTTCTGGGGCAGCTGCCTGCCTGGGCAGGGGAGACACTGGGTCACAGAATATGCACGTTTTTAGCCTTAGCGACCCTTCTCGCAATACAGAAAGTGCCCATTTGCCCAAGCCTTGCCAAAATGTCGTATTTTCCAGTCTGGTGGGTGAAAAATGATTTCTGTTGCTTAAGTTTGTATTCCCCTGGTGATTGGTGAGGTTGAAAATCTTTTCATGTATTTATTGGCAGGTTTTCTCCCTTTTTATGGGGCGCCACTGAGAGCAGTCGTGTTTATGTGTATGGGGGGGGGCTGTGGAGTGGGGGAGGCGTGGGTCTGAGCTTGGATGCCAGCTGTCCGGGGGGGTTGCACACCGGTCCTGACAACATCAGCTGCCCGTTGCTGCGAGCAGTAGGACGGCCTGTGACAAGCTGGGGTCCCGTGCAGCCTCTTGCTTCTCTCTCTGGAATGAGGAAGAGCCACTGGTTTCAGCAAGGACAGTAGTAAGGTGACCAATCGTCCTCCTTTAGGAAGGACATTCCTTTTGTAAGTTCCGTCCTCCCTCGAAAAGTGTCCTCCTACCTGTCCTCCTTTTTGCTATTGGAAGACTAATCTGTAAACGTCCGCATTTGATCGATGCAGAGTCGATCCACTGTGTGTGATGTGACGTATTTGTATCTAAATGAGTAGTTTTTTCTTACAATTACTATTAAAAGTTAATAGGCATGTAAGCATAATTACAATATAAAATATCACAAATGTTTTTATTATGCATTTATCATATTATAGTGTATTATTGTTGCAATGAATAAAATGTTTTTTTTATTTACAATATTGCTTTCTTCTATTTATTTTTGTCCCCCTTTTCATCGTAAAAAAGTTGGCCAACTTAACAGTAATCTAGAACCACTGGGTTTCCCAGTACACAAACTGCCCACCCTGTGGATGCAGGGCAGAGGATGGACGGAAGTCAGGGTGGCTCCCCGGGGGAAGATGAATGGAAGACTCCCGGACATCTAACCAGGCAGGACTGACAAGAGCATAGGCTCTTGGAGAGTAAGTTTGGGACACCTCCCGCAGCAAGGCGAGAGGCATTAAGACTGTGTCATGAAGAAGGCACACCTCACAACTAGTTGCAAAAACAGACACCACAGAGGATCCTCAAACTCCCTGCCTTGCTAAATATGTATACAGGCAGTCCCAGGTTACGAATGAAATAGGTTCTGGAGGTTTGTTTTTAAACTGAATTTGTATGTAAATATCATAGTAACAGGTACATTTACCTATTAAGTGCAACATAGGTGTTTGTCTTAACATAGTATTTGTTTTTACCTTTTTGTGCATATAAATACATAAACATTTTTAACCCTATCTTGCTCATCACCTGGGGACTGCCTGTATTTCAATACTTTCAGACACTTCTCATGTCTTTGACTAGCTCCTTTCTTAATAGAGATGAAGATAGAGAAACTTGTTATTTAGACCATAGGTTACAGAATTGTGATGGAATTTGAAGAGGAACAGATCTGATCCAAAGATCTCTATCTTGCAGCTGGATACAGAAACGTAGGAGACTCTGGTGTGTCTCTTTTTGGGAAATGTGAGTGCATTTTATGTTGTAAGGGGAAAAAAATCACATTACTTTAGATAACAGAATTTTGGAAACTGTCTATATTGTAAGATGGGTTATATGAATAATGAGTGACCAAAGGAATGGACTCTTTTGTGGCAGAAAAGGGGTACCACCCAAGAGTCATTCGCCCTTCCTAACAGCAAGCGTGATTACTTCTGGGCAATTCCCTGAGTGCGCACAATCGTGGGGGAATGATAAATTGAGGAGCTGGCAGAACTCCTGCTACAGAAACTAAAGAGGCCCCCGAAGGCTCCATCTGCCAGATTCTTCCTCTAATCTTTGCAATAGAGCCAAAGTGTCAGCATGTTGCCTAGAGTATGTGAGGGTGAGTCAGTCTTCTGGAACTTCTAATCTTTTAATCCTAAATGGAGTGAAACAAATTCATTCATTCATTGCAGTGACTGTGCTGGGAACAATGGTCAAACTTCTTAAGTTATAGACTCTCTGGAACTCCTGGGTCCGGTTTCATTCCATTGTATGAATATACATCAATGTATTTGTCTGTTCTCTGTCAACATCTCAGGCTATCTCAAATTCTGCTGCTGGGAACATTCTTGCGTTTCTCTTTTGCTACACATGTTTGGTGCACGCATTTCCTGTGGGCATATACCCAGGAGGAAAATTGCTGAGTTGTCATTGTAACAGAGATGAAACATGCATCTTTGACTTATTGAAGTCTGATGCTAACTGGTATTTTTTCTACTCCCAGGACCACGCAGGGACCTTAGAAGATTCCATTTATACCCCGTCTTGACCTCTATCCCATTGTAGTCATATATATTAGGCCTCTTAGAACATTAATATCCTATTGTGCAGTCAATATTCATTTAGAACTGCCCACGTATTTCCTTTCTGCTCTTCACTCTTTCCTGCAAATCCAAAGTTCCATCTGGGGTCATTTTCCCTCTGCCCGAAGAACACCCTTTAGGGCTTCCCTTTTTTTTTTTTTTTAGTCTTTTCTTTAAGGAAATTCTGTTGGTGATGAATTTCATGAGTCTGGTGTCTGCAAATATATTCTCTTTCACCTTTGTTTTGAAGGCGATTTTCATTAAATATATAATTCGGGATAAGTAGTTATTTACTCTCAACACTGAAAAAATTTCATTTTCTCCTACCTTGTTCTGTTGCAAAATTAACTTTTTCCAATTTCTATGTCAGCATGAACTCACAGATCTTTATTTTATAATTGAATATCGGATATTCTATGCGTGGAGAGCAGTATGGACTCATGGATATTTATATTAGAAGTATAACTTTAGGTTATAGTTCAACACTACATTCTTTAGTTTGTTTTTCTGGCCCAAATTGTTCCCAGCTTTGGCCATTGCTTCAGGTTGTCTTCCCCTGTGTTTCTTTGTGAAACTCCCACAGCTTTGTTCTTTGAGCATTTTTTAGGTTCACCTTGTATGTTTCCTGCCCAGTCCTAGAAAGAACCTTTTCTTCGAGGAGCCCTGACCTCCCCCGCTTTTTTTCTTTATGTGCCCTGAGCGGAGATCGAACTCGCAACTTTTGAGTCTTGGGATGACGCTCTGACCAATCGAGCTATCCAGCCAGGGCCCAGCCCTAACTCCTTTTAGCGGAGAATGGTATTGGAAACCAAGAAGGGCCACTTTGTATACTTTTTTCTTCTTGTAGATCTTTTAAATCATGTATTTTATTTCTTTATATAACATAAGCCTTTCCCCCCATGTCATCTCTCTCTGAAGTTTTGGTAAGTCTGATTCTGCCTTCTGTTGTTTCAGCTGGTTCAACTCATGGTGACTTCTTCTCCTATATGTTTGGTTAGTTTTTGCTTTATACTGTTGACTGGACTTGAAAATTTATTTTGCAGATTCACTGAAGCCAGGGATGAAGTTGCTTTTCTCCAAAAAAGTGTGTGTGTGTGTGTGTGTGTGTGTGTGTGTGTGTATATTTTTGTGACAGAGACAGAGAGAGGGACAGACAGGAAGGGAGAGAGATGAGAAGCATCAATTCTTCGTTGTGGCTCTTTAGCTGTTCATTGATTACTTTCTCCAAAAGAGTTTTTTGCCTTTGCTTTTTCTTTTGGGGTAGTCCCAGCGTGGAACCCCTTTAATCCAGGTACAGCACGGCTCTGATTTCCCAGAGCACCTCAGGCCATGTGAACGTGAGCTGTAAGTTCACGGGTTGTAACTTCGCAGGAAAGGATTCCTCTCCCCTTCCGCCCCCACCCCCACTGCCCTCTCTTGCCGGCTCTAACTATCCCCAGGCCAGTAAGGTCCCAGCCTAACATGGGAAAGGGCTCCGATTACAGGCAGCCTTCGTTTTACTGGGTTTTGCTTTATTGTGCTTCACAGATGTTGTGTTTTTACAAGTCGAAGGCAAGACCCTCCAGCAGCAAAAAGATTACAGCTCACTTTACTGCGATGATTTATTGAGGGGGTCTGGAACGGAACCGCAGTATCTCCGAGGTCGGCCTGTACTTTCCCTACCTTGGGCAGGCGCTGCCATTGTTCTATGTTCAGATTTCCCCGTGAAGCCACTAAAATCGAAGCACAAGTGTTCCTTATTAGCAGATCCCCTGGGATAAAAGCGATTCTGGGCTTTGAAACTGCTTCGTTCTGTAGGCTCATGCTTTCTCTTGGCTTGGAGTTTTCTTACTCTTTCATTAGCTTTTTAATGATCTAAAAATTAAAAAAAGAGTCTCCATAATTTTAGTTGTTTTCAGTGGGATACTTTGTATAAAAAAAAAAAAAAAAAGAAAGAAAGAAAAATACAGCTTCTTTCCTGGAAAAAGCTTTTTCAATCTAGAGACTGTCTTCAGTTCTGGAAAATTCTTAGACATCAGCTCCTTAAATATTGCTACTTCCTGATTCTTTCTGGTTTCCCTCTCTGGAACTTGCATTAACTGTGTTTTGGTGCCTCTCAACCTACCCCTCTAGCCCTTAGCTCCTTTTTCATATTTTAAACCTTTCTCTGGCTGTGCTGCCTCTGAATGATTTCAGAAGCTGTTTCCTAAATCACGAACTTACTTTTTGCACCGATTCTCTCGTTTATCTCATTACATTGGGCATTTGTCAGTTTATTCTCAGATTTATTTCCTGCCCTACTCTGTTCCATATTGCAAGGAAATATGTGTCCCATGACCCCTTCTGGGTAGTTTGGCCAAAGGGAGGTATTGGCAGAAGACGTGAGGGGGAGGGGAGAATCTAGGGTATTTATCTCCCTCTGTCTTAGCTTTGGGCAATGTCTCTGGGAGCTACGTGTCTCCCCTGTGTCTCATCTCCTGCCAGACAGCTGTGCCTTCCACGGTCACAGCTCCTGCTGCGACTCTGGCTCCCATCAGATGGCTCTAAATGCCGGAGTCTGATAACCACCTCTCTGTTGTGCCTTCCGCCTCGGGGAGGTGGTAGCAGCTTCCTGCTGTTTTAAATCTCTGGGATGCCTCCCATCCCTGCTCCCCTTTTCGTCGTCTCTATCACCTTTGTGATAAATCCCTTGTCTTAACTTCCTTTTGGTGAAAACATCTAGAGAGATTTTTTTTTTCCCCCGAGTGGACCTTGACTAATACACCATCTAAAAACTGTTTCAGTGTTTTTTTAAAAACTTTCCAAGATTTTCATCTGTTCTTGATTCGTAGCCACCTGCCTTTGTTTGTTGATTTTTAAATACATTTATTTTAAAATCCTTTCCAGATTGTTCTATTATTTCTACTCCCCCCCCCCCCCATGTGACTCCTCTTCCATGTTGGCTTCCTTTTGTGGTGTCGAGTTTCACTGTGGCCCTTGTAATTGTTGTTTTTTGAATGCTTATCTTCATGGAGGCTTTCCCCCCCTCTCCCACTCACTGTGCCTGGAAACAGGTTTTATCATTGTCTCTTGAAGACAAGATGGCTCATAGCTCTTGCCCTGTGGGCATGTCACAGTTCCAAACCAGAGCCCACGCTGCTTGTGTACGTGATGGCTGGTTGTGCAGGCGTCTGCTTCGTTACAATATAGCAGGCAAGCCTTTGTTTGTAGCTCTGCTCCAGAGCAGATTGGTAGGACTTGTTTAGCCTTCAGATAAGGCTGGGGAGCGTGTGCTCAGTACATCATTTTCTCCACTGGGAACCCGGGGAGGGGTTGTGGGGCTTGAGGGGGGGGGTTAGTGGTTCCTTATTCCTTAGTTGGAGTTGGAATTCCAGACTTGTGGTCACAGGTACAAACTTCACTGATAAGATAAATAAGTCTCGAGGAGGTGATGTCCAGCATGACGGCTCTAGTCCAAACTGAGTAGGGTATCTTTTATTTTTAATTTAATTTTATTTTTTTTTAATGGGGTGACATCAATAAATCAGGATACATATATTCAAAGATAACATGTCCAGGTTATCTTGTCGTTCAATTATGGGGTATGCAACATAATTGAACGACAAGATAATCTATGGTATCTTTGAAAGCTGTTAAGAGAGTAGATCTGAAAAGTTCTCGTCACAAGGAAAAAAAAATTTTTTTTCTTTTTTCGGTATCTCTATAAGATGATGGATGTTACTACACTCATTGTGGTAATCACTTCACAATACGTGTAAGGCAAGCCTTTATGCTGTACACCTTAAACTCATACGGTGCCGTATGTCAATTATACTGCAATAAGACCAAAAACTATGAAAATTTAAAAAATGGAACAAAACAAAAAAGAAATTTCCGACTTCGCTGTCTGGGCCATGTCCTTCCCAGTCTCCACGGGCCCATGCGCTAAACTTGCAATTACCGCAGTGGTTTCCACTCCTTCTCTGGTCCACGATGTAAAAATCATGTCCCTGAGTATTTTCTGAGACACTGCATCAATCGTTTTTACATTTTGGAAACAGAATGAAGGAAATTTAGCATGTATTCACCGTGAGTCAACACAGTTCTTAACTACAATATAGTCCCAGTGCCTTCTGTGGCTTGTTTTTATTTTTTAAAGTCTTTTTAAAAAAAATTATTGACTGATTTTAGAGAGAGGAGGGGGAAGAGCAGGAAGCATCAACTCATAATAGTTGCTTCTCGTAAGTGCCTTGACCGGGCAAGCCTGGGGTTTTGAACTGGCAACCTCAGCATTCCAAGTCGATGCTGTATCGACTGTGTCACCACAGGTCAGGCTGTGGTATGTGTTTTAAATGCAGACTCTGGGGCCCACGAGATCTGTTAGGTCTGAAACAGCTCTCTAACAAAATCTCCAGGTGATTTGTGTACATAGCACATGTTGAGGAAGACTCCTTTTATTTTTAAAATTTATTTATTGATTTTAGAGAGAGGAAGGCAGAGAGAAAGAGACAAAAACCTCAATCTGTTCTTGTATGTGACCTCACTGGCGATCGAACCCACAACCTTTGCATATTGAGAAGATGCTCTATCTAACCAACTGAGTTACCCAGCAGGGGCAGAAGCACACTCCTTTAAAGGCCAGACACTTTCTGTAGAAACAACCTGGGCAAAATGGCAACCTTAGAAGCTTTTATTTCCCTGAACTTGACCCCTTCCTCCCTCTCCTTCCACTTCCATGTTAGTAGAGCTTGAATTTTAGTCATAATTTGGCATTAAAGACTATAATTTTGATAAGCAACAATAATTTAGATTTATCACATATTTTACTCGATTTCTTTGCTCACTGTTGCTTCTTAGATCCATCACTTCCTTTAGCCCCAGTTTTCTCCTGTTGACGTTCTTTTGGAGCACCTGGTAGGTTAACATTTTCGAGTCCTTGTAATTTTGAAGGTATCTTTATTTTGTTCTCACTCTTCCACAATGTGAATGGATATAAAATTCAAAGTTCAAAGCAATTTTCCCTCAGCACTTTGCAGACATTACTCTATTATCTTTTTGCATCCAGAAAAAAAAAATACAAAAAGAGAAACACAAAACTGTTCATTATGAAAAAAAAAAGTAACCTTACAGAAAAGTAGAGGGGATAATATAATGAATCCCTGGGCAGTTATCCCTTGACTTCAGCAGTTACTGATATTGTTGCATCCATTTTGCTGACAGGACCTCTTACGCCAACCCCCGTCTCGTTTTGTTTTTCAGATGTTTTTGTTCTGGTAGCTCATTATCTTTCTTGTTCTGAAAATTTGTCACAGTGTCTAGATGTATGTGTGTGTTTTTCAAAAACTGATTAGCACTCAGAGGTCTCTAAGACTTATTTTTCTGTTCAATTCTGGGAAAATCTCTCGGCTGTTACTATTTCATGAATGTTGCTTTATCTCCCTTTGAAAATAACTTTTAGAGGCATCTTGTAACTGCTGCATCTGTCCTCCGCCTGGCTTTACAATTCCCGTCATTCTTTCCTTCCGTTTATCTCTGTGCTGTGCTCTGGGAAGGCTACTCCATGTAACCTTTCAGCTCGATTCAGCCTTCAGCTGTGTATAGTCTGCTCTTCCCTGATAGAACCAACAGCCACATTGTTATATTCTTCAGTGCTTTCATATTTTAGGGTTACAATGCTTGATTGTGGACTTCTCCCCTGTGGGAAGATTGTCCTGGGTGCATGCGGAGCGGAGATGGGTTTCCAGTGGGTTCACTTTGCAGAGGGGCCGGCTACCCAGGAGCGTGGTAGGTGCAGGAGAGCCCTGGCCTTCTAGCAGCGACAGCCACCATCTTCCTTAGGTGAGGGTGTTAGTTGTGACTGACAGAATCTGGCAGCTACTTTAAACAGACAAGGAATTCTATTTTTACTTTTTATTGAGGGGTAAAATAAAGGACTTAAGGGGCATTAATACACTATATACCTTGGTTAACTTTTACACATATATCAGTCATGTAATCACCACCCACATCAAAATATAGATTATCCCCAGCCTTCTAGAAGTTCTTTGTGTCTTTTCCTGGTCACTGTTCATCTCCTCCTTTCCTTGAGGTAACTACGTCTTCTGCTATCACCACTGAGTTGTTCCTCAGGAAAAGTTTCTAAGCAGAAAAGGACTCGATGGAAGAAACTTAGATAGTTCATGGATCTCGGAGAGGGCCAGTGTCGGGCTGAAGGGTTCCTCAGCCAGGAGTGGTGGTCGAACCACAGCTCCGGGTGAAGATCACCGGACAGACGCGCAGCCTGCCCCTTGGATTCTGCAGACCGGATACCAGAACCTCTGAACGTTAGAAGCCAATGCCGTCCTCAGCAGAAAGTGAGTACCTTGTGTTTCCTGCTTCTTCACATTCCTCTGGAATCAGAGCCTCACTTCGGTATTTCTGATGGGTGAGCCCTAGTCGTATGTGAACCTATCTGACAAAGCAGTGTTCTGGCTTCTATCGTGGAGGCAGGACCAACATAGGAGGTGTTCTGAAGGTGCTGGGAAGCTATGATCGGGACATTTCCTGACAATAGGCTGCTTTAAGCCCGTGGCAAACATGATTTAGGAGGCCTGCAGAACAGCACTTGTGACAACTGTACCGCAGCTACCAATTCTTTCTGTTAACACATCTGGATTATTTTTAGTTTTTCTTTTAGCTTACTTTATCACATAGTGACATCTTTCCCCCCTTTCTTTTTTTAAATTAATTTTCCCATTGATTTGAGAGGGAGGGATGGGAGAGAGAGGGAGGAATGAGAGAGAGAGAAGCATCAACATGTTGTAGCCCTTAGTTGTTCCATTTAGATGTGTACTGATTGCTTCTGTACGCCCTGACTGGGTCTCAAACCCACAGCCTCTTACGCCGGGTCAACACTTTATGCATTGAGCCACCCAGCCAAGGCCTATTTTAACTTACTTTAAGCATTTCTTTTAGATTTTATTTATTATTTGGAATTGGGAGGAGAGAAAGAGAGACAGAGGGAGAGTGAGAAAGAGGGGGGAGAAGCAGGAAGCATCTATTCATAATACTTGCTTCCTGTATGTGCCTTTTCCGGGGAATTCCAGGGATTTGAACCAGCAACCTCAGTGTTCCAGGTCAATGTTTTAGCCACTGCACCACCACAGGTCAGGCTCTTTTAACTTACTTTAAATAATGCTGTGGCATTATCAGACCTTTGAGGCTAGAAATTTTATTTTAGCAATTCCTTTTAATTGCAAAGAAAGAACAAAAACCTCCCAAACCTTCAAACCCCAAACCCCATTGTACAAAGGTACTTATTGCTTTATTATTTATAACTACTGCAAATTGGAAATAGCTCAAGCATATAAAACCATAGAATGATGGACTGATTTGTGACACAATAACAAGCCTCTACGATTTCCCAGGATGGTGTTAATTCCAAATATTAGATCATATCGTCTCCGCTTGGTTATGCTCAGTCAGATCATGTGTCCAGTTTAAGTTGGGTAATGTGCTCACTGTGACCACGTAATTTTATTATAATGGAATTTTACAGTGAAAATGATGACTGGGTTCTACTGGCAGAATATATGGAAAACTGGGTACAAAATATTTTTGAAAAAAATATGAGTCTCAATATATTCATTACAGCCATGTAAAATGAGTATTTGTACAGCGTGAAGGGCCATCAGAAGGTTGCCTTTTGTTCTGCGTTTGTAAAGTTGTTTAAAGGCAGAAAAATGAAGAGTTTCCCTAGTGCTTACACGAACCTTCCAGCATGTGAGGAACTTGCCCGATAGGTGGCACTGCTGGATAAGAGGAGACAGCAACTTTTCCAGGCGACCTCCCAACAGCGATTTTCCAGCTACGCAGTACACAGAATGGCCCAGTTAAAACATAGGCTGCTGGGCCGTCCCGCGGAGGCTCTGCTGTAATAGATCTCGGATGGGGCCTGAGGGTTTACTTTGCTAACCATTTCCCGGGTGAGATGCCACTGCTGCTTTGGGGACCGCATGGGAGGCGGCTGCTTTTGCACACGCGGCGCCCCGTGGAGCAGAGGAGTTAGAAAGGGCCTTTTCTCCTTCCCCTTGGCTGGGCCCCGCCCACCGCACTGCCAGGTTCACCTGTGTCCACAGAGGAGCAGGGCCGGCCCCTCAGAGGTGGGGGGGGGGCCCTACTTGACCCCATTTGAAGGGAGAAAATAGGCAAGATGGAGGGGGTGCTCTTCAACTGTTGCTTTCTGGAGACACGGACAGACCTCACAATGGGGCCCTACACTGGCCCGGGTGGCGAATGACTGGTATCCCCAGTTCCCACCCGGTGCACAGGATAGGCAGGTCCTGTCTTGCGGGGAGCATCTTGGAGTCCTTTGCACTCTCTTCTTCCCTCCCGCCTATAAACACTGATCTCACTGTGACCCGAAGCCTTTGGGTGAGCTCACTCCAGGCTTTGTGTGTTTTGTGCTCTAACTACTGAACTTGCCTCCAACTCATTGAGATTCCAGCAAAATTTATTTATTTTTATTATTATTATTTAAAAAAAATTTTTTTTAATTCATTTTAGAGAGGAGAGAGAAAGGGAGAGAGAGAGACAGAGAGGGAGAGAGAGAGGAGAGGAGAGAGACAGAGAGAGAAGGTGGGGAGGAGCTGGAAGCATCAACTCCCATATGTGCCTTGACCAGGCAAGCCCAGGGTTTCAAACCGGCGACCTCAGCATTTCCAGGTTAACGCTTTATCCACTGCGCCACCGCAGGTCAGGCCCAGCAAAATTTAGAACTGGAATTTTAAGAAAAACTTTCTCCTCAAACGTTCAACCTCTCCTCCCCCAACCTTCACTCTCTCCGCTGACCTTGACTTGGCTTCCTCCTTCACTAAGAAAATGGAGTTACAAGAAAACTTCTACAAGTTCCCAGCACCATGCAGCTGGACCCACACATCCTTCTTCCTCTCCGATAAGGTGGGTGGCTCGTTTACGCTGTTGGCCGAGAGAAGTCCCCTCTCAAGGCCGTGGCTGCGGCATTCCTCCTCCCTCTACTGCATCATCAACTTTCTCCCATTTACTGAACCATTCTCATCAGTAAACACATGTGTTGTCATTTCTACTATATTCAATTGTAGAGCAACCCTGGCCAGTTGGCTCAGTGGTAGAGCTTTGACCAGGCATATGGAAGTCCTGGGTTCGATTCCCGGTAAGGGCACACAGAAAAAGCAACCATATGCTTCTCCTTTCCTCCTCCTCCCCATTCTTTCTCTCTCCCTCTTCCCCTTCCACAGCCAGAGGCTTGATTGGTTTGAGAGTGGCCCCGGGCGCTGAGGGTGGCTTGGCTGGTCTGAGCATAAGCCTCAGTCGGGGTTGCTGGTTGGATCCTGGTCGGGGTGCATGTGGGAGTCTGTCTATCTCCCTTCCTCTCATCTGAAAAAAAAAAAAGGATATGTGTTAGCATCCCCCCACTTACCTGAACCAAATAGTCTTTGATGTATACTGACCCCACCCCAAAGTCCTCCTGCAAACCTTACCACCGCAGTTCATGGCAGCTCTGTTGATTCAAGCCAAAACTCTCAGTGTCATCCTCGATTCATTTCTTTCCCTCATAACCTATATCTAGTTTGTCAGCAAATCTTCTTGTCTCCATCTTCAAACAGTATCAGAATTCAGCTACCTCCCCTTGGTCTTCCTCCCTGCCCCTGACTGCCA
The DNA here is from genome assembly GCF_036850995.1 of Saccopteryx leptura. NCBI lineage: Eukaryota > Metazoa > Chordata > Mammalia > Chiroptera > Emballonuridae > Saccopteryx > Saccopteryx leptura. Next base: position 16,655,364 of record NC_089516.1, read on the forward strand.
CCGCACTGACCCAGGCCCGCATTAGCCCTCACCTGGGTTATGGAAATAGCCTCTCAAGTGGTCCCTTTGCTTCTGTTCTTGCCCACCTGAAGTCCATTCTCAACACAGCAGCCAGTGAGTGATCTTGTGAAAAACCCGTATCAGAGCATGTCATTCCCTTGTTGAATCCTCCCCTCCATTTTATTCAGAATAAGACCCAAGTCCTTATGGAGACATACAGGGCCCCACACGCCTCGCCCCCTCGAATTCCGACCCCATTCTCCTTCCTCTCCCCCTGTCCACAGCACTGCAGTGCTTCTCACTCTACCCGGATTTCTCCTTTCCAGATACTTATTTGCATGGCTCACTCTCTCTCACTTTCTGAAAAAACTTTTTCTCAAAAGCCTCTTTCTTAGTTGACTTTGAGCAAAGCAGATGACCCTCCATAATGTGCGTGTGCTGGTTCGCAAACTGGCTCCCGTAGACGGAGGGCAAGGGGAAACTGAAGGAAGAGGCAGACCACTCCAGACTGGTAGGTGGCAGGTTTCCTAGGCCAGGGAACTTCTATATGACACTTGTCTTGGGTGCCACAAGACTGGTAGATCTCTGCACTGGCCCGCCAGAATCCTACAAGTTTATACAGAGGCCTTAACAGGGTGCAGTCACATATTCCGCCCAGATGGTTTCAGCAACACATTACTATCTTGAGGCTGCGTCCTTGAAACAGGTTCCTAGTGTGGGAACAGCGAACAGGACATACATTCCAAGGACAGGGGAGGAGGTGAGGAGCCTCTAATGGCCCCATCCAGCTTGAGGGTCAACTGGCGGTCATGCCCTCTCATTGACCTCTAACATGGTGGACCTCATTCAATCAATTGAAGGTCTTAAGTGAAAAAGACTGAGGTTCTCCCCAGGAAGAAGGACTTCTGCCTCCAGACTGCCCTTGGACTCGAGGCTGCAGCATCAGCCTTCCCCTGGGTCTTCAGCATGGCCTGCCTTGCAGGCTTCAGACTTGCCAGCCCCTACACTCAGGTGAGCTAATTCCTTAAAAATCTCTCTATGTCTCGGCCCTGGCCAGTTGGCTCAGTGGTGGAGCGTTGGCCTGGTGTGCAGGAGTCCTGGGTTCGATTCCTGGCCAGGGCACACAGGAGAAGCGCCCATCTGCTTCTCCACTCCTCCCCCTCTCCTTCCTCTCTGTCTCTCTCTTCCCCTCCCGCAGCCGAGGCTCCACTGGAGCAAAGTTTGCCCGGGCGCTGAGGATGGCTCTGTGGCCTCTGCCTCAGATGCTAGAATGGCTCTGATTGCAACAGAGCGACGCCCCAGATGGGCAGAGCATCGCCCCCTGGTGGGCGTGCCGGGTGGATCCCAGTCGGGTGCATGTGGGAGTCTGTCTGACTGCCTCCTGTTTCCAGCTTCAGAAAAATACAAAAAAAAAAAATCTCTCCATGTCTCATTTTTTAATAACTAAAAATTTTTTTCCATTGATTTGAGAGAGAGGGACAGAGAGAGAGGAAGAGGGAGGGGGTAAGGAGAGGACAGAGAGAGAGAGAAGCATCAACTCATTGTTCCACTTAGTTGTTCCATTTAGTTGTGCACTCATTGATTGCTTCTCCTACGTGCCCTGACCGGGGATCGAACCTTCAACCTCCATGTACTGGGACAGTGCTCTATTCACTGAGCCACCCAGCCAGGGCTTTTCCCCCCTTTCTCTCCATCCTGTTGGTTCTCTTTTTCTGGAGAACCTTGACTCGTACAGATTTTGGTTCCTGGGCCAGTTTATGTAGAATTTCAATGTTTCATACTTCCTTTTCTGCTTTCTTGTCTCAGTACATATCACTATCTAAAATGCTACTGAGGTATAACTTATTAGGAAATATATCAGTTGGGATTTGGGAGGGTCAAGGGTTTACAATGAAAATACAATAGATATATTTGATCAAATATCCACCACATTGTTGGTGCTAAGTAAGTACATGTTTTCATCCATGGTTGGAAATCTGCATATGAGGGTGGGAGGGACTTAAGTTACATGTGGATTTTCGACTGCAGGCAGTTGGCACTCCTAACCCTCCCTCATTGTTCAAGGGTCACCTGTATTTGTTAAACCAATGAATAAGTGAATAATCAATGCTGTTGATTGACTGAATGAATGAATGGCTGATAGTGAAGTGGCCCCTGAAATGACACCTACTCAAACCTATACAGCTTTTGACAACTTGGGGACATGAGAAAACTCCCACGTTGCTGCTGCGATGAGATGACTCTCTGCCATTGGATGAAGTGTGTCATGGCCTGCTATGACTCCAATAGCTCAATTAAGTGACAGAATATTCCCTTTTTAAAGTCCCAGCCTGAAGAGGGAAGTGCTCCCAGAAAAACAGTTGTTAAACCTTCATTTCCTCTTCTTGGGGGTGGTTTTAGACTCTTACTTTTCATCTACTTTGCTGAGGGGAGGGAGAAAGTGCATGGCGTCAGTGGACTGATATCCCATCTGGAGAGGCCAGGTGTAATCCTAAACTTGGAATCTTAACAGGCCCCATTTATCTGTGCTTCAGGCACTGTTCTAAGCACGTATTAGCTCAATCCCCATAAAAACTCTAAGTGATAAGGACTGTCATCCTCACCATCCCCAGTTCCCAGGCAGGAAGCCAGAGCCCAACAGCTTGCCTGAGGTCACAGGGCCCACACTGATAGAGAGGATTGAATCTATCCCCAGGGTGCCTGCTCTTAACTCTGAGAGGCGATGTCATCAGAGGGTCATTGGCTGAGAAAATAGGTTTGCTAGTGTGAGCAGAGGTGAAGAGGATCTTGATTTATTTTTATTTTGGACACGGAGGTTAATTTAGAGGATAGTAAATTTGCCAATCAGACAATTAACAAGTATTTGTTGAGCACTCACTGTGTGTTTGAGAGAAAGGACTAAAGGACCATACATTCATTCCAGGGGGTTTACTGGCCCCTTCTATGCACCAGACACTGGTGGGAATCAAGAGCGGGAGAAACAAGGCCCCTGACCTCAAGGAGCTTCTACTCTAGTTAAGAAAACAGAACCTACAACAAATCTACAGCAACGACTCAGATAATTAATGGTGCAAGACAGCAATGTCGGAGAGATCCCAACGAAGTATAGTATGCACTGCTCCATGACGTGGTGAGTTCAGAAGCCATGGGTGTGGTGAAGGGAGGTAGTGGGGTTTGGTTAGGGTTCACATGATCTGGGCAGGAGGCACGGCCTTACTCAGGAGTACTGAGGACAGTTTTCTCTTAGTGAGTGACCCTGGACTATAGCAAGAAAAGCAGCTGGGGTCAAACTGACACTATGGGAAAATATGGCCCTGGACAGTGATCATTCCTTTCAGGCCAGGGAAAAGTCCAAAGTTTTTGGTGGCCTATGTATCCCTCCATTTTTTTTTTTTTTTTGAGAGAGGCATCATAACATAATAGGAGGCCCATTGGATTATGGGTCAAAATTCCTGACTAGCCAGAGCTTTAGCACGTATTATGTGCAATGGGCAACTCATTTGGCTTCACGAAGAATAACATCCACCAGCTACCTTCTCACAGGGCTTTTGTAAAGACCATACGAGATGACACTTGTGAAATCACGTCATAAATGCCAGGTTCTATGCAACTTTTAGGGCTTATCATCCTCATTGTCACTAGTATGACCTTTTCCACTAACTTCAGGGTATGAGCACCTCACGTCTCTTTTAGTTTTCCAAGTTCAATTAAGATGGACTCAGGACCACACGTGCCAGTTGGACAGGAAATCCAACAGCAACCTTTTGGGCTCCTCCATGTCCCTCCACATGGTCTGAGACGATTGTGGGCCTTACATAGTTCAGGCAGAAGATCCCACTGACTATCACCTGGTGCTGGCATTGCTGCAGGGGCCCTTGCTCCCTCTTGGTGTCACAAAGAACTTCAGTCTTCCGTGGCTGCTGCCTCGTGCTGTTGGCTTCACTGCTGTGACGTTCCCTGGGCCCAGCTCCTATCCTGGGAACTGAGGGGTGCACTGTATGTACCCCCTCAGTGACTTATTCAACCCAGGGTGCTAGCTCATGACACACAGGCTCCAGAGGTCCCAGTTCTTAGTGTCTGGTCCCACAGCTACACAGGTTGGTCCCCTCCAGCACCCTGATACCTCAGAAGTGCTGGGCCCAGGCTGGCCAGGCTTTGTGAAACTCATAATTATTGCCCCCGGTCCTGGGGATCTCAATGGCGCCAGAGGGCTCTTCCTGTGCCCCCAAAGATGATGGAGGGGTCCCACCCTTTCTCAGGACTTTTAGATCGTCTTCTGTACCACCTCCACCCAACCCCAGGAGACAGTTTCTCTCCTCTGACCCTTAAACACAAAAGATTGACTGTCTCATTTTCTGGACACCAACACTTAGTTTCCTTTTTTCAAAACGCAGAAAGCTTATTTCCATCACAGCTCCTCCTCTCTCCCTTGCCCCTGTCTTGAGAATTATCTTCCCTAAGGTGGCTAAGGTTTTTCAGCGGTTTTTAGAATAGTCACAGATAGGCAGAACCATACCACAGTCAACTTCAGAACATTTGAATCACTTCAAAAAAAAAACCCAGTGTCCTTTAGTTGTCATCCCCTCGCCCCATCCTTTCCAGCCCTAAGCAATAGCTAATCTACTTTCTGCCTATAGATTTGCCTATTCTGGACATTTCATATAAATGGAATCATACAATATATGGTCCTTTGTGACTGATTTCTTCTACTCAGTATGTTTTGAAGGTTAATCCACATCGTAGCATATGTCATTACTTCATTCCTTTTTAAGGCCCAATAATATTCCATTGTATGGCTGGCCGCAGGCATCTATTGGTGAATATAGATCTCCATTCATTTGTTGATGGACATTTGGATTGTTTCCACCTTCTTGCTCATCTGAATAGTGGTGCTATAGACATTCTTGTACACATTTTGGAGTGGATGTGGGTTTTCATCACATGCTATGCATTTTAACCCCTTAAATAAAGAGCTTTCTAAAGTGCACTCTGCCCAACCCTGTGTTCCCAGACGGACCATGAGAAGTTACTTGCTGTCTGCTTCATGGCTCCAAGTCTTCCTCTATGGCTGTGGAGATCTTACTTCTCCTTTGCTTTAGGCTGTGTGCGAATCTCTCACAATTCGGGGCCGGATCGATGCCCCTGCCTTTTGCAGTCCTCTTGCAGCTAACCTCCTATTATTTCTGTGAAGCCAAAAAACACAATAGTATGTGTCAGAATTATATATAAAGAAAGCATTGATGGCACCCTCCCTCTCGGGAGCATGCCCACCCTGCACCCTGGTCCCCGGCACTGTTTGCTTTGCCTTTCTCTCTTCTAAGGTCCAAGGGCTCTTCTGCTTCTGTGACTTGTTTCCTGAGCCTAACCAGCCCACCTGGTTTCCTTCTGGAACCCCTGTGACTTTCCAAATAAACTTTCTCTTATAATTTGAAAAAATAAAAAGAGAAAGCAGCAATAACTGTTTATCTCAATCAATCATTGTTAAGTTAACAGTGCGGTAGTTGATCACTTGGGTGCTTCTTTCATGGACCAATGTGTGTGACCATCATGACAGTCATTCTAGTGGCTCCGAGGCCTCTGCCAGGGACAGTTGTATTCCAGGGAGATGAGGTCGCCAGGAGGGCGGTTTTCAGAAAAGCATGGCATTACACTATGCATTGTTTTGAAAAACGAAGAAGAATTTTAAAAAATTAAAAAGGCAGTTTTGGACTGGGGTTCTGAGTCCAGGATTCTGCGGATCAGCCAAGAGCTTTATCTTCCCTCTGGCTTCTCAGTAAAGTAAGATGGGATTAATAGTTCTTAACTGTTTTCTTGGTTTGCCAGCTCTTTTCAAATTCTGATGAAAGAAATATACTCTCTCTCCATAGTGATGAACATCTATACAAAAATCTGGGTGTGGTTTTCACGATCTGTCCGTAACCCAGCCCCATGTCCAAAATGAAGACCCTAATATCATGCCCCAGATCACAAAGGTCTCCATGGTCACTTCTAATTTTGAGTGATGGAAATTCCAAAAATTATAATGCCTAATTTAGGAGAAATTTGAAAACTATAAAGTCGTTCCCAGAGCCCTTAAGTTGTATGAGCCCAGAAAACCAGTCCTAAATATGTTTTAAGTTTAAAATGTGAAGTGTGTTTTTCTATTGTGAACTCACTTACAATTGTTGATTCCTTGGGGTAATTTTTATATAGTAAAAATTAAATGTGTAGCATACAGGACTGGGCATATGGAAAATAATACAATAATTAATAAATAATAATACAAGAATCAATTGTGTTTTGGGCACTCACAACTACAGTGTATCCGTAAAGTCATGGTGCACTTTTGACTGGTCACAGGAAAGCAACAAAAGACGATAGAAATGTGAAATCTGTATCAAATAAAATGAAAACCCTTCCAGTTTCTGTAGGATGATGTGGCAGCATGTGCGCATGCGCAGAGGATGATGTAATACCGAGTATACAGCGGAGCAGCCCACGGCTATGCCAGTTGAGATGTGGACGGTACAGAGGAAAGTTCAGTGTGTTCTGTGGCTCGCTAAATTCGAATCCGTGACCAAAGTGCAACGTGAATATTGGCGTGTTTATAACGAAGCGCCACCACATAGGAATAACATGACTCGGTGGGATAAGCAGTTGAAGGAAACCGGCAGTTTGGTGGAGAAACCCCGTTCTGGTAGGCCATCAGTCAGTGACGAGTCTGTAGAGGCTATACGGGATAGCTACCTAAGGAGTCCTAAAAAATCTGTGCGTGCGTGTGCTCGACAATTACACCTAAGCAAGACTACAGTTCATAAGGTGTTAAAGAAACGTCTCTGTTTTACAGGGTACAAATTGCAGCAACAAATGGAGCCCACATCAAACTGCCCTGAATAAGTATGAAACTGGGAGAGTTTTCCTTTTATTTGGTGCAGATTTCACATTTCTATCGTCTTTTGTTGCTTTCCTGTGACCAGTCAAAAGTGCACCATGACTTTACGGACACACTGTATAAACCTACTTTTGTCCCACCCTGTATGTATGTATGTATGTATGTATGTATGTATGTATGTATGTATTTATTTATTTATTTTTGTATTTTTCTGAAGTGAGAGGCGGGGAGGCAGAGACAGACTCCTGCAAGCACTGGACGAGGATCCACACAGCATGTGCACCAGGGGGCGATGCTCCGCCCATCTAGGGCGTTGCTCTGTTGCAACCAGAGTCATTCTAGCACCTGAGGCGGAGGCCATGGAGCCATCCTCAGCACCCAGGCCAACTTTGCTCCAATGTAGCCTTGGCTACCAGAGGGGAAGAGAGAGAGATAGAGGAGAGGGGGAAGGGTGGAAAAGCAGATGGATGCTTCTCCTCTGTGCCCTGGCTGGGAATCAAACCTGGGACTCCCACATGCCAGGCCGATGCTCTACCGCTCTGCCAGTAGGTCAGGGCCCACCCTGTATTTTAAAACAATAATTTTATAATAAACTAGTTTACCTGTTGTGCCTAAAACCCCAAATGATTATTTTACTTTTTTAAAGACTTTATTCATTTTAGAGATAGAGAGAGAAGGGAGGGAGGAGCAGGAAGCATCAACTCCCATATGTGCCTTGACCGGGCAAGCCCAGGGATTCAAACCAGTGACCTCAGCATTCCAGGTCGATGCTTTATCCACTGCACCACCACAGGTCAGGCTGATTAATTTACTTTAAGGGGGGATGTTTTAGTGAGATACTGTCAAGGTGGTAACTGCGTGAATCTCAATCCACAAGTTTCTCTTCCTCATCTATTTCTTCCAGGTCTTGGTCCCATCTCTCCCATTGTCCTCAGTGCTCCAAACTCAACCTTAATACACCTGTGAATACCTTTCCAAGTTCACAGAGTCACATTGCCTGTGATTTCATGGTAGCCCCACCCACTGGGCTCCCAGATGTGGCCGCTCTGGTTCAGGAGACAAGTTAGTTTGTTTAAACCAATCAAGCTGGACCAATGGCACTATTCAAGTGGCCTTGGCCTCAACTCACATGACATGACAACTTCAGCTCTGGGGGCAGAGCTCCCTGAAAGCTAGCTGCTAGTGGTTAGAGCACCATCCCGATATGTTAAGGTTGCCGGTTCGATCCCAGGTCAGGGCACATACAGAAACAGGTTGATGTTCTGTCTTTCTCACTCTCTCCTTTCCTCTCTGTCTCTAAAATTAATACATAAATTTTAAAGAGCTAGCTAGCAAGAGTCATTTCCCAGAGCTTCCAGGAGAATGTGACTTATTTAAGGCAGAGGAAAGAAAGACAATAGACCTAGTACTTATACTTCTGAAACTCCAACCAGCAAACGGAAGCCACAGCTCTTCTCTCTGGGCCATGGGAGTGAAGACAGGAAAACAAAGTAACTGCAGAGAAGTAAGTGCCTGTGGTTGGAGCAATTCCTCAGTACCAGGCATTCATCAGGGCAACTGTTTGAATGGAATAATGTGGAATTCAATAGAAATGTACATTACATCCTTTGGGAGCCAGATGACTTCATCACTGCTAATGTTATTACAATGAATATAAAAGGAATTAATGATTCACCATTTAGTTACTTTCCTCCCTTCCCCCAACACCTTTTCTTTGGCTTTAACAAACTGGTCTGGAGCCAACTGTGACATCAGTTTAGTAATGACTTTAAGCACCATTTACGCTGTTATCATGGCAATTTAAGTTGTCACTTTCTATTAAAAGGTCTACCTCAGAATGGTTTTAAGTGAAAGCGTTCCACACTGACAGTGCAATTAAACAAGAAAAAAAAAACCCTTTCTTGGGATGTCAGTGCAAACGCATTTTAAATAGTGGTTCAGCAGTGCCTTGCTAATTTAAACTACAGTATTGCTTTCTATTAAAGACTAGAAACTGATTTAGGCTTTTTTCCCCCTCCCTTTACTGTGTGACAGTTTGAATTGGCACCATGTCCCAGTCAAAGCCCTGATGTGCCAATGGGTCCCTGAACCTAAAGTGTACCCGTCCCAAGGCAGGCATTAAACAGAAGTAATTTCCCTGTGTGATGGGGAAGCATCACCTGTCACAGCACTGGCTTTCCAAATTGCCCTTTCTGACGCCTTTTTCAAACTGCGGTCCACTTGCTCATCACGGAGGGAATTATACATAATGGGGAGGGGGAAGGGAAGGGGAGGGGATAGGATGGGAAGGACCGCTTTGTCAAGATGAGAACTTCCCCATTCAAAACTGGACAGTCAACCCTAGAGAAAATTTATTGTGGAAAATAATTCTGAGCACAGGTATGCGAGTCTCTCTGTCTCTCTCAGGTTTGGTTTTTGTGGGGGGGGTTTTGTTTTGTTTTGTTTTTTTTTCGTTTCTTTTTTTTTTACAGAGATAGAGGAGTCAGAGAGAGGGATAGACAGGGACAGACAGACAGGAACGGAGAGATGAGAAGCATTAATCATTAGTATTTGTTGCGCATTGTGACACCTTAGTTGTTCATTGATTGCTTTCTCATATGTGCCTTGACCGCGGGCCTTCAGCAGACCGAGTAACCCCCTGCTGGAGCCAGCGACCTTGGGTCCAAGCTGGTGAGCTTTGCTCAAACCAGATGAGCCCGCGCTTAAGCTGGCGACCTCGGGGTCTCGAACCTGGGTCCTCGGCATCCCAGTCTGACGCTCTATCCACTGTGCCACCACCTGGTCAGGTCTGTCTCAGGTTTTTGAATTTAGATCTCGAGATGGGTTATGCATTTCCCCAACTTCTTCAATTCAGACAAGAGACGACACTTCAGGTACTTTTGTCTATGAATATATTTTAACACATAAATGATAACTGAGCACAAAGGTTGAACGTGCACAAAATAACATGTTTTATCTACCTCATCTGTCTTCTACACTGCAATACCCCAAAAGCCCATAATTCCCAGGCATTTGGCTTCGCTAGATTCTAGCTATCAGAGAGAATAACACAATTACATTATTAGGTGTGAGTGCCTTAAATTAGAAGTTGAAGAATATTTGAACAGCAGGAATGGCTGGCATTTTATTTTAATGGTCTCGAGGCATTTCCAGCCTCCCTGACAGTACCTATGTCACAAGCAATAGTCTTGTTCTGAAGCACATTAACTTTACCAGGAGTAAATGAGGCATAGCATTTAAGTTGCTTCTGTTACGTTCTCAATTGACATAGTTATTGCTTTAAAGGACAGTGAGAGAGCATCTTGAGAAAAGTGTCCCAATGATAGTTATAGAGATGCAATTTTTTATGTCTACACAATTACGTTTCTAACTTCACCACATTCCACACTTGACTGACATGGAAAAGATGATCGATGTAAACCCAGTCCTTACGAGAATAATACATAAGCTACTGGGATCGAAACTCATTTCTATTTTACAAATTAAGCAAACTTTTCTTTCAGTTCCATTTTCTTCCTGTTAATGCAACAGACATGTGCATTGAGCCCTGGGGCTTCCAGAGACAAGAAACGGCCTGCTGATTTGGGGGTTGATGAGGGGGTGGAAGCCACCTTAAAAAGAAGTGTTACTTTTTCAGAGGTGGAGGGAAAAAGAGAGGCCCAGAGAAACTTTCTTGGGAGTGCTGCACTGAGAGAAAGTGGTGAAATTGTCAAAAATCCAGAGATAGGCAGAAAGAAACACGTGCAAGCAATCCTGGCCAGTTTGGAGGCTGTTGGGGTTACAAGCCTTTTTTTAAATTTAAATTTAAATTTTTTATTTTTTTAAAAAGTACTTTATTTATTCATTTTAGAGAGGAGAGAGAAGGGGGAGGAGCAGGAAGCATCAACTTCTATATGTGCCTTGACCAGGCAAACCCAGGGTTTTGAACAGGCAAACTCTGATCCAGGTTGACGCTTTATCCACTGCGCCCCCACAGGTCAGGCCGGGTTACAAGCCTTTGTTGCACTACTTCTTCCTACTCATTCACCGCTCACACTGTCATCAGCCTGATTCAAAGATCCTTGAGAGCAGGTTCTGGGGCTTATTCCTCTCTGTATGTCACGCAGCCCCTAGCACTGGGCCAGGAACGTGGCAGTGGTCAAGGTTGATGCACCAGCTCTCCGTTGCCTTCTCTATGTGAAAATAAGATTCTGCCCCTTCTCTGTGGAAGACGAAATGGAGTTGGAATATTTAGGTATAGGAGATAAGTTTAACTAACAGTCTGGTGATAGTAGGAGAGATGGCTCAAATTTTTGTATTCTTTTGGGCCACTGCAGGGATCATTTCGTGGAAATTTTGACAATAGGGTCTTTTTTTTTTTTTTTGTATTTTTCTGAAGCTGGAAACGGGGAGAGACAGTCAGACAGACTCCTGCATGCGCCCGACCAGGATCCACCTGGCACGCCCACCAGGGGCGATGCTCTGCCCACCAGGGGGCGATGCTCTGCCCCTCTGGGGCGTCGCTCTGCTGCGACCAGAGCCACTCTAGTGCCTGGGGCAGAGGCCAAGGAGCCATCCCCAGCGCCCGGGCCATCTTTGCTCCAATGGAGCCCTGGCTGCGGGAGGGGAAGAGAGAGACAGAGAGGAAGGAGGGGGGGTGGTGGAGAAGCAAATGGGTGCTTCTCCTATGTGCCCTGGCCGGGAATCGAACCCGGGTCCTCTGCACACCAGGCCGACGCTCTACCGCTGAGCCAACCGGCCAGGGCCAACAATAGGGTCTTGAATAGCTATGAATAGGACCCTTCTGTGCAAAGTTAGGGTTATTTTTTTCTTATTTTCCAAGTGAGAGGAGGGGAGATAGACAGATTCTTGCATGCACCCTGACCAGGATCTACTGGGCAATCCCCCCTTCCTATCTGGGCCCATGCTCACAACCAAGTTATTTTTAGTGCCTGAGGTGGAGGTTCAGTGTGCTAGCTAGAACCAGTCGAGCCATGGCTGCAGGAGGGGAAGAGTGAGAGAGAGAGAAGAAGGAGAGGAGGAAGGGTGGAGAAGCAGTTGGGCGTTTCTCCTGTGTGCCCTGACCGGGAATCGAACCCGGGACGTCCACACACGGGGCTGATCCTCTAACACTGAGCCAACCAGCCAGGGCCAAATTTAGGTTTGAAGGAAGTGAAAGCAGCCTTGTTACTCCTGCCTGTGATGACGGGGCTAAAAATTGAGCTAAGTCAGGATACAGGGTGATACCCTTGCTGTAGATCGAGGAACTCATTCCATTCCCGGGTAGGGAGACTTCCAGATGCAGAGCAGAGAGCATGGAATTACGCGACACTGGGTGCCAGTTCTCACAAATCCCCTTGGTCAGCTAAGTCTCCTCCTCCCATGAAGAGTGTGGGGGAGGGGCTGGGGAGAAGGCCTGGAAGTCTTATTTTCTCCCTAACACATGATTTCTTTAAGCTTCCCAGCAGCACTTATAGGATGACCTGAATAGCTCCTTTCAGGAGCCTGGTGATATAATTTATTGAAATTTAGAGGCCTAAACTTATTTAAAATGATGGTTTCATTTCCTTATTTTCTTTGCACAACTGTCACCACAGTTAATTTTAGAACATTTTTGTCCCCCCTGGAAGGAGCCCATACCCTTTGGCGGTCACTCCCCAATCTCCCCCTCTTCCAGCCTAAAAATCACGAATCTACTTTCCATCTATAGATTTGTCTATTCTGGACATTGTATAAATGATACAATATGTGGTCTTTTGTGTCTGGATTTTTTAAAAATGTATTTATTGATTTTAATCTATAACCATCATTGGGACACTTTTCTCAAGATGCTCTCTTGGTGTCCTTCAGAGCAATAACTAGATCAATTGAGAATGTAACAGGGTGATAGTAAGAGAGAGAGAAACATCAGTCTGTTCCTGTATGTGCCTTGACCAGGGATCAAACCAGCAATGGCAACCTCTGCACATTGGGATGATGCTCTCATCCAGTGGTCCCCAACCTTTTTTGGGCCACGGACCGGTTTAATGTCAGAAAATATTTTCACGGACCAGCCTTTAGGGTGGGATGGATAAATGTATCACGTGACTGAGACAAGCATCAAGAGTGAGTCTTAGACAGATGTAACAGAGGGAATCTGGTCATTTTTTAAAAATAAAACATCGTTCAGACTTAAATATAAATAAAACAGAAATAATGTAAGTTATTTATTCTTTCTCTGCAGACCGGTACCAAATGTCCCATGGACCAGTACCGGTCTGCGGCCCGGGGGTTGGGGACCACTGCTCTAACCAACCAAGCAATCCTGCCAAGGCTATGTCGGTTTCCTTCAGTTACCATAATGTTTTCAAGGTACATCCACATTGTAGCATGTATCAGTACTTTATTCCTTTTTATTGCCGAATACTATTTCATTATATAAATATACTACATTTAATTATCCACTTATCTTTTTAATTTTTTTAAATGAGAGGAGGGGAGGTAGAGAGATAGACTCCCACATGCAGCCTGGCTGGGATCCACCTGGCAACCCCTGTCTGAGGCCAACGCTCAGACCAACTGGGCTATCCTCAACACCTGAAGCTGGTGATAGAACCAATCAAGCCACTGGCTGCGAGAGGGAAAGAGAAGGGGGAGAGGGAGGGGAAGAGAAGCAGATGGTTGCTTCTCATGTGTGCTCTAACTGGGGAGTGAACCTGGGACTTAAGCATGATGGGCTGACACTCGATCTGTTGAGCCAACCAGCACCAGCCAGGGCCCCATCCATCATTTGATGAACATTATAGGTTGAATTGTGTCCACCCCCCCCACAATGTTATGTTGAAGTCCTAACCCCCAGTGCCTCAGAATGTGATCTAAGGTGGAAATAGGGTCATGGCAGATGTAATTAGTTAAGATGAGGTCATATTGTAGTAGGGTGGGCCCTTAATCCAATTTGACTGATGTCCTTATAAGATGAGGAGAAGAGACCCTGAGCTACACAGGGACAACACCATGTGACGACAGAATAGCAGCGATTAGAGGTGATGTGTCTGAAAGCCAGGAACACCAAGGCTTGCCAGCCACCGATAGAGTCGGAAGAGAGGAGTAACCGCTGTGCCCTGGAGCCGTCAGAGGGAGTCTGGCCCTGCCAACACCTTGACTTCAGACTTCTAGCCTCCAGAACTGCGAGAGAATAAATGCTGTGTTTCAACCCACCCAGGCTGTGGTGCTTTGTTATGGCGGCCCTAGGAAACTGACACAATGGGCATTTGGCTTGTTCCCACCTGGGATTCCATTTTCATACTGTGTACGTACTATGTACGAAACAATGCTTTTAGCCTACTCGAGCCATCTGTTAGTCCACACAACAAACTTGTGAGGCAGGTTTCAATCTTCCCATTTTTTTTCAATAAAGAAACGGAGGCTCAAAGAAAATAGTAAGGGGCAAAGCCAGGATTTAAACCCAGGTCTTCTGATTCCAGGTTCAGTGCTCAATAAACCAGAATGCTGAGTAAGTTACAGCAGGAGAGACAGCCATGTCAGGTAGTACATCTTTCCCTAAGAAAGTTGTCATAGCAATGACAACAGCCAGCATTTACTATTTACTAAGAGCCGGCACTGTGCTAAGCACTTTCCTTACATGTGGCAGACATTGCTACTGTCCTACACAGTATCTCCTTCCTTACTACCAGGAACCGGAGCTATCCAGGGTTGCAATGATACTGGCTGAAAGTTACACTTCCCAGCCTGTATTGCACGCAGGTGTGATCAAGGGCCATACTCCTAGGCAGTAATATTTATGTGGAAGTCACTGTGGGTGTCCAATGTGGCAGACACAGCCATACCCCCAAAGATTCATCCTCCCTTCCATGACATAGACACATTGGTGGGAAGGATTATCCATTCAGGGACTATACATTTTGACTCCTCTTATATCTACGTGGACCCACTTGACTGAAGTCTGGCCAATAAAATATGAATGAAAATATGGTACCTCGATTCTAGCCTGATCCATAAACCTTCCTACACAGTTCCCCATGCTCCCTCTTTCGTTGTCTGTTGGTGGGATAGTCATGGCCCTGGAAGCCCCATATGCTAAACTGGTCCTCGCATGACTGTGCTATGTGGAGCTTATCCAATCCTCTCCTCCTAACCCCCACCTCTGCTATCAATTGACCTTGGCAAGAGTGAGAAATAAACTTCTGTTGTGTTAACCCACTGATGAGTGGGGCTTAGTTATTATAGCATTTAGCCTGCCCTGACTTAAAGTTGTTACCGGCCCTGAGAAAGTTGAGCTCTCTTGATTGAATCGCCACCCCTTCCTCTTTCTCACTATTAGGAATATGGACATGACAGCTGAGACTGCAGCAGCCATCTTGGAATCTTGAGAGGAAGATCATGGGGACCACAAAGACCTCAGCTCTGAAACCTTTGAGCCTCTTGACCAAGGCCAGTGACTGCTGACCTCTGGGCTTCCGGGTGAGTGAGAACAACTAATCCCCTGGTCTTCTGAAACTGTTTACTCAGGGACTCTTGTCGTTTGCAGTCCAGTACAATCCCTAACTGATACAATCCATTAGTAAACCTTACCCAACTCTTCAGAGGCAGTGCTATTGCAATTCCTGTTTTATGATAAGAAATGAAGTATTTTGCTGACGATAGCACAGCCAGTAAAGAGGCAGAAACCAGGATTTGAATCATTAAGCTACAAAGCCAAAATATTAACCAATATACGTCTGGCCTTTAAGAGAGCCCTTTTCCTAAATATCTCTATTGTTCTATCTTGCACAACATTATTCCATAAAAACTTAAGATCCTATGCCCAAGTTCAACCACTTAACTTTTTTTATTCAAATATACTGATGAGTCTGTTTTTGTTTTTTTTTTCTTTTTCTTTCTGAAGCTGGAAACGGGGAGAGACAGTCAGACAGACTCCCGCATGTGCCCAACCGGGATCCACCCGGCACGCCCACCAGGGGCGACGCTCTGCCCACCAGGGGGCGATGCTCTGCCCCTCCAGGGCGTCGCTCTGCCGCGACCAGAGCCACTCTAGCGCCTGGGGCAGAGGCCAAGGAGCCATCCCCAGCGCCCAGGCCATCTTTGCTCCAATGGAGCCTTGGCTGCGGGAGGGGAAGAGAGAGACAGAGAGGAAGGAGGGGGGGCGGGGGTGGAGAAGCAAATGGGCGCTTCTCCTATGTGCCCTGGCCGGGAATCGAACCCGGGTCCCCCACACGCCAGGCCGACGCTCTACCGCTGAGCCAACCGGCCAGGGCCCTGATGAGTCTGTTTTTATAGATTCAGACGTCACTGTTGGAAGATGATGCTTCATAAAAAGTGAGCGTAAGGACAGAAAAACAGGCCGATTTACCAATGCAACATTTAATCAGAAATGCATCCTCATTTGAACTTGCTATATTAGCGATAAAGTAAGATTGATCATATAGCAGAAGAATCTCTTGGTGGCTGAGTCATCTGGTTGGAAAAAAATGACTCAAAGGCAGCCACATAAAACAATCCATCAAGCTTTCATGCTTAATATGTACTATTCTTTTCTTAATCCAGTTCTCTTGGAAATAATTTGTCATGCTTTGATGCTTAAAATCTACTTCTTATTTCCTTGATCTAATTCTCCTCTTTCTGTGGCATAAAAGTACTTCTCTTCTACCTTTCTATCCCATATAATGCTCATTCAATGCCTGGAAGCCACCAGGAATTAAAAAATCAGCCCAAAGCTTGGATCCTCCAGAGGTAGATGCATCTAAAGGAGCAAGTAGGAAAGATATCCAGCAGAGGGTGAGGATGAGCATGCCCCAGGAGGTAGCTTGAATTCTCTAGTGGATATATTTTGAGGTGTCTACCTAGCTAAAAAGCCAGTGATTTGCCTTGTCACCAGGAATTGTCCCGCTAAATTTCCTCACCCTCGCCGCCATTGGTCAAAGTGATCCCCTGCAGGAGCAGTGCTTGGACAGTTATTCCCATCTCATTGGTTCCCGGCAATTGTCCGAGGTTGAGCAAGCTTTCCAAGCCACGAGAATCAGACTCTCTTTCTCAGGGAAATTGGAGGTTCGATTCCATGAGACTCAACTCTAGCTGGGGGTCTAGGACAGCGGAGATGGAAAAGCTCAGAAACTGTGAGGGGCAGGAATGAAAGAGTCTGACCTGCAGAGGAAGAAGAAAGAAAACTTGTGCAGAGAAAAGCAGGGGAGAGAGGAGAAAGAACGCAGAAGTGAGTGTGAGGCTTGCCAAAGATTATTTGTCAGAGGCTAATTTATCTCTGATAGGAGAACAAATTCGACTTAAAAGACAGGCAAATCTAAAATGAGTTGACTTATTGCAATGTGCACAACCGCAATGTGGGTCACTGTACACAATGTGTAGGTTTCAAAGGCGGTTTGCAGTTGTGGTTTTCAGAAAGCAGTGGCTCTAATCCCAGCTGTGCGTTAGCATTTCCCAGAGAGCACTTTAAAAAGACCAGTGTCCACGTTTCACTCCAGACCAATGAATCAAAATCTTTGGGATAGGGCCCAGTTTTTTCCCCAAAGCTCTCCATGAGGTATTCCAATGTAAGCCATGGTTGTGAAAACCTTTGGTAAAAAGCAGTTTAAACGTGGCCCATGGCATTTAAAAATGGCCATTTTGGTAAGCTGTTCGCCTTCAAGCAATGATTCGAAACGAAGCAGTATCTTGTACCCAGGCCCAATTTATCTTGATTTTCCTGAGTGCTTTTTCATATCACAAGGTATTAAGTGTGTCCATCATTCACCAGCAGTTTTCACGAAGGAAATCTCTCTAAAGTAAAACCCACCAGCCGATTTGTGTCCAATCTATTAGTTGACTGACGACCTTGTGCAGTACTTTTCAGCTGATTGATTTTACTTGAGATGGAACCGTCACTAACCACGAAACATTTACAAGCTTTCCTCACCACTGTGTCAAATGGAAGCTTCTGGCTGGCCTCAGTTTGGAATACTCGGAGGCTTGCCGAGCAAGCTGTTTCCATGGCCGAGTGTCTCACACAGCTTGGCTTCGGCCAGGTCCACGTTCATGGGAACCTTGCCACTGCTGAACTATGAAATTTCCTGATTAAGGAAACGAGAGGAAACAAGTCATTCACTAGCACCTACGCACAGCACACCATTTTGGGGAGTTCTTTTTTGCTTTCTGCAGAATTAAAAACAGAAGATGCTGCCGTTACAATTCTCTGAAATAAGATGACAAAACCAAGGATGAACATTTAACAGCTGTTTTGGAACTGAGTCTGGAAATAAACAAAAAGCTGCCTATGGTTTCACCACAGTTAAAAAGCACAGATTCTCTGTGATTCATACGTGGTCTATAGCACGCAAGCTGAGCCAAAGAAATGATGCCAAGAAAAGACAGTGACAAAGGGAGAGGCTTAATCATCATGACAGTTGCAATTATAATTAAATGTAAACCCGAGAAGAGGATTGCTTCATTCTGGTAAGAAGGCCAAGGTTTAGGGGAAGTCTACAGCAAGTGAAGCAAATGCTGTTGTTAAATTTCTCTCCCTGCTTAAAGAATTTCCAACTTTAACTTATTAATACTTATCGAATACAAGAAAAGAAAATATTATTTCAATATCTAGTATGAGAATTGCTCTTAGAAGATCCCAGTTCCTTCAAAGCTTCCTTTCTTAGTTGTTCATCTTTCTTTCTCTCTCTCTTTCTCTTTCTTTCTCTCTCTCTCTTTCTCTTTCCTTCCTTCCTTCTTTCTTTTCCTTCCCTCCCTCCCTCCTTTCTTCTTCTTCCCTCCTCCTCCCCCTCCCCCTTATCTGCCTGCCTGCCTGCCTTCATTACATTTTTAAAAGAAGCCTGTTTAGAGTAGAAGCTGAGATGTCAAGGGGTGGAAGTGTGAGCAGAACTGCCTGGCACTAGACAGGAAAGGAATTCATGTTTTGAATCAGAGAGGGGCAGGGGAAGAGAAAAGTAAAACAAGGAGGAAGTGGAGTGAGTGGGCAAGATGGCTGAAGACTGGGGGCAGTACTACGTAACCCCCAAACCTTTAGTGAAGTTCTAAACATACAAAATGTTTGTGGTGGGAGGCATTTGGTGATCTTGTACAGCATCTGGTAAAGGGTCTGACCTTGGGCAAGGAATGGAATCAAGAACACACACAGGAACAACAAATTAGGACCCTGAAGTAGAGAGCTGAGAATATGCAGAAATTGTGGGTAGGGCTGTGGACTCTCATTGTGAAACTTGGGGTTTCAGCCAAGTTTACCTTAATCTCCCAGGGCTGGCCAGGCTTCATCTGGGATGCATGTTCACAACTAGGAGAAGCTTTCCATTTAAGCTACATAGCTATGAAGCCCTGAGTGGGTTTTTTTTTGCATTGAATTCTGTGCACTATATTTTTAAGTCATTCCTGGAATGACCAAGTTTCTATGGGGTACATGAGTCCCTACTGCATACTTCCCAGTTCTGACTGCAGAAGGTGTCAGTCCAATAGAGTAGACAACATCTATCACCTGGCCAACCATCAGTCCATGCACCTATGCACTCAGCATACATATTGAGCACTCTCTATGTCTAAGGCACTCTACTAGGCACGTGGGGGTGAACAAATATGAACATGACATAGATCCTGATCTCAAGAAGCTTAGTTCAGCAGCCAGCAGGGCTGGGAGAGAAACATGGCACGGATTCTCCCATGAGCCTTTAAAGGAGCCAGCCCTGCCAACACCTGGGCTGGAACTTCTGGCCTCCCAAACTATGAGAGAATAAATTTCTGTTGTTCTAAGCCACTTAGTTTGTGGTTATTTGTTACAGCAGTTCTAAGACATGCATACAGCCACTTATTCTGAATAGCTAGGTACCATTTTCAAAAGAACAGAAAATAACAAGTGCTGTTGAGGTTGCAGAGAAGTTGGGACGTTTGTGCACCATTAGTAGAGATGTGAAATGGTGCAACCATTATGGAAAACAGTATGGAGAGTCCTAAAAAAATTAAAAATAGCACTACCACATGACCCAGCAATTCCTCTTCTGGCTATACATCCAAAAGAATTCAAAGCAGGATCTTAAAGAGATATTTGCACAGCTGTGTTCATCACAGCATTATTTACAATAGTAAAGATGTGCAGGTAGCCTGACCTGTTGTGGTGCAATGGGATAAAGCGTCGTCCTGGAATGCTGAGGTTTGCCAGTTTGAAACCTGGGCTTGCCTGGTCAAGGCACATATGGGAGTTGATGTTTCCTGGTCCTCTTCCCTTCTCTCTCTCTCTCCTCTCTAAAAATAGAATAAATAAAGTCTTTAAAAAAAAAAAGATGTGCAGGTAATCCACCCAAATGTTTATTGACAGATGAATGGATAAATAAAATGAAGGCTGTACATAATAATAGAATATTACACAGCCTTAAAAAGAAGGAAATTCTTGTATTGCCCGGGTTGCCACAGGATCAGATTTTCCTCAGCTTGGATCTCCGTGCCACAGCCTGGTTCGGCCGTTTGTTTCGTGGCCTGGATGTATTCACCCCCTTTGCCCGCCTCAGTTTCTATATTCACAGTTACCAGAGAAAGCCGCCCTGTTTAGGTTAGTGAGGAAGGCGGAGCATTTCTTACTCCCTATTTCCTTCGGGGTTTGGTTATATATTTAGCCAATTTTTCACTCAATCATACCTTTGGGTGTATTGCGAAGCATCTGGAAGCTCCAAGTATAGGTTTTTCTGTTTCTGGTTGAAGATCTTGTTGAGTTTTGGGGGAGATTTATCGGTATCGCTTCCTACCCCGCCATTACTCTGACGTCATCCGAGTCTTCATTTTATAGTAAAAAAAAAGAAGGAAATTCTGACACATACTAGAACATGGATGAATCTCGAGGAAATCGTATTAAGTGAAAGAATCCGGTTATAAGAAGATAAGTACTGTCCGATTCCACTTACCATGTTTCTCCATGTATAAGATGCACCTTAATTTTGGGGCAACCACTGTATAAGATGCACCCAGTTTTTAGACCCAAAGTTTTTGAAATACAGTGCATCTCATACATGGGGGAATATGGTATCTGATGTATCTAGAGCAGTCAAAATAATTGAAACAGAAAGTCAAAAGGTAGTTAACAAGAGCTGGAAGAATTGATTGTTAATGAATGCAAAGTTTTAGTATTGCAAGACGAGAAAGTTCTAGAGATTGCTGCACAACAGTGTGAATATACTCGATACTACTGAACTATAATGCTTATAATGGCTTTGATGGCAAATTTAATGCTGTTTTTTAAAAATCACATACACACAAATAGCTGAGTACCAGGCAGAAGGGGGTGAATGCCACAATACAAGTATGGTAAGGTGCTTTGAAAATTTAGATGGGAAAGATCTGACAGAGTTGGGGGGGAGTACAGAAGAGGAAGCAGTTCAGAGAAGGTTTAATGTCAGAAGCAACATTTGTGATGGATTGTCGGGGAAAAAATATGACCTGGCCACTCAGGGATAGTGATGGACGCTGAATACGGAAAAGCACCTATATGCATTCTGACCAAGTTGAGTACCTGAGATGAGTGTGGTGCTCAGGACTGCTGCTAACCATCACGGTGCCTCTGTGCGCAGTAGAAAAAGATGCTGCTTTCTTCTGGGTGTGTGAATTGGGAGGCAGTGTGGCTGGGGACCCTTTTGCAGTTCACATTCTGCAGAATAGAATCGGCTGTCCTAGATATACATACTGAGATGAGAACCTAGGTTTGGGGGGGAAAGATAGTGAGCTCAATTTGGGGCATCATGAGTTCTGTAGTGGTCGGCTCTATATCTAGGCAGAAATAGGAAACAGAAGGTTGGAAAAGTGGAACCAGTGTTTGGAGGAAATTTTAGGATTAAAAGTGTAGATTGGGAGGAGTCACATTCATGGTGTTAAAACTTTCCTATAATAATTTGGTCACATGGTACCAGTTAACTCCAGTAGTCCTTCTTGTGGAACATTGGTGTGGTGACCAAGGAGGAAGACAGCGCCCTCTGGTGGAAATTAGAAAACACTCCTTATGTATATAGCACACCCTCACTAAATAATTTTAAGCTAATACAATTCAAGGACATTCTGTTTGAACAGGTATCTGACCCTTGCTGCCTGGAGTGCAACACGAATCTCTTTAGCCTTGGTTGTGCCAGGCATTGGGGCTCCCCTCTCTTCCCTGAAACTGTATTGCTGTTGAATGCCTTGAGTCCAGCAAGAAACCATGGACACTGTACCCACTATTGCCCACTAGGTGCTGAGGGAGGCTGGACCACGCAGAAGTCCAGAAAGCCTTGTTATTCTGCCCCTTATAGCCTAGAGCACAATCAGTTCTGGAGAGGCAGTGTTTTTCTTGCTCCTTTGCCCCTGTGTCGCACCTGGTCCCTCCGAGGAAGAAAGCCCCTCTAAAGAAGCAGTTTCAGCAGCTGCGCCGAAATACCCGATGAGGGAAAGGGAGAGAATCCACTTTGGGAGGAGGACGAGAACATGGATCCTTCCAGTCTCTCGCTGAATGCTCCTCCATATTCTACCCCCCAGTTGTGTCAGTTTGCCCTGAATCCAGCCAGGAGCCGGCCCTGAACCTGAGGGCTGTGAGTAGCAGCAGAGGGCTTGAAGACCGCTTGGTGCAAATTCCTTTACATTTGATATTGAACTTACCCTCACCAACCCTTCTGTGACTTAAGTACTATTTCTCTCCACTTTATAGTTGAGGAAGCTGAAGCTCAGTGAGGTTGCATACTTTTCAAAGGTCACACCATTAGTAAGAAATGGACCTATGCAGACCTGTTTTCTTGTCATTGAGATATAATTCACAACCCATAAAATTCAGTGGTTTTAGTATACTCCCAAAGTTGCGCAGATGTCATCACTATCTAACTCCCAAACACTCTGTCACAGTCACAAGGACCGCTGTGTCCAGTCACTCCCCATCTCACCCTCTGCCCGGCTCCTGGCAGCCATGGTCTGCTCTCTGTCTCTATAGATTTGCCTGTTCCGGACATTTCATATAAATAGAATCATACAGTGTGTGGTCTTTGTGTCTGACTTCTTTCACTTAGTATAATGTTTTCAGGGGTTATCCATGTTGTAGCATGAATCAAGACCTCATCTTTGGGGGGCAGAATAATATTTCATTGTATGGATAGACCCTACTTTATTTATCCCTTTTTTAGTTGATGGACATTTGAGTTGTTTTTACTTTTTGGCTATTATGAATAATGTTACTATGAACATTCACCAACAAATTGTTGTTTGTTTGTTTTTTTTGTATTTTTCTGAAGCTGGAAACGGGGAGAGACAGTCACACAGACTCCTGCATGTGCCTGACCGGGATCCACCCGGCACGCCCACCAGGGGCAACGCTCTGCCCACCAGGGGGCGATGCTCTGCCCCTCTGGGGCATCGCTCTGCTGCAACCAGAGCCACTCTAGCGCCTGGGGCAGAGGCCAAGGAGCCATCCCCAGCGCCCGGGCCATCTTTGCTCCAATGGAGCCTTGGCTGCGGGAGGGGAAGAGAGAGACAGAGAGGAAAGAGGGGAGGGGGGTGGAAAAGCAAATGGGCACTTCTCCTATGTGCCCTGGCTGGGAATCGAACCCGGGCCCCCCTGCATGCCAGGCCGACGCTTTACCGCTGGGCCAACCAGCCAGTGCCATTCACCAACAAATTTTTGTGTGACCGTAGCTTTTCAGTTACCTAGCAGCAGGATTGCTGAATCCTAAAGGAACTCAATGTTCAACTTTATTTTTTATACAGGGACAGAGATAGAGTCAGAGAGAGGGATAGATAGGGACAGACAGGAACAGAGAGAGATGAGAAGCATCAATCATCAGTTTTTCATTGCTGTTGTAACACCTTAGTTGTTCATTGATTGCTTTCTCATATGTGCCTTGACCGCAAGCCTTCAGCAGACTGAGTAACCCCTTGCTCGAGCCAGCGACCTTGGGTCCAAGCTGGTGAGCTTTTTGCTCAAGCCAGATGAGCCCATGCTCAAGCTGGCGACCTCAGGGTCTTGAGCCTGGGTTCTCCGCATCCCAGTCCGACGCTCTATCCACTGTGCCACTGCCTGGTCAGGCAATGTTCAACTTCTTGAGAAACTGCCAGCTTGTTTTCCAAAGCAGGTGCATCGTTTTACATTCCCACCAGTGATGTGTGAGTGTGCCAACTTCTCCCCAGTCTCACAAGTAAAACTGATTTTCTTTCATCCTTTGTTTCTTTCCTTTTTTTTTTTTTTATTCAGTGAGAGGAGGGGAGGCAGAGAGACAGATTCTCACATGCGCCCAACTGGGATCCACCTGGCATGCCCACTAGGGGGCGATGCTATGCCCATCTGGGGTGTAGCTCCGTTGCTCAGCAACGGAGCTCTTCTTAGTGTGAAGGAGGCCATGGAGCCATCCTCAGTGCCCACATAGGGTCAGCTCACTCCAATCGAGCCATGGCTGCAGGAAGGGAAGAGAGAGAGAGAGAGAGAGCACACGAGAGAGAGGTAAGAGGGGTAGGGGTGGTTGCTCCTCTTGTGTGCCCTGACCGGGAATTGAAGCCCTGACATCGACACGCCGGGCTGACGCTCTACCACTGAGCCAACCGGCCAGGACCCAAAACTGATTTTTAAACTCGTTTTCTTCCTCTCTCCGTTTCCCCTTTAAATATATATTTATTGCTTATGACGTAGCAGGCACCATGCCCACCCCCGGGGATTCAGAGATCAGCATGCCACTGCCTCTGGAGTGGAGGAGCCTTCGGTCCTGGGGAGACGCGGCGTATTTATCTTCGCGCGGGGAGGGGGGCTGCCTCCTGCGCCTCGCATCGCGTTCCAGCATCAGGTGCCCTTTCTTACAAAATATAAAGATGAAGGGTAAAATTCATGCCACTCGTTTAAAACTTTTGTTTACTTACAATGGCATTAAATAGCAAATAAAATTGGCATGACAAGTTGAGAGAGGAGAGAGAGAGAGAGTCTGTGGAAGAGAGAAAAACAGCTCTGTATTTTAGTGGGTGATGCGTCACTCGCTTCTTTTTGAACAAGGAGCCCCTCCTTTTCATTTTACACTGGGCCCCACAAATCCAGGCTCTGCACCTGGCTGAGTACCGTGGCAGAGGGCACCACAGAATCCCGTGGCAAAGGGTGTGGCTATGGGGGAGGGGAAGAGTGGGCTCTCGGTGTAGTGGATCACACCGTGCATTGTATAGCCTGGGGATTTTTTATTTTTATTTTGTGGGGACTGAGGGTGTGGAGGCTCTCAAAAATGCTCAGATCTTTAAAATTGCTTCTCAGGAGTAATAAAGGGTGATACTGGACACAGTAGGAACCATATGTAGATTCTGTTTAAAATTTGTAAACGAGATAATTTGGAGCCAATTGCTAGTTTATCTCTCAAGTTCAAACACAGTTAAGACTTGGCTGGTCCTGCCCTGGCCGGTTGGCTCAGCGGTAGAGCGTCGGCCTAGCGTGTGGAGGACCCGGGTTTGATTCCCGGCCAGGGCACTTAGGAGAAGCGCCCATTTGCTTCTCCACCCCTCCGCCGCGCTTTCCTCTCTGTCTCTCTCTTCCCCTCCCGCAGCCAAGGCTCTATTGGAGCAAAGATGGCCCGGGCGCTGGGGATGGCTCTGTGGCCTCTGCCTCAGGCGCTAGAGTGGCTCTGGTCGCAACATGGTGACGCCCAGGATGGGCAGAGCATCGCCCCCTGGTGGGCAGAGCATCGCCCCTGGTGGGCGTGCCAGGTGGATCCCGGTCGGGCGCATGCGGGAGTCTGTCTGTCTTTCTCTCCCTGTTTCCAGCTTCAGAAAAATAAAAAAAAAAAAAAAAAAAAAAGACTTGGTTGGTCTTTCCCATGGCTGACATCCTTGAGAGGGTAGTTTTGCTAAGGAGACCGTAAGTTACTCGCTTAGATAGTCTGAGGGAAGCCAGACAGAAGCTATAGTAGACAAAACCAGCCGGAGAATATCTGACTTCTTCCTCATCCCACCACATTGATTTTTCTCTTCTTTACATAAAATTTCTTTGCTATTATCTTCTTTGTGTTTCTTGATCCGATTTCTATCATTTTTGTATAAATGTACTTACAAACTTGCTGGAAGGTACAGACACATGCCCAAGGTCACTAAGCTAGTAACCAGAAAACCCAACACTAGAACCCATACCTTCATGGTTTTACTTTTATTTGGAACAAGAGTTCACTGTATTTTTATGAACTATTAAGTCATTTTTGGGTAAATGTTTGGAGGCAACATATTTTTGTTATTTGGTCTTTTTAATTTTTTTAACTTCAATTGCTGAGATATAAACCTCCACCTGGCCCCCCAAAATTTCATTTGCACAAAAATATTATCATGGATAATTTTTAAGACTTTGGAAAAACTCTTTGCTGGCAATTCTATTAACCGTTAGAGAAGAAATTAAAGCAACAAACCCACTGTTTAATTCAGCTCTTCAGAAGAGTCTCACTTAGGAATATGTCTTCCCATCCCAGAAATGATTAGTGCATGGTTACATTACAAGAGGAGGGAGAATTAACATTTTGAATGAAAGGGTATATAATGAGAGAGTTTGAAGTGGAAGAAAATTGCTCACAAATACAATAGGATTTTGAACAAGAGACAAAGTGGTCCAGCTATTTATGTACATTACCAGTTTCAATCATTACATTCTGGGCTCCTTTTCAGTTCTGGCCAATGATTCTTAACCTGCTGAATGCTTAAACGTGACTGTCCAGGGTTTTGCAGGGGTTATACTGCTAAAAATAGAGTATGCTGTCAAGTTGGAGCTCCCCGAGAAAGTGTGCTGCCAATCTGGTGGCTTAGGGGCCGGATAGAGCTAGTCTCTCTCTTCTTTCCCTCTTATTCCTCTTCTCGTTACTGGGCCCAGAGCGGGTTGGGCCTATGGGGAAATGCACTTGCCAGAGAGGGCCTTCACCCCCAAAAGACAGAATCTTCTCTCTGTGGCATGGGAGAGCCAGGCAGAGCTCTGTCTGATTGCTCACAGAAGCTCTAAGAGGCCAGGGACATCATCTACATAAAGCCAGGCCAGCCAAGTCGGGTGTAAGGTTTTTCAACTTCTGTGGGACTTGATCCTGCTAACATGGTAGTCACAGAAATCATAGGAAACTCCCAGGGAGCAGCCTGACCAGGTGGTGGCACAGTGGATAGAGCATGGGCCTGGGACACTGAGGACCCGGGTTCGAAAATGCATGTGCTAGAGCACAGGCTCATCCGGCTTGAGCACAGGCTCACCAGCTTGAGCGCGGGGTCACTGGCTTGAGTGTGGGATCATAGATATGACTCCATGGTCACTGGCTCAGCTGGACTTCCCCACCAACCCCGTCAAGGCACATATGATAAAGCAATCAATGAACAACTAAGGTGCCGCAACTATGAGTTGATGCTTCTCATCTCTCTCCCTTCCTGTCTGTCTGTCTGTCTCTCTCTCTCTCCCGCTAAAAAAAAAGAAAGAAAGAAACTCTCAGGGGCAAACATTGTTTTTTCATTTATCCATCAATCTCTCACATATTGAAGTTTAACATCTGGCAGGAAGGGGCCCCCTGTGGGGCTGTTCAGTCATTCTGGCAAAGCCACGTGAAAATGGGTAAAGATTCCCCTCCTCCAGGTTGTGGATGGGCCATTCTGAGGTGGACTTTGTACAGGCCCTCAGGGGGGCCCCGGAGGGGTGAGCTACCCTTGGTAAGAGGGAGAACTTCGTACAGTCAAACCCGTACACATGCTGCTGCCTCAGCATCTGCATTTGGAGGGAGGGAACTGCAGCTAAGACCCTGCATAGGCATCTGTTCAGAAAGACCGAATGAGAGCCTAACTGAAAGGCGGGTGCAATTGAAAGCCACCAATGGACACAGCAGAACACCCTGTCCCAAACGTGACAGCAGACTCCTAGGACTTCCTGGTTTGTCTGTATACAACAAAAATCATCCCCTTGATGTCTGACCCAGGGGTTAAAGGGCAGAGTGCTCTGACTGCTGTGGACCTAGACACAGATTGATGTCCTGGGGGCTGACCTTGTCAGGAAAGACAGAGGAAGTGAGAAACAGCCTTGCTGGTAGGTGGGGTTTGATGTTCCCACCTGAAGATAAATAGCACTCTTGGAAAAGAAAGTCCAGAGAAGGCCACTCCGTGACCATGTTTGGAACTAGATAGAAATAAGGCCACTTCTCAACAAGGAAATGGATGAATAGTCCACCTTTGATGAATAAGTTTCACGCTGCTCTTTTACCTATCACAATTCTAGCTCCTCCTTAATTTCCCCATTTTTCAAAGAAAAGAAAATGCTGAATTGTTATATTGCTTCTGCTTTTTTTTTTTTGTATTTTTCTGAAGCTGGAAACGGGGAGAGACAGTCAGACAGACTCCCGCATGCGCCTGATCGGGATCCACCCGGCACGCCCACCAGGGGCTACGCTCTGCCCACCAGGGGGCGATGCTTTGCCCCTCTGGGGTGTCGCTCTGCTGTGACCAGAGCCACTCTAGCGCCTGGGGCAGAGGCCACAGAGCCATCCCCAGCGCCCGGGCCATCTTTGCTCCAATGGAGCCTTGGCCGCGGGAGGGGAAGAGAGAGACAGAGAGGAAGGGGGGGGTGGAAAAGCAAATGGGCGCTTCTCCTGTGTGCCCTGGCCGGGAATCGAACCCGGGTCCCCCGCACGCCAGGCCGACGCTCTACTGCTGAGCCAACCAGCCAGGGCCAGTTCTGCTTCTTGATAACAGGGAATTTAGAACATGCCCCCTCTTCCTTAAGATTTCCTCAGTACCTGCTTAAATCCTGTAATTACCCTCCTGCCTGGTCCATCTTACTCAAATGCCCCATGGTCCCTGGAGTGAGTTCTTGCTAGCTGCAGCAAGCTAACAGAAGCTAATGTGGTTTGACTACAGGTGTGTTCCTGGTAGCTCCCCATGGTAGGCATCTGCACTGGCATCTTTGCTTACTGCCAGCTGATTAGAATCAGAAGAGATGCTGAAGAAAAGAAAACAAATGGCAACCATGCCTGACCTGTGGTGGCGCAGTGGATAGAACGTCGACCTGGAACCCTGAGGTCCCTGGTTTGAAACCCCAGCCTTGCCTGGTCAAGGCATGTACAAGAAGCAACTATAAATTGATATTTCCCACTCCTCCCCCCATGCCTTTCTCTTTCTCTCTCCTCTCTCTAGAACAATAAATCTTTTTTTTTTAAATGAGAGACACAGAGACAAGACAGAGGGACAGATACGGACAGACAGACAGGAATGGAGAGAGATGAAAAGCATCAATTCTTCACTGCAGCATCTTAGTTGTTCATCAATTGCTTCCTCATATGTGCCTTGACAGGGGGCTCTGGCTGAGCCAGTGACCCCTTGCTCAAGCCAGCGACCTTTGGGTTCAAGCCAGTGACCTTGGGCTTCAATCCAGTGACCATGGGCTTATGTCTATGATCCCATGCTCAAGCCAGCAACCCCGTGCTCAAGCTGGTGACCTTAGGGCTTCGAACCTGGGTCCTCAGCTTCCCAGTCCGATGCTGTATCCACTGCAACACTACCTGGTCAGGCCAATAAATAAAATCTTTAAAAAAAAAAGAAAACAAATGGCACCATCTTCAAATGTCTGCCATTTCTTTTTCTCTTCTCTCTTCTCTTTTTCACACAGAAATCCTGTCTTTGCCTTTGGGAGATGGAATTGACCTGTTAGTGGTTTCTTTTGTATACATGCAAAACAGCATGTTAATAGCTCCCTATTTATGTCTCAAGGGTCAGTCACACTGTGGCAGCCAGTTACGGAAGATGTGGCAGTAACAGCAGGGGTCCCCATTGTGGCTTCATATAGCCAATACCTTAAATTCAGAATCACATCTCTCTTTTTAAAATGTCCCTCCGCAATTTCTTCCAACTTGTGTTTCAGGTTTCCAACAAGTTTCTTAACTCTTCTCTGCAGAAAACAAACAAACAAAAATTCCTCAAACCCTCAAACTCTAAGACATCATTAAAAAAAAGCTTCCTTCCTTATTAGGCAGAGCAATCGATCTCTCTCAGCTCATTTGCAGATCTAACGACTCTTTGCTGAATGAGAACTGGAAATTCACTAATAATAGGAGACTTGTTAAGTACAGTGCATCAGCCGAGTGGGTAGTCTTGCAGCTGTTAAAAGAGGCAATAAAGGAAGCCTAGGAACAAGGAAAATTCTGTATGAAACAGTTGTTTATGAAAATTAACCCTTTGAGTGAGGACGTACCTGAACGTTGGTACCACTCAAAGGGTTAACCTCACTCAAAGGGTTAAACATCATACAAAAAATGGTGACCTGTGTGATTACAACTAGGTAACACTCATCTATGTGTAGCTGCAGGCCTAAACTGGGTACTGGGAGGGATTTATATCAGGTATGACTTCAAGGAATGAGCTGTAGGCTCTATTTGAATGAGAGATAAAGAAACCAGGACCAGGGCTTGGGAATATGGAAAGGTGAGTGAGGCACTTTTACAAAATGGAATGCCAAACAAAACGGCTTCAGTAATCAAAATTAAAAATATTTTTAAATATCAGAATTAAGGCCAAAAAAAAAAAAAAATCCATGATGAGCAAGCACAGCATCAAAATTTGAAGTTAAGTTTCAACCCCGCACTTGCATGCCTCTGAGAGTGAGCACCTCACTTGCCTCATCCTAGTCCTAGCCCCGGTGAGGACAGCGACTGGCCATGCAGGGTCACCGGCTGGCTCCCACCTCTAGGACTGAGCCCCATCAAGAATACGGGTCACTCCTTACTGACCCCCAAAAGAGGGAGAGTCCAAATTCACACAGGGGTTAGGGAAGATGTTTCCACGGACAGACAAGTCCTCTTTTATCAGTGGTTTGGCTTCCCGATGATTCAGTTACTCACAGTCAGCCCCAGTCCAAAAACATTACATGGAAAATTCTAAAACCATTTCATGTTTTTAATTGTGCACTGTTCTGCTCAGGATGTAAATCACCCCTTTGGCCCAAATCTCCGCAATATAGATGCTTGTCAGGAACTCAGTAGCTCCTCAGTTATGAGGTCAACTGTAGCAGGATCTTAGTGCTTGTGTGCAGTCACCCCTGTTTTACTTCATAATGGCCTCAAAGTGCAAGGGTAGTGATGCTGGCAGTTCGGACATGCCAACGAGAAGCCGTAAAATGCTTCTTTTAAGTGAAAAGGTACGTGTGTTTGGAAAAAACATAGTCTCTATAGGGTTTAGTACTCTCAGTGGTTTCAGGCACCCACTGGGCGACTTGGAAAGTATTCTCTGTAGATAATGGGGGACTACTGTAGTCCAATGTCAAACAGGTCTTCCAGGGGCTCTTGTTGGAACGAGGAGATATAGTAAATAAAAGGACCCTGCCGGGCAAATCTTCCTAAAGAACCACTCTATGAATGTAACCTAGTTGAGGGACTCTGGGAGATTCTTAAAGTCATGTCTATGAGCCAGAATCAGCAAGAGACATCAATGGAAAAGACGTCACAATAGCAACCTGGGTCCCTTGGACACCACAGTTCTCATAGAAGCAAAGGCTGCAAGAGGTGCATTATGTTTGTATAACAATGTATGTGAGACAAACCAGAACCCCCCTCCCCTCACCCCTTACCCAAGGAACCAGAGGCAGGCGTTTGGAGATGGTATTTCTGTATAATCTGTAGGTTGGGGTCTGATGTACAGAGAGCTAGTTTTGTAATTGTTGTAAACAGCCAGGCTGGGGTGACCTGTGAAAATATGCAAATATGTAAAGACTAGAGTGTAAAGACCCTGAACAAAAATGACTGTGTCAGAGAAATCGTATAATGGCTGTGTAAAATCTTTTAAAGTTTTTCTTAGTGTTTTAATGTAATATTTTTAATTTTTTTTTATTTTTGAGAGAGAGGAAGGAGGAGAGAGAAACACTGACTCGTTGTTCCACTTTTTTGTGCTATTGATTGCTTTGCATATGTGCCCTGAATGGAGCTTGAACCGGTGACCTCAGGGGTTGAGCTGGCACCCTTAGCATGGAGTCGGTACCTTTGGGATAGAGCTGGGAACCCCAGGATCAAACCAGTGACCTCAGGGCTCCAGTCATTGCTCTATCTGCTGCGCCACCAGCCAAGGCACTTGAATGTAATCTTTTCAACGAATAAAAGGAAAATGAAAGCATCACACCCACAAAGTTACCTGTGTAGAACCTGACACCACAGCCTAGAGTTCCACAAATTTAAATGACATTATATCACGTGATTATCTGAGTGTGAAAGATGTGAGAGGTTTTTATCAAGATCAAGATCTCTGTTTTCCTAATGGTCATCTTATTAGAAAACACTAAGTCAGGTTCCAATAAAGATTCAATGCTTGTAGAATGAGGGCTTAAAAAAGCATTCTGTATCAACATTTAAAACTAAATAAGAAGGCTTCAGGTAGGGACCTATTAACTAGATCCTGTCCCCCACTGTGTCTCATTGTTTCTGAGTCGCCTAGGAAGGATTGGCCCACCATGGGTGTTCTGCTCTTCCTGGACTACCTGAAAATCCTTTGTTGTCACTTCTGAAATCTAATATGCCCTTACCCCCTTTCTCCTTTGTCCAAAATGTCTTACGTGCCTCACTGTCTCAGGAATTTTCATGTCTATGTGAATTCCCATGTGTATGCATGTAAAATGACCAATTGTCCGCCTTTAGGGAGGATAGTTCTTCTTTCATAAGTTCCCTCTTCCCTCAAAAAGTGTCCTCCTACATGTCCTCCTTTTTGCTATTGGAAGACTAATCTGTAAATGTCTGTATTCTATTGATGCAGAGTCGATCCATTGCGTGTGATGTGACGTATTTGTATCTAAATGAGTACTTTTTTCTTACAATTATTATTAAAAATTAATAGGCATATAAGCATAATTACAATATAAAATATCACAAATGTTTTTATTATGCATTTATCATATTATAGTGTATTATTGTTGCAATGAATAAAATGTTTCTTTTATTTACGATATTGTTTTCTTCAATTTATTTTTGTCCTCCTTTTCATTGTAAAAAAGTTGGTCACCTTAATGTATGAAACTTCGATTTTTTTCATGTTAAAAAAAAACCCAAACAACTGTGGCCAGTGATTCCAATGTGTGGCTAGAACTGAGAACCAATGAGAACTTTCTGCCATGATGGGAATGTTATACCTGCACTGTCCAATAGACTGGCCACTAGCCACGTGTGCCTCTTGAGCATCGAAATGTAGCTAGCGTGACTGAATTTTAAATTTTGTTTAAGTAATTTAAATTAACACATAAATAGCCTGAGGCTCTGCTCTTTATTAGCCCACCAGGAGGTTTCCTGTAGCAGCACTTGGCAAACTTACTGGGGATCTCAGCAACATGCAAATTATGCCTCAGTGCATCTGGGACGGGCCTGAGGGCCTGCATTTCTATTAGGCACCTACGACCTGCCAATGTTGCTGGTCGCAGAACCATGCTTTGGGTAACATGACTGTGGATTTTGATTGTATTTTTTAAAAAGGTAAATTCCGAGTAGATGCTGTTAGCCATTTTCAAATGTTCTAGCCAATGAAAGTTTTTCAAAATCTGTTTTCAAAATTGAGATAAAATGGATGTATAATGTGTAAATTTAAGGTGTATGTGTTGATTTGATGCATTTATATGCAATAGGATTGCCACCATAGTGTTAGCTAACAGCGCTATCATGCCACATAATTATCTTATTTCTTTTCTTTTTTTGTGTGGTGAAAAGATTTAAGATCGAGTTTCTTAGCAATTTTGAAGTCTATAATACAGTGTTATTGACTAGAATCACTATGCTGTGAATGAGGTCTCTAGGGCTTACTCATCTTCCAGTCGCAATAACCTCTGATAACATCTCCTTAATTTTCCCACCAGTGCAAGAGGCGTTTGGGACATCAGTGGACCTTTCACTTCCCTCCAGTTCAAATCCGGTCATCCCCAGTTAACCCTCACAGCCCGACTCCCTATGCTCTGAAAATGCCAGCGCCTCCTGTGAAGGCCAGGGAGAGGTAGGAATCCAAGGTAAGTGGCATCCTGGTCATACCTGTATTTTGTGCAGTGCATTGTTTGTGTTTCACAATTCACCGCATGCTCTGGAAAAACAGCCTGCGTGGCCAGAAGGGCAGTCAATATGCATAACGAACGAGAGGGTTGTTTCAAAAACTTCCTAATTGCCACAGATCACCACGACTGAACAATACAAGCTCTGCCCAGCTTATGGCATGGAAACGGGGTGTGACGGTTGTACTATATTTCCTGTAGATATTAGAAACATTCCCTAAAATTATTGCTAAAACTTGAGAAGTGAAGATTCCTGATTAGTAAATAGAAAAGGGGATTTTTAGTGGGTCAGAACTCTTTTAACATAGACTGACTTTTTAGGTTTCAGGAAGTTAAATGGATCTTTAATGGAAAATAATGGGCACCCTTCCACACATACTGGTGTGACCTACACACCCGGCAGTCACTCCAAGCCTACAAAACTCCTGTTTAGATAAAAGAACCTCATTCTGCGCCATGCATCTCAATTACAGTGTTAGGAACTGCTGATGCAGAGGAAAGGAAGGCTGTATGTACAAAGGCCACATCCATCAGCCTGCCTGCGGGGAAACCCAGGCCCTATCTTCTCTGGCCCTGGACTGGCCCTGGCTGGAGAGTCTGTCTGCGGGGAAACCCAGGCCCTATCTTCTCTGGCCCTGGACTGGCCCTGGCTGGAGAGTCTGTCTGCGGGGAAACCCAGGTCCTATCTTCTCTGGCCCCGGACTGGCCCTGGCTGGAGAGTCTGTCTGACCACTGTTGCTGGAGTCACCTTGACTTGTATATTGGTTGAGACTTCCAGAAATTACCATCATCCACTTTCCCACTCTTTCTCTACTTCCTCGACCACCTCTCAGCCATCCTTTCCAGCTTATCCTCTTCCCAACCTGTGCACGGTGGCATCTTTCAAGACAATCCTAGGCTTTCTTCTTTTTATATTTAGTTCCATGTTGCTTGAGACATACCAAGTTTTTGACACTTGCTTTTTTTTTAAAAAAATTAAATTTAGTGTGTTGATAATGTTTCAAGTGTCCCACTCAATATAACACCCTCTACACTCTGCATCGTGTCCCCCATGCCCCATGCAAAGTCTCTTCCCACCCCCATGTCCCCTCCTTTGCCACCCGCCCCCACCTCCACCCCCCTTTCCCTCTGGCTATTGCTACCCTGTCGTCTGTATCTCTGTGTTATGTCTCTGTGACTTGCCTAATCCCGTCACGTTCTTTGATCGCATCCCTTCTTCCCCTTTCCCTGTGACAGTTGTCCATCTGTTGATATTTGCTTCTTAAACTGTATCTTCTGCTGTCCTACAGCGTCCCTCTGCAGTCTCTTGTAGGTTCTCTTACCATCAATTCCTCCTTTCCTGATAATAATATTGCCATTTTTTAATGTCATTGACCTGCTATCTCTTATAATTATATAGCTGGGTTTGGTTTGGTTTTTAAACTCATTTTGACTTCTCCTGTGTGCCCTGACTGGGAATCGAACCCAGGACAGCCACATGCTGGGCCAACATTCTACCACTGAGCCAACCAGCCAGGGCCAGTCTAGGTATTTTTTCAAAATGCAATTAAATTGTTCCCCTGAAGATAAAATCCTGAAGTCCTAGAGATGGATTATTTTATTAGATTTTATAGAAAAAGATATTGAACTAACTAAAACACTACAAAGCCACTGTCAAGGTCCTTACAAGCAAGAATAAACTCAGCCTTCTCTAATTAATAGGTGGGCATAGGACTTTCAGGAGGCAGCACACAACAAAAACCAAAGATGATACTGGTATCAGTTGGATGGTGGGATAAGTGGGTATGAGAACCTGGAAAAAGTCTGTCCAGCAAGGAATCTAACTTGTTTCTGTTACTTTTAAGGAATAAAAGTTTCTTAGGAGAATTAGGTGTTTCTCTCCAATTTTTTTCAAAACAAATCTAGACTGAAATAAGATTTTATTATTATTATTCATTTTTAGAGAGAGAGAAAGAAAGGGAGAGAGAAGGGGGAGGAGCAGGAAGCATCAACTCTCATATGTGCCTTGACCAGGCAAGCCCAGGGTTTCGAACCAGCAACCTCAGCATTCCAGGTTGAGGCTTTATCAGCTGCGCCATCACAGGTCAGGCTGAAATAAGATTTTTATTTTAATTATTTATATTTTTACAGAGACAGAGAGAGAGAGTCAGAGAGAGGGATAGGTAGGGACAGACAGGAACAGAGAGAGATGAGAAGCATCAATCATCAGTTTTTCGTTGTGGCACTTTAGTTGTTCATTGATTGCTTTCTCATATGTGCCTTGACCATGGGCCTTCAGCAGACCGAGTAACCCCTTGCTCAAGCCAGCGACCTTGAGTCCAAGCTGGTGAGCTTTTTATTCCTCAAACCAGATGAGCCTTCGCTCAAGCTGGTGACCTCGGGGTCTCGAACCTAGGTCCTCTGCATCCCAGTCTGATGCTCTATCCACTGTGCCACCGTCTGGTCAGGCTGAAATAAGATTTTTAAACTTATCATTTATAAATAAGTACAAATTCTCTATGCAGAGTCACATACCTGGACTTCATGGGGTTGGCAGTACTGTTCTATCTGGAATCTTCTTTCCATTGTCTCTGACCTGTGGCAGAGTGACAGCCACTAAATTCTTGAGCCTTCTATTTTCCATTCTCTCTATTGTGTACTCATCTTGGTATGTGTAACATTCATTATTCCTTTAGGACTTTATCATAATGGGAAGCTAGCTTAAATTGCTAAAGTATAAAATTACATGACTTTTTATAAGAGCTATATTCTAAAGAGGTATCATACTTTTCTTTGGTATCTGCAATCACCCCATCCCACCTAGGGCCTAATGAAGTACCAGGAACATGGAACTCCTCTCTGCACAGTTATTTGGATCAGACAGTCTCTGGGATTTTACTTCAAGGGTGATTTTCTTTCTCTTCATTAGTATGGCAGTTGCCTTATATTACCAACCTTGGTGGGGATCATTCAAAGATAGACAGGATACAAAGACCACAAAACTGAATTTATTTGAAAACTTCATTTATGTGAAATAAAACTGAATTTATTTGCTTGCTTGGGAAGGGGGTGCTGCATTACTAAACCAGAAGGTCAGCAAAGGGAGGAAGTACATCAGATCTGGTGAGAGTCTGAATTCAGGGCTCTGGTTGGTCCTCAAGGACCATAAACTTCTTCGCAGTTGGTCATTGCACGGGTTCACTTCTCTCAAGTGTGCAGACATTCCCAAAGATGTCCAGGATGGGATGCAGGAGCTTGAATGGCACAGCATCACTCAGATGGTGTATTCGACATGTGTGTTTGAAGTTCATAAAAAATCTTTCCTGGCGCTGGCTGGTTGGCTTAATGATAGAGCGTTGGCCTGGCGTGTGGATGTCCTGGGCTTGATTCCCAGTCAGGGCACACAGGAGAAGCGCCCATCTGCTTCTCCACCCCGCCCCTTTCAGTCTCTTTCTCTCTCTCTCCCCCTCCCACATCCATGACTCTAATGGCCCAAGCAAGTTGCCCCTGTCATGGAGCTGAGGATGACTCTGGGTGGCTTCTGCCTCAGGCTCTAACAGAGCTTGGTTGCCAAGCAACGGAACAATGCCCCAGATGGGCAGGTCATCACCCTATAGGTGGCTTGCTGGGTGGATCCCGGTAGGGTGCATGTGAGAGTCTGTCTCTCTGCCTCCCCTGCTCTCACTTAATTAAAAGAAAAAAAAAATAAAAAGAAAATCTTTCCTGACTTGGATCAGCCCCACATCAGTATAGCGGACTCCATCAAGAAAGTCTCGCCGGTCACCTGTCCCTTCACTCATCTCTTTTGGAACTGTCAAAGATTTCCTTTGTTTTCTTAGGACAAAAGGCACAGAAACATACATGTGTACTTAGAAAAACAAATTCTACATGGACAGGCTGCCCTTCAAAGTTGTAACAAAGCAAAATATAAGACACACAAAAAACTGGACACAAATGTTCATAGCGACATTATCTACATAGCTAAGACGTGGAGGTGACCGAAATGCACAGCGATGCGAATGGTTAAACAAACGTGGTCTGACCAAAGAACGGGCTATCACTCAGACAGAAGACGGACCCAGGACTGACACATGTTACCATGTGGATGAACCTCAAAATCGTTACGGGAGGAAAAGAAGCCGGACACAAAGGCCACATGGTGTATGATTCCATTCACAGGAAACATGCAGACCAGGGAAGTCCATCCAGACAGAGAGCTCACTGGGGTCTCCGGGGCTGGGCAGGGCAGGGTGGAAACCGAGTGCTTAGTGGCCAGAGACTCGGGGGGGGGGGGTGACGGAATGTTTTCGAAATAGAGATGGTGGTGGCACAACACTGTAAATTAGTAAATGCCACTGAACTGTACACTTTACACGGCTCGTTTCTTATGTCAACGACACCGCCATAAAGAAAGGGAAAACCCCCCAGAAAGGTGCAGGGATCCTCTGAGGCCCAGCGGGACAGCCCAGAAGGACAGGAGGGCCACGGGGCAGGGCTGCTGGCCCACTGGTGAGCCCGGGCCCAGGAGGGGAGAGAGAGGGCGGGGCTGGATTCTGCTTCCGAACAACGCTCCAAAGGCAAACAAATAACTTATTTTCAAAGGTTTAGGCCCTGGCTGGTTGGCTCAGCGGTAGAGCGTCGGCCTGGCGTGCGGGGGACTCAGGTTCGATTCCCGGCCAGGGCACATAGGAGAAGCGCCCATTTGCTTCTCCACCCCCCCCTCCTTCCTCTCTGTCTCTCTCTTCCCCTCTTGCAGCCAAGGCTCCATTGGAGCAAAGATGGCCCGGGCGCTGGGGATGGCTCCTTGGCCTCTGCCCCAGGCGTTAGAGTGGCTCTGGTCGCGGCAGAGCGACGCCCCGGAGGGGCAGAGCATCGCCCCCTGGTGGGCAGAGCATCGCCCCTGGTGGGCAGAGCGTCGCCCCCTGGTGGGCGTGCCGGGTGGATCCCGGTCGGGCGCATGCGGGAGTCTGTCTGACTGTCTCTCCCCGTTTCCAGCTTCAGAAAAACAAAACAAAACAAACAAAAAAAAACCAATAAAAAAACAACAGAGGTTTAGCTATTCACTTTCCCGCAAATAAGCTGGAGTTCTAAAACTATAAGTGAGCCTGCCCTGGGCGGTGCAGTGAATAGAGCAGCGTCCGGACCACCGAGGTCGCCGGATCAAACCCCGAGAGGGCACGGGCTGGGAGCGCCTGCTTGTCAGCGCGGGCTCGCTGGGTTAAGCGGGGGAGTGTCCACAGGACCCCAGAGCTCGCCAGCTTGAGCCCGAAAGCTTCCCGGCATGAAAGCCCAAGGTCACTGGCTTGAGCAAGAGGCACCGGCTCGGCTGGAGCCCCAGGCAAGGCGCGTATCAGAAACAACAAAGGACAACTGAAATGAAAGCAACTGCGAGTTGATGGATGCTTCTCACCCTCTCTCTCCCTTCCTGTCTCTCTCTCTCTGAAAAAAAAAATTACCTATGAAATAAAAATAACTATAAAGTTATTAAAAAAGAAAATAAAAGAAACTATAAATGCCTTGATAAAGAGAACGAGCAAGCCGCCACAGGGGTGCCGCTCGCACCGGGCACCTCGGCCGGCAGGAGGAGAGCTCGGCCCCGCGAGGCCGGGGCCACCGTCCCGTGCGCGGCCCTGCCCTCGCCCACTGCGCACATCTGGAGGCCCCCAGGCCCTCTACAGAGCTGTGACAAGCATCGTGTCCGGTAGTGTTAATATATTTGCCAGACGAATTTGAAAAAATTGCCTCTCATACACTGCACAAAAACCTTCTCGGCTAAATATACAAACACCAATGTATGTTCCTCTAAAAGATGTTTCTAACACTTCATTGGTCACATCAGTATATGTTTCGTTCAATGAAAACATTTAAAAACCTGTGACCTTCCTGTCACATGCTACAACATGGATGAACCTTGAGGATATCATACTTCTTTCATATCATCTATCATGAAAGAAGCCAGCCACGAAAACGACAACTACGTATGACTGCCCCACATGAAGCGTCTCCCGCAGTCGGACTCAGAGACGGAGCCCAGCCCGCCGGTCGCCAGGGTCTGGGCAGAGGGAGACGGGCCCTGGCGCTCCCGCCGGTCCAGGCTCACTGCTGCAGGACGAGAGGCGTTCTAGAGACCTGCTGCACAACATACAACTTCAGAGTAGTTAAGATGGTACAGCGTATGGGATGTGCTTCTTAACTCAGCAAGAGGTTTTTAAAATAACATTTGTCTTGCAAAATTAACATAAGTTTTAAATGTTTAATTTAATGACTTTAGAGAGAAAGGAAGGGAGAGAGAAACAGGAACATCGCTCTGTCCCTGTATGTGCCCTGACCGGAACCGAATGGGCGACAGCAGCACTTCCGGACGATGCTCTAAGCAACCAAGGCCAGGGCTAAATTAACGTAATTTTAACTTTATTGGTTCTGTAGACTGATTGTTTCAGAGAAACAATAGGCTTCAGGAGTTTAAACTGAGCCTAGTGTGATTTGACATACTTTAGAATAGGGGTAGTCAACCTTTTTAAACCTACTGCCCACTTTTTTATCTCTGTTAGTAGTAAAATTTTCTTACTGCCCACCGCTTCCACAGTAATGGTGATTTATAAAGTAGGGAAGTAAAAGAAAAAAACAAAAAACAACAAATAAAGTAGGGAAGTAACTTTACTTTATAAAATTTATAAAGCAGCATTACAGCAAGTTAAAGCATATAATAATAATTACTTACCAAGTACTTTATGTTGGATTTTCGCTAAGTTTGGCAGAATAAATCTTTATAAAATAACTTACTATACTTAAATTTATCTTTTTATTTATACTTTGGTTGCTCTGCTACCACCCACCATGAAAGTTGGAATGCCTACTAGTGGGTGGTAGGGACCAGGTTGACTACCCCTGCTTTAGAACATTAAAATAGAAATCACTATGTCAACAACAGCAACCAAAACAATGACGTAAGCAAAACAACCCCAGGATATTAAATCACCCCATTTCTTTGTAAAAACTACAGGGTTATGCTTCTGTATAAAGTCTGCATATCTAACAATTAAAAATACTAGCCCTGGCTGGTTGGTTCAGTGGTAGAACGTTGGCCCGGCATATGGATGTCCCAGGTTCAATTCCCAGTCAGGGCGCACAGGAGAAGTGACCATCTGCTTCTCCACCCTTTCCCTTTCTCTCTCTTTTTTCCCCTCCCGCAGCCATAACTCGATTGGCTCAAGCAAGTTGGCCTTAGGCACTTAGGTTGGCTCCATGGCCTCTGCCTCAGGCACTAAAAAAAATGGCTCCAGTTGCAAAGGAGCAACAGCCCCAGATGAGCAGAGCATTGCTACTAGTCACGGCGTATG
Source organism: Saccopteryx leptura (assembly GCF_036850995.1). Lineage (NCBI taxonomy): Eukaryota > Metazoa > Chordata > Mammalia > Chiroptera > Emballonuridae > Saccopteryx > Saccopteryx leptura. The sequence goes on from NC_089516.1 coordinate 16,696,492, forward strand.
AGGGAGTCCGTCTCTCTGCTCCCCTTCCTTTCGCTAAAGAAAATAAAAAATAAAAATAAATACCAATACATTAAAATAACCCAGAATGCCTGACCAGGCAGTGGCACAGTGGATAGAGCGTTGGACTGGGATGTGGAAGGACCCAGGTTCGAGATCCCGAGGTCTCCATCTTGAGCGCGGGCTCATCTGGTTTGAGCAAAAGCTCACCAGCTTGGACCCAGGGTCGCTGGCTCCAGCAGGGGGTTACTCGGTCTGCTAAAGGCCCGCAGTCAAGGCACATATGAGAAAGCAATCAATGAACAACTAAGAAGTCGCAACGCACAACGAAAAACTAATGATTGATGCTTCTCATCTCTCCGTTCCTGTCTGTCTGTCCCTATCTATCCCTCTCTCTGTCTCTCTGTCTCTGTAAAAAAAAAAAAGAAAAAAAAGAACCCAGAATGAAATAAAAACCTCAGAATTTATCTGGGTCAGAGCTCTTGTCTTTCAAGAGAGAACACGGTGCAAGACTCAGGGTGTGGGAGGGCTGCACGTGTCTCCACTCTACCTTTGCCTGGCTTGCTGTCTGCGGCCTCACCTGGCTGAGCTGTCCCGGCTGCTGCTGTTTGCACAGGAACTGTGATCCGCAAGATTCTCACCAGCACCTGCTGGGGCTGCGGCTGCTGCTGGGAGGCAGAGGGGAGCTGGACCGTCTGCTGGCGAAGGCTTTGCCCACGTCCTGTCTGGGCAGAGCCAGGCTGAGATGACACCGATGTGTGGCTCCGTAGAACACTTCCTGCTCCATCAGGGTTAATGACTGCAGGTGACCGAGCATAAAAGGCTATTTGCTGACTGGCTAAATCTTGTGCACTTGAACCCTGTGACCCTAACTGCTGAGGATGAGAATTGGGGTGTTGCTGAAGTTGTGGCCATGAAATCAGCCAGCCAACCAGCTTCTGTGCCTGCTGGGCCGGCTATGGGTTGTTGAAAATGTCCAAACTGTATAGAACCCAGAGAAAAGATATGTGCCTGAGAGTTGCAGGGTTTTTAAAATGACCTTGAACATCTTGAGAAGGGGCCTGCGGTGCAGCCAGCCCTACATTTGGCGGCTGGCCCCCTGACGGCAGGCTGCTGGGCTTGACTCCTGCAGGAGCCCCGGCCCCAGGGATAGAGCCCTGCATGGGGCTGGAACTTTTCGCCACAGCTGGAACTACGTGAACAGGGCCCACCAGTTGGACAGCGTTGGGACTGGCAGAGGTGGCCCTGACCTGGCTGGCCCGGGTTTGTGATGAGCTGGCAGTGGACAGCATGGCTGTAGGAAGTGTGTTAGCTCCGTTTACTTCCACAGGGAACATCTGGGGAAGAATTGGCGGCACCAAAGCAGGAGCAGGCGATGGGGATTTACAAGGGTTGCTTGCCTGCAGCGGAGTAAAGCTTTCACCCGAGGAAGTGCTTCCTGATCTGGACAGAGGACTGACGGATGGAGGTGTGTATCGAGCTGCCTCCCCCAGAACTGAAGACTGAAGGAACACGGCCTGAGCCCATTCTGCTTCCCTCCCTGGAGAAGGCTGGCTGAGACTGGCTGAGCCACTGGAGCCCTGTGGCACCTGGACTGGACATGGCGTGTTCTCCTGCTCTAATTCCTCAACCCAACTGACTGCTGTCCCAGCATCAGTGTTTGACCCAGGCATGACAATATTGCAATGGTCATCTTTGGAGGACTGGTGGGAAGACATCTGTCTGTCTTATCTCACTTTTTTGCATGACTGTATTGGTCCAGAGATAAGCGGCTCATTAAAAGACTGCATGAAGGTCAGCTTTGTTGGGTGAGACTGATCACATTCAAACACAGAAGCATCCTTTACCTTGTGCTTTGGCAAAGACTCCCTCTTTTTTTTTTTCTTTTCTTTTTTTCTTTTTTATCTTTCTTGAAGCTGGAAACGGGGAGAGACAGTCAGACAGACTCCCGCATGCGCCCTACCGGGATTCACCCGGCACGCCCACCAGGGGCCACGCTCTGCCCACCAGGGGGTGATGCTCTGCCCACCAGGGGGTGATGCTCTGCCCCTCCGGGGCGTTGCTCTTGGAGACCAGAGCCACTCTAGCGCCTGGGGCAGAGGCCAAGGAGCCATCCCCAGCGCCCGGGCCATCTTTGCTCCAATGGAGCCTTGGCTGTGGGAGGGGAAGAGAGAGACAGAGAGGAAGGAGGGGGTGGTGGAGAAGCAAATGGGCGCTTCTCCTATGTGCCCTGGCCGGGAATCAAACCCGGGTCCCCCGCACGCCAGGCCGACGCTCTACCGCTGCGCCAACTGGCCAGGGCCGACTCCCTCTTTTTTTGTGTGTGTGTATGTATTTTTCTGAGGTTGGAAACGGGGAAGCAGTCAGACAGACTCCCGCATGCTCCCGACCAGGATCCACCCAGCATGCCCACCAGGGGGCGATGCTCTGCCCATCTGGGGCATCGCTCTGCCGCAATCAGAGCCATTCTAGCACCTGAGGTAGAGGCCACAGAGCCATCCTCAGCACCCGGGCAAACTTTGCTCCAATGGAACCTTGCCTACAGGAGGGGAAGAGAGAAACAGAGAGGAAGGAGAGGGGAAGGGTGGAGAAGCAGATGGGTGCTTCTCCTGTGTGCCCTGGCTGGGAATCGAACCCGGGACTCCTGCAAGCCAGGCCGACGCTCTACCATTGAGCCAACCGGCCAGGGCCAAAGACTCCCTCTTAACAAGCTTCTCTAACAAGTTCACATTGCTTATTAATTCCATCACCACCTCAGGCTCTCTTCCACACTCTGCAACATTTATGTCATGTGAGTGTTCATGGAGAGACTCTTCCCCACCAGATGAGTATTTACTTTTAGGAAGTCTCTATTGGGCATTTTCAATGACACACTCCGCATGATCCAAAGCTCATTTTTTGCATTGCGGTATAAAACAGGGTCCCTTAAAGAAAGAAAATATAAGTACGCTGATGCTCTGGGTGAATATTCTATCTTTTTTTTTTAAATTTATGTTTTTGGTTTTTTTTTGTATTTTTCTTAAGCTGGAAATGGGGAGAGACAGTCAGACAGACTCCCACATGCGCCGGACCAGGATCCACCCGGCACGCCCACCAGGGGCGAAGCTCTGCCCACCAGGGGGCGTCGCTCTGCCTCGACCAGAGCCACTCTAGCGCCTGGGGCAGAGGCCAAGGAGCCATCCCCAGCGCCCGGGCCATCCTTGCTCCAATGGAGCCTTGGCTGCGGGAGGGGAAGAGAGAGACAGAGAGGAAGGAGGGGGGGTGGAGAAGCAAATGGGCGCTTCTCCTATGTGCCCTGGCCGGGAATCGAACCCGGGTCCCCCGCACTCCAGGCCGACGCTCTACCGCTGAGCCAACCGGCCAGGACCAGATTCTTACCTCTTTTAAACATCTTTCCCTATCTCTCTTTCTTCCCCTTCACATGTCCTGATTTAGATGAAGCATAAGACAGGATAGCTAGATCGTATTTTGCTGTCCAATAAGTAGTTGGTTATAGGAGCTGAAAACCAGGAAAGAGGTGAACTTGACTCAGAATTGCTAGCTTTTATTTTTTTTAAATTTTATATTAGTTTCAGGTATACAGCATAGTAGACAGTTATATAATTTACCTGATAATTCTGGTACCAACCTGGCGCCGTCCATAACTATTATATTATTGATGGTATTCCCTATTCCAGTGTTCCCCAACCCCCGGGCCGTGGACCGGTACCAGTCTGTGGGCCATTTGGTACTGGTCCGCAGAAAAAGAATAAATAACTTACATTATTTTCGTTTTATTTATATTTAAGTCTGAATGATGTTTTATTTTTTTTTAAATGACCAGATTCCCTCTGTTACATCCATCTAAGACTCACTCTTGACACTTGTCTCGTAAGTTCGACAATTATATTTAAAAATACCACAGTTTTTACGCTGGTCGCATAATTTTATTTTGTGCATTTATCCGTCCCATCCTAAAGGCCAGTCCATGAAAATATTTTCTGACATTAAACTGGTCCATGGCCCAAAAAAGGTTGGGGTCCACTGCCCTAGGCTATGCTTTATATCCCGCGGCCATTTTGTAACTACCAATTTGTGCTTCTTACTCCCTTCACATCTTTCACACATACACCCCACTCTCTCCCCCTGGCAACCCTGTTTATTCACTGTATCTGTGAGTCTTTTCCTGTTTTGTTTATTTTGTTCTTTCTCTGTCTGACTTATTTCATTTAGCATAATACCCACTAAGTGCATCCATGTTGTCGCAAATGGTAAGATTTCATTCTTTTCTTTGGCCAAGTAATATTCTATTGTATATATGTACCACCACCGCTTTTTTATCCAATCATCTATTTGGCACATTGCTTCCAACTCTTTTCTATTGTAAATAATGCTGCAGTGAACAAAGGGGTGCATACATTCTTTCATATTAGTGTTTTTGATTTCTTTGGATATATTCCCAGAAGTGGGATTGCAGGGTCAAAAGGTATTTCTATTTTTAATTTTTTGAGAAACTTCCACACTGTTTTTTATAGTGCTGCACCAATCTATAATACCACCAACACTGCATGAGGATTACTTTTTCTCCATATCCTCCCCAATACTTGTAGTTTGTTTATTTATTGATGATAGCTGTTCTGACAGGTATGAAGTAATGTCTCATTGTGCTTGTAATTTGCATTTCTATGATGATTAGTAACATTGAACATATTTTCATATGTCTGTTGGCCATCTATCTGTATGTTTTCTTTGGAGAAGTGTCTATCCAGCCTCTGCTCCCCCCTTTTTTTTTCGTTGCAATACCCTAGCTGCTCATTGATTGCTTCTCACATGTGCCTTGACCATGGGGCCACAGCAGACCGAGCAACACCCTGCTCAAGCCAGCAACCTTGGGTCCAAGCCGGTGAGCTTTGCTCAAACCAGATGAGCCTGTGCCCAAGCTGGCAACCTCAGGGTCTCGAACTTGGGTCATCCGCATCCCAGTCTGACACTCTATCCACTGCGCCACTGCCTGGTCACATGTTTTTAAAAATTGTTTTATAAATTTTTTTTTAATTTTTTTTTTTTTGTATTTTTCTGAAGCTGGAAACGGGGAGAGACAGTCAGACAGACTCCCGCATGCGCCCGACCGAGATCCACCCGGCACGCCCACCAGGGGCGATGCTCTGCCCCTCTGGGGGCCGCTCTGCCACGACCAGAGCCACTTTAGTGCCTGGGGCAGAGGCCAAGGAGCCATCCCCAGTGCCCGGGCCATCTTTGCTCCAATGGAGCCTTGGCTGCGGGAGGGGAAGAGAGAGACAGAGAGGAAGGAAGGGGGGGGGGAGAAGCAAATGGGCGCTTCTCCTATGTGCCCTGGCCGGGAATCGAACCCGAGTCCCCCACAAGCCAGGCCGACGCTCTACCGCTGAGCCAACCGGCCAGGGCCTTTTTTTATAAATTTTAATGGGGTGACATCAATAAATCAGGGTACATATGTTCAAAGAAAACATGTCCAGGTTATCTTGTCAATCAATTATGTTGCATGCCCATCACCCAAAGTCAGATTGTCCTCTGTCACCTTCTGTCTAGTTTTCTTTGTGCCCCTCCCCCCACCCCCTCTCCCTCCCTCTCCCCCACCCATAACCACCACACTCTTGTCCATGTCTCTTAGTCTCGTTTTTATGTCCCACCTATGTATGGAATAATGCAGTTCTTGTTTTTTTTCTGATTTACTTATTTCACTCCGTATAATGTTATCAAGATCCCACCATTTTATTGTAAATGATCTGATGTCATCATTTCTTATGGCTGAGTAGTATTCCATAGTGTATATGTGCCACATCTTCTTTATTCAGTCATCTATTGAAGGGCTTTTTGGTTGTTTCCATGTCCTGGCCACTGTGAACAATGCTGCAATGAACATGGGGCTGCATGTGTCTTTACATATCAATGTTTCTGAGTTTTGGGGGTATATACCCAGTAGAGGGATTGCTGGGTCATAAGGTAGTTCTATTTTCAGTTTTTTGAGTAACCACCATACTTTCTTCCATAATGGTTGTACTACTTTACATTCCCACCAACAGTGAATGAGGGTTCCCTTTTCTCCACAGCCTCTCCAACATTTGCTATTACCTGTCTTGTTAATAATAGCTAATCTAACAGGTGTGAGGTGGTATCTCATTGCAGTTTTGATTTGCATTTCTCTAATAACTAAAGAAGATGAGCATCTTTTCATATATCTGTTGGCCATTTGTATTTCTTCCTGGGAGAAGTGTCTGTTCATGTCCTCTTCTCATTTTTTTATTGGATTGTTTGTTTGTTGTTGAGTTTTATGAGTTCTTTGTATATTTTGGATATTAGGCCCTTATCTGAGCTGTTGTTTGAAAATATCATTTCCCATTTAGTTGGCTGGCTGTTTATTTTGTTGTCAGTTTCTCTTGCTGAGCAAAAACTTTTTAGTCTGATGTAGTCCCATTCATTTATCTTTGCCTTCACTTCTCTTGCCTTTGGAGTCAAATTCATAAAATGCTCTTTAAAACCAAGGTCCATGAGTTTAGAACCTATGTCTTCTTCTATGTACTTTATTGTTTCAGGTCTTATATTTAGGTCTTTGATCCACTTTGAATTAATTTTAGAACAAGGGGACAAACTGTAGTCGAGTTTCATTCTTTTGCATGTGGCTTTCCAGTTTTCCCAGCACCATTTGTTGAAGAGACTTTCTTTTCTCCATTGTGTGTTGTTGGCCCCTTAATCAAAAATTTTTGACCATATATATGTGGTTTTATTTCTGGACTTTCTATTCTGTTCCATTGGTCTGAGTGTCTATTTTTCTGCCAATACCATGCTGTTTTGATTGTCGTGGCTCTATAATATAGTTTGAAGTCAGGTATTGTAATGCCCCCAGCTTCATTCTTTTTCTTTAGGATTGCTTTGGCTATTCGGGGTTTTTTATAGTTCCATATAAATCTGATGATGTTTTGTTCCATTTCTTTAAAAAATGTCACTGGAATTTTGATGGGAATTGCATTAAATTTGTATATTGCTTTGGGTAATATGGCCATTTTGATTATATTTATTCTTCCTATCCAAGAACAAGGAATATTTTTCAATCTCGTATCTTTTTCGATTTCCCTTAAGAATGCTTTGTAGTTTTCATTATATAGGTCCTTTACATTCTTTGTTATGTTTATTCCTAGGTATTTTATTTTATTTTTATTTATTTATTTTTTTACAGAGACAGAGAGAGAGTCAGAGAGAGGGATAGACAGACAGGAATGGAGAGAGAAGAGAAGCATAAATCATTAGTTTTTCATTGCGCATTGCAACACCTTAGTTGTTCATTGATTGCTTTCTCATATGTACCTTGACCATGGGCCTTCAGCTGACCGAGTAACTCCTTGCTAGAGCCAGCGACCTTGGGTTCAAGCTGGGGGGCTCTTGCTCAAACCAGATGAGCCTGCACTCAAGCTGGCGACCTCGGGGTCTTGAACCTGGGTCCTCTGCATCCCAGTCTGATGCTCTATCCACTGCGCCACCGCCTGGTCAGGTGGTATTTTATTATTTTTTTGTTGCAATCATGAAGGGGATTATTTTTTTGACTTCGTTCTCTAATGTTTCATTGTTGGCATATAGAAAGGCTATGGAATTTTGTATATTAATTTTGTATCCTGAGACCTTATTGTATTGACTTATTGTTTCTAGTAGTCTTTCTGTAGATTCTTTGGGGTTTTTGATGTATAGGATCATGTCATCTGCAAAAGTGATACCTGTACTTCTTTTCCAATATGAATGCCTTTTATTTCTTTATCTTGTCTGATTGCTCTGGCTAGAACCTCTAGCACCACGTTAAATAAGAGTGGAGAGAATGGACGACCCTGTCTTGTTCCTGATTTAAGGGGGAAAGCCTTCAGTTTTGTGATATTTAATATGATGTTAGCTGATGGTTTATCGTATATGGCCTTTATCATGTTGAGATATTTTCCTTCTATACCCATTTTGTTGAGTGTCTTAAACATAAAATTGTGTTGTATTTTATCGAATGCCTTTTCTGCATCTATTGATAAGATCATGTGGTTTTTGTTCTTTGTTTTGTTGATATGGTGTATTGTGTTAACCGTTTTACGTATCTTGAACCATCCTGGAGATTCTGGGATGAATCCAACTTGATTATGATGTATTATTTTTTTTAATATGTTTGTAGGCATTATTAAGCTATGGAGTGTGAGATGAGGCTATTCTCCTTGATTTTCTGGGTGGGTCCAATATAATCACTGGGGTCCTTACAAGGGAAGAAAGGAAGCAGGACTGTCAGAGAGGGATTGGTGTTGTCACAGTTTAAATTTGGTTTTATTGTGTTCTTCTTGGAGCTTTTACTTGTGGCTTTGTTTTTTTTTGTTCTTTGTATCTGATTGGAGAACCCCCTTTAGTATCCATGATATTCGATTTTCTCTTCCTTAATGGCATTGTCGGGTGTATTGCAAAACATCTGGAGGCTCCAAGGATAGGTTTTTCTGTTTCTGGTTGAAGATCTTGTTGAGTTTTGGGGGAGATTTATCGGTATCGCTTCCTACCGCGCCATTACTCTGACATCATCCGAGAGGGATTGGAAGATGCTGCGCTGTTGGCCTTGAAGATGGAGAAAAGGCCCACGAGCCAAGAAATGCAGAAGCCTCTAGAATCTGGAACAGGCCAGGAGACAGAGCCTCCCTAGAGCCTTCAATAAGGAATGCAGCCCTGTCAGTGCCTTAATTATTGCCTAGTGAGATCCATCTCAGACTTCTGACTTCCAGAACTTTAGGATTATGAACTTGTGTTGTTTTTTTTAATTATTTTTATTTTTATTTATTGATTTTAACCAGAGAGGAAGGGAGAGAGTGAGAGACAGGAACACAATCCATTATTAATATTTTTTTTTTTTTTTTTTTTTTTTTTTACAGATACAGAGCCAGAGAGAGGGATAGATAGGGACAGACAGACAGGAATGGAGAGAGATGAAAAACATCAATCATTAGTTTTTTGTTGCAACTCCTTAGTTGTTCATTGACTGCTTTCTCTTTTTTAAAAAATTTTTATTTATTCATTTTAGAGAGGAGAGAGAGAGAGAGAGAGAAAGGAGAAGGAGCAAGAAGCATCAACTCCCATATGTGCCTTGACCAGGCAAGCCCAGGGTTTTGAACTGGTGACCTCAGCATTCCAGGTCAATGCTTTATCTACTGCGCCACCACAGGTGCCTTGACCGCGGGCCTTCAGCAGACCGAGTAACCCCTTGCTCGAGCCAGCAACCTTGGGTCCAAGCTGGTGAGCTTTTTGCTCACATCAGATGAGCCCACGCTCAAGCTGGTGACCTCACGGTTTTCGAACCTGTGTCTTCCACATCCCAGTCCGATGCTCTATCCATTGTGCCACTGCCTGGTCAGGCTGAACTTGTGTTGTTTTAAGCCACTATATTAGCAGTAATTTGTTATAGCAGCTTTAGAAAATGAATACATGTTTTATGTCATGGATGGTGCTGAGAATGAGGGAAGCCCTGTATTCTGCTGCCTGCAGTTTGCCAAATCAAAGGTTGCATAAGTCCATCCCTCTGGAACAAAAGAATGCTTACCTGGTTCTCTAATATCTGATTGAAATTAAGAGGAAAAATAAAGATGCGCACAAAAGATGTAGACAGCCTTTCCTAGAATATCTGGTGTCATAATTCATTCACTTAATTGTACAACATATGTTGTTTCCTATATCTCAAGTCTCAGGAACAAATAAGTAAGTTTAGGGTCTTTGGGAAATGCAAAACAAACCTCACAAGCACAATTTAGTGGGTAGAACTCAGGCTCTGACACCAGACAGGTCTGTTTCATATTCCTGGGTTTGCTCCAGTTATGTGAGCATTGACAAGTCTTAAATCTTTCTGAATCCTTTCTTCATCTGTAAAATTGAACCTATAGTATATTTTGAGAGATTCAGACATGGAAACACTCTGTACACAGTGAGCACTCAATCAATGTTATTCTATAAAGCTAAATGGTATAGAAGAGCAAGTGATGTCCATTCACATCATGGAGTAATCCCTGTCTCTGGTTACATTTAGGGCAGGGAGATGGAATTGCTGAAGGCAGAGAGGAGCGTGTAGTGTATGTGCTAGGGAAGCGACCAGGCCAGTAGCCCTACGGAAACGGAACATTCCCCCGCAGACTCCTCCTTCCCATCGGCAGTGGCCCAAGAGAGGCACACAAAAACAACCCCATTAGCAAAATATGCCTCTTGGTTTTGTTTTCTTCCTAGAAGACAAGCTTCATCTTTTCTTGCAATTAAAATGTACTGCCTAGAAGCCTGTGGGCTTCCGAACATGTATATTACAATCAGCGTTGTCTGACCTGTGGTGGCGCAGTGGGATAAAGCGTCGACCTGGAACACTGAGGTCGCCGGTTCAAAACCTTGGGCTTGCCTGGTCAAGGCACATATGGGAGTTGATGCTTCCTGCTCCTCCCCCCTTCTCTCTCTCTCTCTCTCTCTCTCTCCTCTCTCCTCTCTCTCTAAAAATCAATAAATTAAAAAATATTAAAAAAAAAAAACAATCAGCGCATATTCTAGCAAGGACTTTAGGAATCGCAGCTACTGCCCCCCCCCCCCTGTTTATTCCCAGGGTAAAGCAATTATGCAGATGAGGCTTACAGTCCATTGGAACCACAATTAGCAGACCCTCAAAACACTAGAAAGAGGAAAATCACAAGAAAATGAAAAGGTCCCAAATGTATTCATATGCAAGAGTCTTATGCAGATAGCATTCAGGATCAGGATCTGGAAGCAGAGCATCAGCAAACTGCGGCTCTCTGGCCCCTTGAGTGCGGCTCTTCCACTAACACCACGTGCGGGAGCTACCTCGATAAGGAATGTACCTACCTATATAGTTTAAGTTGAAAAAATTGGCTCTCAAAAGAAATATCAATCGTTGTACTGTTGATATTTGGCTCTGTTGACTAATGAGTGGTCTGTCGACCACTGCACTATACCATGCCTGCTGAGGTCCGAAAGTAGACTCATGCTACCATTTAGAAAAATTTTCAAGAGCAAGAGCTAAAACAAGAGTTTTTCATTATCCACAACATTCTGATATCGAAACCAGTCCATAGATTGCATGGTTTTATAAGAATTACCTAATGTTCAGAAACTGAAAAGTATGCTTTGTGCTCAGAAAAATTAGATTATACTTACATATATTGCTATATATTATAATTTTATATAAATGTTTATAATTATATAAACATTTTGTAGGCATTGTCTAAATGCTATATATAGATATATACATAGTAAATATAATGATATAAGGGAAAAGAGTGAGCTTTCGTATAGGTAATTTTAATAGTTATATATTTATATGTTAAATCATATGTATATTTAAGCTCACTATTTTACCTTGCTCAAAGGAGTTCCTGTAGACAAAGTACCTCCTATTTAATCATCCTACATTTTGAAAAGAATAAAAACTTGAAATATTTTTTTTAAAAAATTGTGTCATCAGATCTGTTTTAATAAGGCTGACTAATGTTACTAAGTATATAACACTGTCTAACAGCAAATTACAGTTGAAATACATGACTAAGAAAAGATGATAACCCCTACTGTAATTTTAGTTTTTTCAGATATAAAAGCTAGATATGACTCCTGGCCTACATTTTTTTTTTCTGGAACTATCGTTCATTATCTGTTCATCTGTCTCAGAAAGTCAGTGCCTTGTGCCATTGTCATTTTGAGAACAGTCAGGTTCTTACAAGGCCAAGGTATGAAGGTGTCATCTGTTGTAAAAACTTCTCACAGTTGGTGTGACACTTTCAGTGTAACCCGAGTTAGCTTCTCTCTGCTCTCATCAAGGGTGACCTTTTTCCTGTTGCACTTGTAGAAGAGGGGGTTTGTCATCTATCTGCTCCAGAGTCATCTACTTGGCACCTCCACTTCTGCTTCGTGAGCTCCTGCTCTGGACCACTTTCTGCAGCCATGTCTTTCTCCACGTGACACTGCTGTCACGGAGCAGTGTAGGGTGATAAGGGGTGGGCCACACTCCCTGTAGTGGCCGACCTTTCATTCCCCCACAACAGCATGTGAGAATGTGTTTAAGACTTACTGCCCAGTGGGGATAACTTAATGGCATTACGAGGTAGAACATACTTTTAAATGGATGCTAAATAGAACTCCTTTCATAATCCAAAGGAACAGAACTAAGGACATTAGACATGCCATTGAGGAGAGTGGGGTCCTTTTAAAGGCATGTCCCAGTTCTCAGCCTTGCCTCCAAGCCCATTCTCCTGCCCCTGCCGGAGAGAAAGAGAGAGCCCCCTTCTTCTTCTTCTTTTTTTTAAATTTTTTTTTTACAGGGACAAAGAAAGAGTCAGAGAGAGGGTTAGATAGGGACAGACAGACAGGAACAGAGAGAGATGAGAAGCATCAATCATTAGTTTTTCATTGCCGTTAGGACACCTTAGTTGTTCATTGATTGCTTTCTCATATGTGCCTTGACCGCGGGCCTTCAGCAGACCCAGTAACCCCTTGCTTGAGCCAGCGACCTTGGGTCCAAGCTGGTGAGCTTTTTGCTCAAGCCAGATGAGCCCACACTCAAGCTGGTGACCTCGGGGTCTCGAACCTGGGTCCTCCGCATCCCAGTTCGATGCTCTATCCTCTGCGCCACCACCTGGTCAGGGAACCCCCTTCTTCAGCTTTGTTCAGAATGCAGTTTTCACCCCATCGTCGGAAACCCCACCCCTTGCCCTCTGAAGCTAGCCTCTGCTAGGAGGGATCACCCTCTGAGGTGGGTACTCTTTGGGCCCCACCCAGGTCCCCTTGGGTCCCATGAATGGTTTCTACATGCTCCTCCCCTGGCTTCTGTGTGCTTTTGCTTCTAATGGTCTATATCTGCAGCTTCTTTTATAAAACTGCTCTTCAGCTATTGGAACTGCTTTGAAGAGCCAGAGTGAGTCAGGGACAGACAAATACAGGAGTGTGACAGCCTAGCTTCCTGTTAGCTATAGCCGTCATGCTGTACGTCACATCCCCAGGACTTACTCATCTTATCACTGGATGTTTGTACCTGTGACTACCTTTCTCCAATCCCCTCTCCTGCCGCCCCCTGCCTCTGGTAACCACACATCTGATCTCCTTTTCTAGGAGTTTGTGTGTTTTTTTATTTGTTTTGATTTTGTTGTTGTTGTTGTTGTTGTTTGTGTGTGTGTGTGTGTGTGTGTGTGTGTGTGTGTGTGTGTACGGGGAGAGTTGAGATTCCACATGTGAGACTATACAGGATTAGTCTTTCTTTGACTTATTTCATTTACCACAGTATCCTCAAGGTTCATCCATGTTGTCACAAATGGCAGGATTTCTTACTTGGTTCAGCAGATCAACTGTCCATGAAAATCAAAATTTTGCACAGGAAGCTGAGGGTTAAAAGTGCAGTAATCATTTCCAACTGCTCTGGGACTTGTAGAGGGGTCATTCCAACTCCTAGAACAGTGGTCAAATCGTAGTACCCTTGTGTCTCCCTCATGTAGGAGGACAAGATGAGACCCAGGAACTCTCTGAGGTTTAGACCCAGAAACAAATCTTTCATCAACGTGGTGCTGAAGCCAAATGGAAACGGGGGCAGTGGCCGCAGGTGGTGGGAATGAGTCTGAGGAGATGGCCATAATCAAGGTGAACAGAAGGAAGATATAGAGCCTTCTGATGCATTTCTAGTAACCTAGACAAAAACATTGAACGGTAGAAGCAAGCCTGTGATTCATTTATTCATTACGCATTCACTCAGGAAATATTTATTGATCACCTGGTGTGTGTGCTAGATGCTAGGTGCTAGGTAAAAAGGGAGCTTATACTATAGTGGAGGATATGGATGTTAAGTAAATAACTATGAGGAGCAGTATAGCAAAATGGTTAATAGAGTAGTGTCAAACTGTTTGGGTTCAAATTCCAGCTCTGCCACTTGCTAGTATGTGATTCTGAGAGAGTTACCCTAATCTCTCTGTGACTCAGTTTTCTAATCTATTAAGTAGGGTTAATAATAATATCTATCTTCTTTGAGATGAACTATTAACTACACACAAGTTAGGTAAATATTGAATGAAAAAAGCCAAACACACCTGACCAGGCAGTGGCGCAGTAGATAGAGCGTCAGACTGGGATGCAGAGGACCCAGGTTTGAAACCCTGAGATTGCCAGCTTGAGCGCGGGCTCATCTGGTTTGAGCAAGGTTCACCAGCTTGAGCCCAAGGTCGCTAGCTTGAGCAAGGGGTCACTTGTTCTGCTATAACCCCCCCAAGGCACATATGAGAAAGCAATCAATGAACAACGAAGGTGCCACAACAAAGAATTGATGCTTCTCATCTCTCTCCCTTCCTGCCTGTCTGTCCCTATCTGTCCCTCTCTCTGTCTCTGTCACACACACACACACAAAAAAAAAAGAAAAGAAAAGAAAAAAGCCAAGCACTACCATACACACTGTATGACTCCATTTATATGAAGTTCAAAACCAGGCAAAATGAAATCTCTGGCATCAGAATTAAGTATAGTAGCTACCCTTGGTAGAAGGTAATGTTGTGATTACTGGAAGAAGACAAGAGGGGAGCTTTGGGGTACAGGTGATACTTTATGTCTTGATTTGGGTGCTGATTATGTGAGTGTGCTAGCTTTGTGAAAATTCATTGAGCTGAACATTCACATGAGCTTTTGTATATGTATGTAACATTTCCATTAAAAGTTAGGAGAGGCCCTGGCCAGTTGGCTCAGTGGTAGAGCGTCGGCCTGGCGTGCGGAAGTCCCGGGTTCGATTCCCGGCCAGGGCACACAGGAGAAGCGCACATCTGCTTTTCCACCCCTCCCCCTCTCCTTCCTCTCTGTCTCGTTCTTCCCCTCCCGCAGCCGAGGCTCCATTGGAGCAAAGATGGCCCGGGCGCTGGGGATGGCTCCTTGGCCTCTGCCCCAGGTGCTAGAGTGGCTCTGGTCGCGGCAGAGCGACGCCCCGGAGGGGCAGAGCATCGCCCCCTGGTGGGCGTGCCGGGTGGACCCCGGTCGGGCGCATGCGGGAGCTGTCTGACTGTCTCTCCTTGTTTCTAGCTTCGGAAAAAAAAAAAAAAAAAAAAAAAAAAAAAAAAAAAAAAAGTTAGGAGAGCCCTGGCTGGTTGGTTCAGTGGTAGAGCGTCGGCCTGGCGTGCAGAAGTCCCGGGTTTGATTCCCGGCCAGGGCACACAGGAGAAGTGCCCATCTGCTTCTCCACCCCTCCCCCTCTCCTTCCTCTCTGTCTCTCTCTTCCCCTCCCGCAGCCGAGGCTCCATTGGAGCAAAGATGGCCCAGGCACTGGGGATGGCTCCTTGGCCTCTGCCCCAGGCGCTACAGTGGCTCTGGTCGCGGCAGAGTGGCGCCCTGGAGGGGCAGAGCATCTCCCCCTGATGGGCAGAGCATCGCCCCCTGGTGGGCGTGCCAGGTGGATCCCGGTCGGGCGCATGCGGGAGTCTGTCTCTCCCCATTTCTAGCTTCAGAAAAATATTAAAAAAAAATAGTTAGGAGAAAAAACTACAGGAAAAAAGTTAAAAGATTTAGATAAATAGAATATTTATGCACAAATATATTCTTTATAGTTTTATTTATCCTTATGAAAAAGATAAGCCAAAAGTACAATTTTTTAAAAGATAATTATGGTGACTATAACATGGGAAATTCTCACAATCTATTACTAATTGATTGAAACAGAGCAGAGCATAACACTTTGAACATATACTCCAACTTTATTTCTTTAACAATTAAAATCTATCATTAAAAAATGGCCCTGGCTGGTTGACTCAATGATGGAGCATCAGTCCAGCCTGTGGAAGTCCCAGGTTCGATTCTTGGTCAGGGCACACAGGAGAAGTGACCGTCTGCTTCTTCACCCCTCCCACTCCCCTTCTCTCTGTCTCTTTCTCTTTGTGTCTCTCTCTTCTCCTCCTGCAGCCATGGCTCAAATAATTTGAGCAAGTTGGGCCTGGGTGCTGAGGATGGCTCCATGGCTTCTCTTCAGGTGCTAAGAGAGCTCGGTTGCCAAGCAATGGGGCAGGGGCCCCAGATGAGCAGAGCATCAACTCCAGACGGGAGTTGCCAGGTAGATCCTGTTCAGTGTGGATGCAGGAATCTGTCTCTCTGCCTCCCTGCCTCTCATTTAGAAAAAAAATAATGACCTTATGCTGGCTTGAGCAAAAGGGTCATTCACTCTGCTGGAGCCTGCCGGTCAAAGCACATATGAAAAAGCAAACAATGAACAACTAAAGTGTTGCAATGAAGAATTGATGCTTCTCATCTCTTTCCCTTCCTGTCTGTTCCTATCTCTCCCCCTGCCTCTTTCACAAAATAGTAATAATAATAATAAGAATAAGAATAAGAACCTCATTGTATTGTTGGGAACACTAAATGGGATATGACACTTCAAGTGTGTAGAAAAGTACTTAACAGGTAGTAAATGCTCAATAGTGTTAATGGTTATTATTTTATACAAATATATAATTTCAGCCTGACCTGTGGTGGTGCAGTGGGTAAAATGTTGACCTGGAATGCTGAGGTTGCCAGTTCAAAACCCTGGGCTTGCCTGGTCAAGGCCCATATGGGAGTTGATGCTTCTTGCTCCTTCCCCTTTCTCTTTATCTGTCTTCTCTCTCTAAAATGAATAAATGAAATCTAAGAAAACAAACAAAACAAATATATAATTGCAGATGGTAAGAAGAATATAATGAAAAGTGTGGTGCTGTAAGAGTAGATCCAAGATCAGAGTTATGTCTTCAAAGCAAAGGATTCCTGCCATCCAGGATGCCATGTGCTGACACAGGGCTTTAATCACTAATAGGCCTTGTGATTGGAGCCCAGGGCCACCAACCTGGGAACAAGTCACAAAGGAACACCCAAATAGAAGGGGCTGCAGACAATCACTGATAGCAGCAATAATACAATACCTGAACATAGCTTGTTACAGTTTAAGATGTAGTTTCACACAAAAGACTGAGATGTGATGACTTCTTTATTGTAACTTGGAAAGGGGAAGGACTGAGATTTGAACTTCGATTGGTTGAATCATTTGTCCGTATGTCCAACGTCAAAACCCACGTTTCTCTCAATGCTCCAGCACTTCCACAATCTGGACAGGCATAAACAGACACAGAAGGCGCTCTGCCTCCCTTTCCTGTGCTTGGAGTCCGGGAAGAAGAGGGTTAATGGAAGACTGCAATTCAGTCTGGGCTCCACTGAAAGACTCCCTGGGAAGGAAAGAAAAGTGAGCCAATCAAATCTCCTTGCACACATGCTAATGACAGGCCTCCTGGCAGACACACTAACCATCTTAGCTAGTGGGAGAGTCTTTATCTGTGGAATGCTTTTAGGAGGATGTCCTTGGTTTGTCTGCAGTTATGTGTGGTAAACAAATGGAATATATGCATTTATGGGACATGGCTCCCTGGAAAATGTAAGCTGTGTAATAATCAGAGTATAAAATGAAGAGATACCGTCACCATAGTAGCTCTTTTCTGTGAGGGCTATATGCATTTCTTAGAGGCCTTATACGTTAAATCTGGGCTGGTGTAGGTCTTAATGTGTCAAGAAAAGGACCAGGAGAGCTGCATCGGCAGTCTCTGACTTCTCCTTGCTTTCCCTGTGCTTCTGATTGCTGGTAGCCTTATATAATTATTAGTAAAAAAAACAACAACTTGATACTGGCTAAGATTTCTCATTCTTACAAGTTTGATTTGCCAATTTTATCTATTGCGTTAGCTCAGAACTGTTGGGTATGGAGCTATAGCCACTGGGAGTCCGGAGATCACACTCAGTGGTAACATATCTCCAGACTAGCCCTCAGGGCTTGAGTCACATCAGGGACATCCCAGGAGCTCCAAAGATGTGACTAGCCCAAACGAGGGTGGAGTTACCCCAGATGGGGTTTTGTTTCCCAAAAGGGACAGGATGATCCCACTGAGAGATGGGTCTTTGGAGATGGTCACGGTTCATGAACTAGAACTTTAGCCCTAGAAAAGACTCAAAATTATTTTCCCCTACTCCTCAGATCCAAACCCTGGATCACATTCCAAGTTTGCTGATGGTACTTTATTTTAACTCAAGATAATTTGATAGAACATGAGAAGAGATCCTTCTATATAAGGCTTACCTGTTCATAACTCACCTCTTCTACAATGTCCCCAACTGGCCTATTTGGTTCCAATCACTTTAATCAGTAAATGGTCCCTAGGGAGACTCCAGACACTTGTATTCTTTTCTTTTGCCATAAGTAAGCCCAAGTACTGCCCACGAGCTTAGACCCATGACTACCTTGTGAATACTTTGCATACCAGGCAAACACAGAAGTTTCTGTTCCTCATCCACAAGCTTATCTTGCTGAAGCAGGGAAAGGAGGTCCATAGGAAGTCACCTCATCATAGCCAACAGGTTGGTGGTAGCTCAGAATGAGACAATGCTGTAATACCCCCCTCCCCAAATCTACAAATAACAATTGTTCTTCAATCACTGGGTAGAGCAGTTTTCTGTGGAAACATCGTGTTATTACAAACGCAAACACTTCACCTCCTCCATGTAATCCATCTCCTGAGGGGAGTCTTCTGTTCTATCTGAAAATTAAGTCACAACTTTCAACTCTAAGGTCTAGTATATGTAAGCTAGATCTTCCGGTTTTGCCATCTAAGGATGGATCACAGTGGCGCAGGGCTAGCCAGGGCTGATCAGGGGAAATGAATTGAGGGACAAATCATCTAAGTGGTTTCTGGCAGTTGTAGCTCAGTCGCTGAGCCTCAATACAATACTTACCCGGTCAGTACATGTTGGATGGACAGCATGCTGTGTTCTGTCTTACTTGTGGGAATAGATTCTGTCTACTTGGCTGATGGGTACAAAGGCCTTAAGGTGGAAAAGTTAGAGTTCACTGACTTTTTATAATTCTTAATAAATAAATAAATACCGCAGTCACACATCAGGCTTATCCTAGGCAAAATCGAGAGATGAAGAGTACCTTTGGATATACTAATATTGTCTTTCTTTCCCTGAGATAGCCATTCCTCTCACGTGAAAGGATCCATTTTCTAAGTGTTCTGGTCCTGAGTTCGTACACACACAAAATCTCTTGCTGCGTCCCAAACTTCTGTACCAGGTGATAGAAACTCTAAACATGTAAAGTCATCCACTTCATTCACTCATTAATTAATTCATTTATTCACTAAACATTAGGCACTGTTTTGTGCCAGGCATGTTAAGTTGTTAGGGAGACAAAGATACGTAAGAAAAGATCCTTCTTTTCCTCTTCCCTGCCCACTCATCTGAGCATCACAAAGTTCTGTTGTTTTGGCCTCTTAAAGATCTCTTGTATTCTCTCTTTTCTTTCTATTTCCCCACCACTTTTTAAATTTTAATTGACTTTTTTGGATGGCATTGGTTAAGAAAGGTATACAGGTTTCAGGTGTACAATTCCATAATCCATCATCTATATAAAATATTGTGTGTTCACCATCCCAAGTTTTTCCTCTATTCTCTATGGCCATGGTCTGAGGGGCTGGTGGGCAGTGAAATGACCAAAAGGTAGGAATTGGGGGGTATGAGGGTTAAAGAGCATGAATAATTGACTACTGGGGGACTTCCCTGTGATAAATGAGGGAGACCCCTAAGAACTACACCCACAGCTGATAGGTTAACTAGGAAATGTATAGGTGTCACGAAGCAGGAACAATGATTGAAGTCTATACACCCTATTGTGTGCTTCCTCTCTCTGTCCCCCCAAAACAACCCTTCAAATGAATGTGTTTTCTCTTCATAGGTCATTTTTATTTTCATCTATCCATTTATTCAGTAAATATTTATTGAGCACATACTATGTGCCAGACATTGTTTCTAGGCACTAAAACGGTGAGGAATCCCTGTGCATGAGGACCTGACCTTGTGAACTTTACATTTAAGGGGGAAGACATACATAAAATAAGTAAATTAGAGCCTGACCAGGGGATGGCGCAGAGGATAGAGCATCGAACTGGGATGCGGAGGACCCAGGTTAGAGACCTCAAGATTGCCAGCTTGAGCGCGGGCTCATCTGGTTTGAGCAAAAAACTCACCAGCTTGGACCCAAGGTCACTGGCTCAAACAAGGAGTTACTCCGTCTGCTGAAGGTCCACGGTCAAGGCACATATGAGAAGCAATCAATGAACAACTAAGGTGTCACAACAGCAACGAAAAACCGATAATTGATGCTTCTCATCTCTCTCCGTTCCTGTCTGTCTGTCCCTATCTATCCCTCTCTCTGACTCTGTTTCCGTCCCTGTTAAAAAAATAAGTAAATTAGAATGTGATAGGAGTCAGGAAGGGAGCAGCAGAGCAACAAAGGGGGATAGATTGCTGGGTGGAGGTGGTTGGGGAAGGCATCACCGAGAAGGTAGCATTTGAACAAAAACTAAAAGAGGTAAGGGAGCAAGCCATATAGATAGCTAAGGGAAACGCATTACAGGTAGAGGGAACAGCAACTGCAAAGGCTTCAAGGGGCGGTGCCATGTCTGAGAACAGTAAGGAGGACTTGGACCAGAGTTGAATGAGCGGGGAGGTGAATAATGGGGAGACAAGGATGGAGAGGGAGAGGGATGGGCACTAGATAATATGGCTCTTGTTGATTGTGGGAAACATGTGAAATGGGAGGTCATTGGACGATTTTGAGCAGAGAGATGGCATGACCAGACGTGTTGTAACAGGCTTTCTCTAGGTGCTGTGTTAGCATAAAATGGAGGCGAGCGAGGGTAGGAGCAGAGAGACTAACTGGAGGACTACTGAGTAGTCCATGCAACATGATGGCACTTCCGCCCAGGGTGCTAGCTGCGGATGTGGCAGCAAGTGGCTGGATCCTGAAGATACGTTGAAATAGAGCTTGTAGGATACACTAAGAGATTGGATGGAGGGAGGAAAAGAGAAAGAGAAGAGCTGAGGATGATTCCAAGGTTTTTGGCCTGAGCAACTAAAAGGGTGATGTTGTCACTAACTGAGATGGGGAGGGCTGCTCTGGAGGTTTTGTGCTGTGTCAACTTAGCTAGGCTGGGGCTGTGTTCTCTAGAATTCTTGTCCCTGTGTGGTTCTGCGTGAGGGCTAACCAAAGGAGAAATTTTCATGAGATCTGCAGAGTAGAAGTGAAGCAGCAGCCATTACACTCTGAAGGTTGGTTCAGGGAGCCAGGCATCACTGTAGCTCACACACACTGTTGCTGACCTTTGGGCTTTCCTTTCTGGAGGTGGGTAAGATAAGCAGAAGCTGGGCCCACAGTTCTACCAGCTCCCACTGGCTCTCTTCCTTCTGCTTCTCTGAGCCCTGGGCCGAATGCAGTGCAGCTCCATGGCAGAGGGCAGCCACACCATCAAAGTTAGAGGCAGTGAAAGCCAGACATGGGTTTGTCCTCACTGGTCCCAGTTAGTCCAGTCCTTGCGGGTTCCAGTTTGTCCTCTCTCTTGCTTCAGGCCCAGCTTTTCTTCCTGACTGCCTGCTATCAGGCACATGCCCAGATGCAGAAGCATAGACGTCCCTAGACGTCTTCCCCTGAGTAGTGACTTTTCCCTGATCCCTGATGAGTGAGTTTCCTCTGGTCCCCCAGCTGTCCTCTTCTATACCCTTTACTTCCCTAGCTTCTCCCACTATTGTGTGAGGTCTGATCCTTCTAAATAAACATGTTGTTCCATATCACCATAGTGCAGCGGTTCTCAACCTGTGGGTCGCGACCCCAGCGGGGGTCGAACGACCAAAACACAGGGGTCGCCTAAAGCCATCAGAAATACATATTTTATTTAAAAATGTATTGTATAATAAATATGTATTTTATTTAAAAATGTATTGTATAATAAATATGTATTTTCCAGAAATACATATTTTATTTAAAAATGTATTGTATAATAAATATGTATTTTATTTTAAAATGTATTGTATAATAAATATGTATTTTCCGATGGCTTTAGGCGACCCCTGTGTTTTGTTCGTTCGACCCCCGCTGGGGTCGCGACCCACAGGTTGAGAACCACTGCCATAGTGGTTCCAATTCCCTGATCAGCCCCTTCCCCCAATACACTGCCAAAGGAACAAATTTGAGTAAAAGATCAGGAGTTTAGACATGTTAAATTTAAAATTCCCATTATGCATCCAGGTGGAAATTTTGAATTTGAAGTTTGACATCATGAGTCTGTACTTCAGGGGAGAGGTCCAAGCTGGAGACAAATTTGGAAACCATCTGTGTATTGATGGTACTTAAATCCCCGAGACTTGATAAATGACTGTCTGTAAATAGAAAAAAAGTGGTAGAAGGACCGAGTCTAGGGATGGCCTAACATTAAGAAAAGAAAATAAAGTGCAGAGAGCATACACTGAATGAAGAACAAAGAAAAATTATTGAAATGAGCAAATTTTCTCAATTGTTGAATATACCTAGAATATTTGGAAATGGTTAGTGATTATTTATCAGGCAGATAACTTTTTTTTTTTTTTTTTCTCTGAAGCTGGAAACGGGGAGAGACAGTCAGACAGACTCCCGCATGCGCCCGACCGGGATCCACCCGGCATGCCCACCAGGGGGCGATGCTCTTCCCCTCCAGGGCGTCGCTCTGCTGCGACCAGAGCCACTCTAGCGCCTGGGGCAGAGGCCAAGGAGCCATCCCCAGCGCCCGGGCCATCTTTGCTCCAATGGAGCCTTGGCTGCGGGAGGGGAAGAGAGAGACAGAGAGGAAGGGGGGGGTGGAGAAGCAGATGGGCGCTTCTCCTGTGTGCCCTGGTCGGGAATCGAACCCGGGACTTCTGCATGCCAGGCCGACGCTCTACCACTGGCCAGGGCCTAGGCAGATAACTTTTGAAAAATCTCTGCTAGTTTATTTTTTTAAATCTCCCTTCTAAAGATTTTGTAGCCCTGGCTGGCTGGCTCAGTGGATAGAGCGTCGGCCTGGTATATGGACATCCTGGGTTCAGTCTTCAGTCCGGGCACACAGGAGAAGTGACCATCTACTTCTCTCCCCCCCACCCCTTCTTTCCCAGTCCTCCTCCTGCAGTCAGTGGCTTGATTGGTTTGAACATCTGCCCAGGCACTGAGGATAGTTTGGTTGGTCTGAGTGTTGGCCTCAGGTGCTAAAAATAGCTGTATTTTTTTTTCTTTTTTTCTTTTCATTTTTCTGAAGCTGGAAACAGGGAGAGACAGTCAGACAGACTCCCGCATGCGCCCGACCGGGATCCACCCGGCACGCCCACCAGGGGCGACGCTCTGCCCACCAGGGGGCGATGCTCTGCCCATCCTGGGCGTCGCCATGTTGCGACCAGAGCCACTCTAGCACCTGAGGCAGAGACCACAGAGCCATCCCCAGCGCGCCCGGGCCATCTTTGCTCCAATGGAGCCTTGGCTGCGGGAGGGGAAGAGAGAGACAGAGAGGAAAGCGTGGCGGAGGGGTGGAGAAGCAAATGGGCGCTTCTCCTGTGTGCCCTGGCCGGGAATCGAACCCGAGTCCTCCGCACGCTAGGCCGACGCTCTACCGCTGAGCCAACCGGCCAGGGTTGTATTTTTTTTTTAATTTTTTTTTTTTTCCGAAGCTGGAAACGGGGAGGCAGTCAGACAGACTCCCGCATGCGCCTGACTGGGATCCACCCGGCATGCCCACCAGGAGGCGATGCTCTGTCCCTCGGGGCATTGCTCTGTTGCATCCAGAGCCATTCTAGCGCCTGAGGCAGAGGCCACAGAGCCATCCCCAGCGCCTGGGCCATCTTTGCTCCAATGGAGCCCTCAGCTGTGGGAGGGGAAGAGAGAGACAGAGAAGAAGGAGAGAGGGAGGGGTGGAGAAGCAGATGGGCGCCTCTCCTGTGTGCCCTGGCCGGGAATCAAACCCGGGACTCCTGCACACCAGGCCGATGCTCTACCACTGAGCCAACCAGCCAGGGCCAAAAATAGCTGTATTGATTCGAGCATCAGCCCCAGATGGGAGTTGCTGGGTGGATCCTGGTTGGGACGCATGCAGGAGTCTGTCTTACTATCTCCCCTCCTCAGAGGCGGATTTAATGTCAGACGCACTGGGTGCACAGCCTGGACCCCAACTTTTGAGGGGCTCTGCAAAACCCCAACATTACACTTTTATCTAATGTAAGGGGCCCAATATTTTCTTCTGTGTCCAGTGCCTCAACCAACCTTAATCTGCCTTTGCCCCTTCTCTCACTTAAAAAAAAAGAAAGATTTTTGTGATATTTTTGTTTGGCTCTCTCCCACTGGTCAGAAACTATTAATTTTTGAAGTCCAATGGCAAATTCAGAGTATTAGCAAGAAATTTGGGGCCAACTCTAATGGTAATTGTGGCAAAAACAAAAATGAAATTTAAAAAAATCACATCTATCCTTCAAACTGTCCTAGAAATTGCGGTGTAAAGTGTTTCGTGGTTTGGGGATAGCTACTTCATTTCTCCAGACCCAGTTTTGTGATACCATGAGGTGATGGTTCTTAGCTAGGGACAGTTTTGCCCCCAAGGGGACTTTTAGCCACGTCTGGAGACATTTTTAATTGTCTTAACTGGGAGAGAGCTGTTACTGGCATCTAGTAGGCAGAGGTCAAGGATGCGACTAAACATCCTGCAGGGCACGGGACAGCCCCACCTCCTCACCCCTACAATGTGAACAACGCAGAGGTTGAGAAACTCTGGCTGAGGGAATGGCTATTTATCTCAGGGAGTAGAATGAAAGTCTTGGAAAAGTTCTTAGATCCAATAAATAACTAGCAGATGTGGAAGCACTGAATGACGTTAACGGCTGTGGGAATAATCTTCACTCATATAATCTCACAGAGCTACAATGTTCCCTGGGATTTGCTGTACCATGTCTGTACAGTGTTCCCTGGGATTTGCTGGTCCTGATCACAGGACAAACACAGTAAGTCTTGGGGCGAGTGGTCTTCTTTCACTGTCATATCTTAGGCTGGCTGTGGGTTTTCTCTGTATGAGCATCTGTGTCCAGCTGCTGTTGGGAAGGGCCGGAGTTGGAATCCTTATAATCAGCTAGCATGCTCATTAATGGGCTTGGAAGGCCCCCAGGATGGTGTGCACAGAGTGACTTTTATTTGAGTCCTCATGTTGTGGAATTAGAGAGCCTGAGTGGAGGAATGGCTGAGCCATGATGAGCACTGCCAGGCCAACGAATGCCCCCTGGAACGAGCGCAGCCAGGTCACAGCCCGCCCAGTGGCACCTGGAGCCCAGGAGACCTCAGGGTCCTCTTGGGCTTACGTGGGAAGTAAGGAGTGGGTCACAGTCTCCTGGTTATCCATATTAGCTTTAATAGCTGAGAAAACAAATCATGTGAAATGGTCCATTTCACTTGGGTGGAGTATGATTCACTTCTGCATGCACCCAGGTACATGACATGGCACATTTCTCTACATCTTTAAGAATGAATGGCCGACTTCTGCCACTTATCTTCGGTCATAGGTGCAGCAGATGCTGCCGGTCCCTGACCATGTCCCTGTGTACTTGCCATTCTATACACATGGACAGTCTTACTTCAAGCACTTGTGACTCTCTGCATGAGGGCATTCTCGGGCTACATCAACATGGGTAGCTCTCGTATGTGGCGACATAGAATGATAGGGACTAATGCCCCAGGACTGCCCTCAGCCAATGAGAAGAATGTATGAATAAACACTTGAGCTTCATTGCCTCTGGGGTAAAACAGCCTGAGGTTTGTTCTGTACCACCCCCTAGAGGCACCCAGTAGAGCCCAGTTGTCCACAGCAGTCTTCTGCTCATGAGCATGCCTTTTATTGCCTT
This sequence comes from Saccopteryx leptura, assembly GCF_036850995.1. NCBI lineage: Eukaryota > Metazoa > Chordata > Mammalia > Chiroptera > Emballonuridae > Saccopteryx > Saccopteryx leptura. The sequence goes on from NC_089516.1 coordinate 16,722,235, forward strand.
CTTTCCCATCCCTGACGTGGCACCCCTTTCCCTCAGCAGGGCCGCTCCGGATGACTCCCGAAACGACTTGCACTCACATCCCTGCCGGTGTGCTTTTGGGGAAACCAACCTCAGACACAGTCAACGCAGTAACTGAAGATCTAGTCTATCCCGAGGCACAGTGGGCAGATACAGCTCCCTACTAAGTGGCACCTACCCTGGGACAGCAGATGAGAGCTGCGTTTGTAACACTCATGGTGTACAGAACAGGGTATTTGAGCAGTTCTCAACTGGGGGACAATTTGCCCCCCAGGGGTATCTGGCAATATCAGGAGCCATTTTGGTCATTGCACTGGGGATGGGTGCTATTGGCATTTGGTGGGTAAGACCAGGATGCTGCTAAATATCCTACAGTGTACAGGATGCCTCCACAGCAAATGTCACTGGTGCTATGGTTCAGAAATGCTGGCACGGTGTAGCAGCAGTGTCAACAGACCTGGCTCTGGGGACTTTTCTTATCTCTAAGAAGAGGATGAACTATTTACTTCACAAGGTTTTTGACTCTTGAGTTGTAAATAGAATGTGGAACCAGTTATTCCTTCATTTTGTAGTGCCAACCTTGTGCCAAGTAATCACCTAGTTGGTGACCAAACAAACGTGGAAAGATATAATCTCTGCCCTCAGAGAATCCAGAGCCTGTGCATGAAGAAGGTGTGTGGACACTCAGTGCCTTTCCGATGCAAGCCTGGCTCTAATAAGGCAAATGGGAGGTGAGCTGTGACAGAAGAGCAGAGAGAAGGAGGTACACTTCTTGGAAGTCGGGAGGGGTCATTTGAAGTGATAGGTGAGGATTGGCAGGTGACTAAGCAGAGAGGGGCCTCTCAGCAGAGGAAACAACCTTTTGCAAGGGTTAAAAGGTTGACAGAGCCCTGAAAGATTTGGCCTGTCTGGCATGGTGACTATGTTCAGGGCAGAGGAACATGAAAAAGAGAACAGAATGGCCCTGGCCAGTGGCTCACTGGTAGAGCACTGGCCTGGCCTATGGATGTCCCAGGTTCAGTTTTGGTCAGGGCACACAGGAGAAGCAACCCTCTGCTCTCACCTCCCATCATCCCCTTCTCTCCTTCTTTTCCTCCTGCAGCCAGGGGCTCAATTGTTTTGAGTGTAGCCAAGGGCGCTGAGGATAGCTCCATCAGAGTGTAACATCCTCAGGCACTGAAAATAGCTGGGTACTAGAGCATTGGCCCTAGATGGGATTGCCAAGGGGATCCCAGTCAAAACACATGTGAGAGCCTGCCTATCCCCCTCCTCTCACCTAAAAAAGAAAAGCAAAAGAGAAGAGAGATGATGCCGGGAAGGGGACCGGGACCAGTGGTGAGGGTTCTAATTGCACGGCCAGGATAAGTTGAGGCAAGTGAGGCATCTAAGGCACTGACCCTGATGGTCCCAACCCAGAGACTGGGTGTCTCCTTTACACTGGTGCCCATGGCCCCCCACGTGCCACACCCTAGGCCCAACCTTCCTCCGCTGCCATGCTAAGAACCTAGACGGTCTACTCTGTAAGCCAGGAGCAGCCAGCAGAAGTCTTGGGCTCTTTAGTTTTTAGGAGGAAACCTGACTCAAACACAGGTCATAACCTGACTCAAACCTAACATAATATCTAGTTCAGATCAACAAGAAAGCAGAGCTTTGCCTTTTGAATAGCTTGTCCACCTGAATGGCATACTGTTACAGACTGATCCTCTTTCAAACCCAACACTCAGCAAATTCCCGAGGACAGAAGGTGAACGGGGTCGTGGCTGGTGAGAAGGCTGCAAGAATCTGGTCAGCAGCTAAGTTCATCTGTTCAAGTTGGAAGAATGAGGCAGTGCTTTGAATGGGGGTCAGAGCTCATGCTGACCTCATTAATTCAGGCTTTATTAAAGTTAGATATTTAGATTATTGGACAGCAAAATACGATTTAGCTATCCAGTCTTAAGATTCACCCAAATTGGGGCATGTGGAGGGGAAGAAAGAGAGGGAAAGATGTTTAAAAGAGTTAAGAAGCTAAACTGACTTCCAGTGCCCTTGAGGTACTCCCCAAGTGTACATTTTCTCAGAAACAATGGATATGCCAGAAGGACATTATTCTTGTCTAGTCCTGAATGAGGGTCTCCTTTAAGGAACTCTTAGTCAAGAAGTTTTTAATCCTATTTCAATAAACTATATCTGGCCCTGGCCGGTTGGCTCAGTGGTAGAATGTCGGCCTGGCGTGCAGGAGTCCCGGGTTCGATTCCCAGCCAGGGCACAAAGGAGAAGCACCCATCTGCTTCTCCACCCCTCCCCCTCTCCTTCCTCTCTGTCTCTCTTCCCCTCTCGCAGCCAAGGCTCCAGCGGAGCAAAGTTGGCCCTGGCGCTGAGGATGGCTCCATAGCCTCTGCCTCAGGCACTAGAATGGCCCTGGTTGCAACAGAGCAATGCCCCAGATGGGCAGAGCATCGCCCCCTGGTGGGCACGCTGGGTGGATCCTGGTCGGGCGCATGCGGGAGTCTGTCTGACTGCCTCCCTGTTTCCAGCTTCAGAAAAATACAAAAAATAAATAAATAAAAAATAAACTATATCTACTATGTGTACAATTACCATAACTGCTCTTGCTTAAAAAAGCACATGTATTCCATAGTAGTCTGTGATTCAGGAGTTCCACCAAATTTCCTTGGATTCTTTTCATTGTGAGACTTCACTACAAATATCAGTGCATCATTATGTTTACATCTGAACATCAAGAGAGCTTTTCAAAAACCTGTCCAAAAGGTTTGGCAGGTTTCAAAGCAATAGGTGATGGAAAACAGTTGTCCCATAAATTATCTCAGACTCCATATCACTCCAAATCCATCATTAGGATTGTAGCCATGGTCTACAGTCAGAGTAAATTACTGCCAGCAACTGGAGCAATAGTTCGCAACCCTATCAGGTGCAAATCACCTTCTAAAGGAAATAGTTTAATCCTGAACTCTATTTTATAGACAATGTGACTTACCTACCATATACTTTTTTAAAAATTCATTTTAGAAAGGGGGGGGGAGCAGGAAGCATCAACTCCCATATGTGCCCTGACCAGGGAAGCCCAGGGTTTTGTTTATTTATTTATTTTTATTTTTTTGTATTTTTCTGAAGCTGGAAACGGGGAGAGACAGTCAGACAGACTCCCGCATGCGCCCGACCGGGATCCACCCGGCACGCCCACCAGGGGCGAAGCTCTGCCCACCAGGGGGCGATGCTCTGCCCCTCCGGGGCGTCGCTCTGCTGCGACCAGAGCCACTCTAGCGCCTGGGGCAGAGGCAAGCCCAGGGTTTTGAACCAGTGACCTCAGTGTTCCAGGTTGACACTTTATCCACTGTGCCACCACAGGTCAGGCACCTAACACATTTAAAAAATTACAAAATGCCCTTATGTAATACATAGGGAGCTAAAAGGTAAGTACTCATGCATAAGAATGCCATGCTAGGGGCACATCCTTAGGAAAACAATTAGGCAGGAAATTGTGGCAGAGCCAGGGAAGAATTCTGCTGCTTCCACCACAGCCTCCATGTATGCAAGAGCCCCAGATGTGGACACTTTGGAGTATGTTAAGTTGGTAAACCACAGGAACTGCCTTGCCACTGATGACAAGAGAGTCCAAGAACAGTGAACAATCATTGAAGAGGTGCTCACGGGTAAAAGAAATGACCATCTTCTATGGCTTTCCGGCTATTGAATTCCCGTAAAAATTGGTGTTAAAATCGTATCCAAAAAGTATGTATGTTTTTTGTTGGTTGCTTCTGCATTGCTGTGTATGCTTAATGGTAAACGCAAAGAAAAGGTCCCACCTAGTCTGGGTGTCCAACTAAAATGGGGGCACAAAAGCAGGAAATGGCGGCTTTGGGCCCCGCGCCCCCTGGAGGTGACAACAGTCGACAATGGGATAAAGCTCGAGGCCCGCTGCTTTCCCACGGAGTGTGTGTGTAAAAAGAGCGCGCAGGCGCATGCGCACAGAGGCTTGCGCCCCCCAGCGGTGCAGAAAAGGGGGCACTCACACTCACTTCCGGCCCAGCCTGCAGACCACGAGGCACTGCAAGGTGGCGGCTGGTGCACGTATCTGTGGTCCCCAAAATCGTAAGTCTTCTGTGTGGAGTGCTTTTTGGAGGGCTGGGGTTCTTGGTGTTCATTTTAAGTAAGGTTGATCGCTCCACTGTGGAGTCGCAGCATTTGCAAAACGATACAGCAGTAAAAAGACAGAACCACGTGCATCAGCGCACTTATGTTTTCTTTCTTTTAGGGGCCCCGTTTTATACTGCAATGCAAAAAGCTTTAGAACAAGCGTTGGATAGTGCGGAGTGTATCATTGAAAATGCCCAACAGAGACCTCCTAAAAGGAAACGCATATCTAGCGGGGAAAAGTCTCTCCATGATAAGCTGTACGACATATACGTTGAAGAGTGTGGAAAAGAGCCCGAGGTTGCGGAGGAGTTAACAAGCAATGTGAACTTGTTAGAGAAGCTTGTTAAGAGGGAGTCCTTGCCCTGTTTAGTGGTCAACTTGTATCCAGGAAAAGAGGGATATTCACTGATGCTAAAGGGAGAAAATGAAATATGTACAGAGACCATTCAGCTGCCTTATGAAGAAGGGGAATTTCTTGAATACTTAGATGCAGAAGAATTGCCTCCTGTTTTGGTGGATCTCTTGGAAAAGTCTCAGGTTAACATTTTTCATCGTGGGTGTGTCATAGCAGAAATACGGGACTATAGGCAGTGCAGTAATTTGGAGCCCCCTGGTTACCAAAGCAGGCATATTCTCCTACGCCCCACGATGCAGACATTAGCTAGCGATATACACTCCATAACCAGCGATAACCAGATGTGGACCCAGGAAGACAAACTTGAACTTGAGAGCCAGCTGATCTTAGCTACAGCTGAACCCCTGTGTCTTGATCCTTCTGTATCAGTAGCTTGCACTGAAAACAGACTGCTCTATAACAAGCAAAAGATGAACGCTCCCCTGATGAGAAAAAACTTAGAGAAGTATTCTGCAGCCTCCCTGAATCAGCAGCAGGAGCCGTCTTGTAGCCCACTCCCTCCTGAGTCAGGGGCACAGGATTTTCACAGCAAAAGCCAAGAAAGTCAGGCAGGGCAGCAGCATGATCTCAACATTACTGGAACACCAAGATTTGTAGATATATGGGAACAGCTACTCTTTGACTTAGAGACCCCTTTTGGAGAGGAGATGGAGAATTATGCTATACAGGAGGGCTCTTTCGATTATGACGATTCACAACCAACATTCTGGTCAGCCCAGAAGGAAGATGATTTTCTATTTGAATACGAAACCTTAGATGAGTCTCAGAGAGCAAAGCTGCGCTTCATGAAGTCTCTTAATGACCCATTTATCTCTGGAATACAACCATGCAAAAAACTCAGATATGACACACTGATGTCTCCATGCTGCTCCATCTTAGATGACCATTCCTATACTGTCCTGTCTGCACCAAAGACAAATGCTAGGAAAGTAGTCAGTTGGGTTGAGGAATTAGAGCAGGAGAACACCCCATGTCCAGTCCAGGTGCCACAGGGCTCCAGTGGCTCAGCCAGTCTCAGCCAGCCTTCTGCAGGGAGGGAAGCAGAATGGGCTCAGGCCGTGTTCCTTCAGTCTTCAGTTCTGGGGGAGGCAGCTCGATGCACACCTCCATCCGTCAGTCCTCTGTCCAGATCAGGAAGCACTTCCTCGGGTGAAAGCTTTATTCCGCTGCAGGCAAGCAACCCTTGTAAATCTCCATTGCCTGCTCCTGCTTCAGTGCTGCCAATTCTTCCCCAGATGTTCCCTGTGGAAGTAAACGGAGCTAACACACTTCCTACAGCCATGCTGTCCACTGCCAGCTCATCACAAACCCGGGCCAGCCAGGTCAGGGCCACCTCTGCCAGTCGCAACGCTGTCCAACGGGTGGGCCCTGTTCACGTAGTTCCAGCTGTGGCGCAAGGTTCCAGCCCCATGCAGAGCTCTATCCCTGGGGCCGGGGCTCCTGCAGGAGTCAAGCCCAGCAGCCTGCCGTCAGGGGGCCAGCCGCCAAATGTAGGGCTGGCTGCACCGCAGGCCCCTTCTCAAGGAGATGTTCAGTGTATTTCAGGAAACTTGACAGGTCTCAAGCCTATAGGTGTTCTCTGGGTTCCACAGGATTCGAATGTTGCCAGTAACCAGCAGGAGACCCCGCAGCTGCCTTCTCAGTATATGCCACGGCCACAACTTCAGCAGCCTCCCAGTTTTTGTTCTCAGCAGTCAGTGCCCCGGAATTCAAGTGCATGTGGTTCATCCCATCAAAGAATTATCTTACCTGCTCGGCCACCTGCAGTCATTAACCCTGATGGAGCAGGAAGTGTTCTACGGAGCCACACATCGGTGTCATCTCAGCCTGGCTCTGCCCAGACAGGACGTGGGCAAAGCCTTCGCCAGCAGACGGTCCAGCTCCCCTCTGCCTCCCAGCAGCAGCCGCAGCCCCAGCAGGTGCTGGTGAGAATCTTGCGGATCACAGTTCCTGTGCAAACAGCAGCAGCCGGGACAGCTCAGCCAGGTGAGGCCGCAGACAGCAAGCCAGGCAAAGGTAGAGTGGAGACACGTGCAGCCCTCCCACACCCTGAGTCTTGCACCGTGTTCTCTCTTGAAAGACAAGAGCTCTGACCCAGATAAATTCTGAGGTTTTTATTTCATTCTGGGTTATTTTAATGTATTGGTATTTATTTTTATATTTTATTTTCTTTAGTGAGAAGAAGGGAAGCAGAGAGACGGACTGCCTTATACGCTGTGACCGGTAAGCAATGCTCTGCCCATCTGGGGCTGTTGCTCCTTTGCAACCAGAGCCATTTTTTTTAGTGCCTGAGGCAGAGGCCATGGAGCCATCCTCAGTGCCTAAGGCCAACTCCCTTGAGCCAATCAAGTTATGGCTGCAGGAGGGGGAAAAAGAGAGAGAGAAGGAGAAAGGGTGGAGAAGCAGATGGTCACTTCTCCTGTGCGCCCTGACTGGGAATTGAACCTGGGACATCCATATGCCAGGCCAACGTTCTACCACTGAGCCAACCACCCAAGGCTAGTATTTTTAATTGTTAGATATGCAGACTTTATACAGAAGCATAACCCTGTAGTTTTTACAAAGAAATGGGGTGATTTAATATCCTGGAGTTGTTTTGCTTACGTCATTGTTTTGGTTGCTGTTGTTGACATAGTGATTTCTATTTAATGTTCTAAAGTATATCAAATCACACTAGGCTCAGTTTAAACTCCTGAAGCCTATTGTTTCTCTGAAACAATCAGTCTACAGAACCAATAAAGTTAAAATTACGTTAATTTAGCCCTGGCCTTGGTTGCTTAGAGCATCGTCCGGAAGTGCTGCTGTCGCCCATTCGGTTCCGGTCAGGGCACATACAGGGACAGAACGATGTTCCTGTTTCTCTCTCCCTTCCTTTCTCTCTAAAGTCATTAAATTAAACATTTAAAACTTATGTTAATTTTGCAAGACAAATGTTATTTTAAAAACCTCTTGCTGAGTTAAGAAGCACATCCCATACGCTGTACCATCTTAACTACTCTGAAGTTGTATGTTGTGCAGCAGGTCTCTAGAACGCCTCTCGTCCTGCAGCAGTGAGCCTGGACCGGCGGGAGCGCCAGGGCCCGTCTCCCTCTGCCCAGACCCTGGCGACCGGCGGGCTGGGCTCCATCTCTGAGTCCGACTGCGGGAGACGCTTCATGTGGGGCAGTCATACGTAGTTGTCGTTTTTGTGGCTGGCTTCTTTCATGATAGATGATATGAAAGAAGTATGATATCCTCAAGGTTCATCCATGTTGTAGCATGTGACAGGAAGGTCACAGGTTTTTAAATGTTTTCATTGAACGTAATATATACTGATGTGACCAATGAAGTGTTAGAAACATCTTTTAGAGGAACATACATTGGTGTTTGTATATTTAGCCGAAAAGGTTTTTATTTATTTATTTATTTATTTATTTATAATGGGGTGACATCAGTAAATCAAGATACATATATTCAAAGATAACATGTCCAGGTTATCTTGTCGTTCAATTATGTTGCATACCCATCACCCAAAGTCAGATTGTCCTCTGTCACCTTCTATCTAGTTCTCTTTGTGCCCCTCCCCCTCCCCCTTTCCTCTCCTTCTCCCCCCTCCCCCCGTAACCACCACACTCTTATCAATGTCTCTTGGTCTCACTTTTATGTCCCATCTACGTATGGAATAATGCAGTTCCTGTTTTTTTCTGATTTACTTATTTCACTCCGTATAATGTTGTCAAGATCCCACCATTTTGCTATAAATGATCCAATGTCATCATTTCTTATGGCTGAGTAGTATTCCATAGTGTATATGTGCCACATCTTCTTTATCCAGTCATCTATTTACGGGCTTTTTGGTTGTTTCCATGTCCTGGCCACTGTGAACAATGCTGCAATGAACATGGGGCTGCATGTGTCTTTATGAGTCAATGTTTCTGAGTTTTGGGGGTATATACCCAGTAGAGGGATTGCTGGGTCATAAAGTAGTTCTATTTTCAGTTTTTTGAGGAACCACCATACTTTCCTCCATAATGGTTGTACTACTTTACATTCCCATCAACAGTGTATGAGGGTTCCTTTTTCTCCACAGCCTCTCCAACATTTGCTATTACCTGTCTTGTTAATAATAGCTAATCTAACAGGTGTGAGGTGGTATCTCATTGCAGTTTTGATTTGCATTTCTCTAATAACTAAAGAAGGTGAGCATCTCGAAAAGGTTTTTGTGCAATGTATGAGAGGCAATTTTTTCAAATTCGTCTGGCAAATATATTAACACTACCGGACCCGATGCTTGTCACAGCTCTGTAGAGGGTCTGGGGGCCTCCAGATGTGCGCAGTGGGCGAGGGCAGGGCCGCGCATGGGACGGTGGCCCCGGCCCCGCGAGCCGAGCTCTCCTCCTGCCGGCCGAGGTGCCCCGGTGCGAGCGGCACCCGTGTGGCGGCTTGCTCGTTCTCTTTATCAAGTCATTTATGGTTTCTTTTATGTTCTTTTTTAATAACTTTATAGTTATTTTTATTTTATAGGTAACTTTTTTTCAGAGAGAGAGAGAGAGACAGGAAGGGAGAGAGAGGGTGAGAAGCATCCATCAACTCGCAGTTGCTTTCATTTCAGTTGTCCTTTGTTGTTTCTGATACGCGCCTTGCCTGGGGCTCCAGCCGAGCCGGTGCCTCTTGCTCAAGCCAGTGACCTTGGGCTTTCATGCCGGGAAGCTTTCGGGCTCAAGCTGGCGAGCTCTGGGGCCCTGTGGACACTCCCCCGCTTAACCCAGCGAGCCCGCGCTGACAAGCAGGCGCTCCCAGCCCGTGCCCTCTCGGGGTTTGATCCGGCGACCTCGGTGGTCCGGACGCTGCTCTATTCACTGCACCACCCAGGGCAGGCTCACTTATAGTTTTAGAACTCCAGCTTATTTGCAGGAAAGTGAATAGCTAAACCTTTCTTTTGTTTTTTTATTGTTTTTTGTTTGTTTTGTTTTTTTTTCTGAAGCTGGAAACGGGGAGAGACAGTCAGACAGACTCCCGCATGCGCCCGACCGGGATCTACCCGGCACGCCCACCAGGGGGCGATGCTCTGCCCACCAGGGGGCGATGCTCTGCCCACCAGGGGGCGATGCTCTGCCCACCAGGGGGCGAAGCTCTGCCCACCAGGGGGCGATGCTCTGCCCACCAGGGGGCGATGCTCTGCCCATCCTGGGCGTCGCTCTGCCGCGATCAGAGCCACTCTAGCGCCTGGGGCAGAGGCCAAGGAGCCATCCCCAGCGCCCGGGCCATCTTTGCTCCAATGGAGCCTTGGCTGCGGGAGGGGAAGAGAGAGACAGAGAGGAAGGAGGGGGGGGTGGAGAAGCAAATGGGCGCTTCTCCTATGTGCCCTGGCCGAGAATCGAACCCGGGTCCCCCGCACGCCAGGCCGACGCTCTACCGCTGAGCCAACCGGCCAGGGCCTAAACCTTTGAAAATAAGTTATTTGTTTGCCTTTGGAGCGTTGTTCGGAAGCAGGATCCAGCCCCGCCCTCTCTCTCCCCATCCGGCCCGGGCTCACCAGTGGGCCAGCAGCCCTGCCCCGTGGCCCTCCTGTCCTTCTGGGCTGTCCCGCTGGGCCTCAGAGGATCCCTGCACCTTTCTGGGTTTTTTTCCCTTTCTTTATGGCGGTGTCATTGACATAAGAAACGAGCTGTGTAAAGCGTACGGTTCAGTGGCATTTACTAATTTACAGTGTTGTGCCACCACCATCTCTATTTCGAAAACATTCCGTCACCCCCAGAGTCTCTGGCCACTAAGCACTCGGTTTCCACCCTGCCCTGCCCGGCCCCGGAGACCCCAGTGAGCTCTCTGTCTGGATGGACTTCCCTGGTCTGCATGTTTCCTGTGAATGGAATCATACACCATGTGGCCTTTGTGTCTGGCTTCTTTTCCTCCCGTAACGATTTTGAGGTTCATCCACATGGTAACATGTGTCAGTCCTGGGTGCGTCTTCTGTCTGAGTGATAGCCCGTTCTTTGGTCAGACCGCGTTTGTTTCACCATTCGCATCGCTGTGCATTTCGGTCACCTCCACGTCTTAGCTATGTAGATAATGTCGCTATGAACATTTGTGTCCAGTTTTTTGTGTGTCTTATATTTCGCTTTGTTACCACTTTGAAGGGCAGCCTGTCCATGTAGAATTTGTTTTTCTAAGTACACATGTATGTTTCTGTGCCTTTTATCCTAAGAAAACAAAGGAGATCTTTCTGACAGTTCCAAAAGCGATGAGTGAAGGGACAGGTGACCCGCGAGTCTCTCTAGATGAAGTCGGCCGTACTGATGTGCTGCTGATTTAAATCAGGAAAGGGTTTTGAACAATTTCAAACACACACATTGAATACACCATCTGAGTGATGCTGTGCCATTTGAGCTCTTGCATCCCATCCTGGACATCTCTGGGAATGGCTCCACAGTTGCAGTGTTGTAGTGAAAGCAGCGAGAGTATATAGACATTCTCCACACAAAAGTTCAAATTTAAAGGAGTCTTTATTCAAAGCCAGCGACTGCACGGAGACCTAAGTCATTCTAATTATGCCACCTGGCACACAGTGTGAGGTTAGCTTTTAAAGACAAAATTACACACTGATTGGGGAATGGGGAGGAGGGGAAGCCTAGCAGTAAAACAAAGCAGTGAAGCAAGCTCTCTTATAATATTTCTCTACAGGATTAATTCAAGGAGAAACATTCCGGGAACATCTGCTACCTTGCGGAACTATCCAAGGCTACAGCCTGGAAACCCAGCCTCAAGGCCAGGGGTAGGGAGTCTTTTAGAAAAATTAAGTTCTGCTAAAAGTCTTTGTTTTAGAGAAAGTAAGTTCTGCTATAAGTTATTTATGCTAAGGGCCTTTGTTTTCAACATTTCATTTCCTACTGGTTTTAATTAAATATTAACCAAATCAGTGATTTGTTTTCATTGCTATCTTCTTGTGTAGGTGTATATTGACTTCTGGTTATCATTAATTTGATAGAATTTATCCTCTCTCGAACAGATCTACAACCTGCAGAAACTTTCTGAAACTTATACAAACCTTCAACTTTTATGAACTTTCTTATCTATTCAGATATAACTAGTTTTTACAATTTACTTTTTCCTTTTAAAAGTACCTCTATACATTACACCTTTTATTATTAAAACTATACAATTCCTTTCTAATTAATCAGAATTCTGAATATCTAAAAACCTTAACCTTTAGTGAGGACTAAGTTAGTAATAAGTAATCCTCTTTTAAGATATACTTCTTTTTGGAGGTATCTTTTTTCTGTGTGACCTATTGGACATATGACCAGTATTCACAGGTTATTCTACAGGGGTAGCTATGAGCATATACATACTTTTTATTTACCTTGTAGCTTCTCTCCTAGCCAAGGGACCTATACCCCCTTTCTGTATGACTCATAATGGCACATGCATCAAACTTTAAGATGATTTGTTCTGGCTTTCTTTGGACCCTAGTTTCCCTCCCTTCCCAAAGTTTAATTATAAGGAGCCCCAATGGTGAGGTTCCTCAGGCTTCTGTTGTACGTTGACTAGCCAGCTTTGGTTTGTGGCTGGAGCAGGGCATATTGTTTTTCTCAGGGTCACCCTACTGTGGTTGGTGGGATACGTCTGCACAGTCTATGAGGGGGTCTCCAAGGGAGCTTAGGGAGAAGGGGTGTTGCCCTGCCTAATACAATTTTATATGAGGTGAATCCTGCCTGGTAGGCGGTACATTTAGCTTTCAGCAGAACTAGGGGGAGTAAGTTGGTCCAGTTTTCACTAGTTTTTAGAATGAATTTCTTCAGGACTTCTTTCAGAGTTTGGTTTATTCTTTTGATTTATCCTAAACTCTGAGGCCTGTAAGCACAATGTAACTTCTAATTAATATTGAGTGCCTTTTCTACTAGCTGTGAGACCTTAGACACAAATACAGGCTCATTATTAGACCTAATATTAATGGGCAAGATAAACCTGGGAATAATTTTATACAGTAATTTCTTAACGACTGTTACTGCAGTCTCATTTCTAGTAGGAAAATCTTCTACCCATCCTGAAAAGGTGTCAATAAAAACTGGTAGGTTCTTATATCCCTGTGCTGGTGGCTTTACTTCAGTAAAATTCATCTCCCAGTGTTCTCCTGGGAAAGCTCCTCTTTCTCTATTTGTCTTTACTACTTCCCTATTTTGTCTAGCATTTAGTTGAGCACAGACTAAATGCTTGGAGACTCTGCCTTCTATAATAGATTCTAAGCCTGGCAAATAGTAGTTTTTCTTAAATAAGTCTATTAGGTCAGTTTGGCCTAGATGAGTAGCTTCATGTAGCTGGCTGATAATCTCTCTGCCAGGGCTTCAGGTAAGAAGGGGCTTTTGCCTGGCAATTCTAACCACCCTTCTTTATTTCTAGTTATTCCTTTTCTTTTGGCAAAATTCTCCTCTAATTGCTTATAAAAAGGTGGCTTTGGCAACAAGCGTTTTGATAAAGTCATTACGATTTCTAAAGGGCCTGCTGGCTTTAGGGCTACTTCTTTGGCTGCTCGATCAGCTGCCCAATTTCCTTTTTCCTCTATTGAGTCCCCTTTCTGGTGTCCTGGGCAATGAATGAGGGCTACTGTCTCTGGTAACCAGATGGTTTCTAGTAAGGCTAAAATTTCTTTGTTTTTAATGCTCTTAGCAGGAGACATCAGAAATCTTCTCTCCTTATAGATAGCTGCATGAACAGGGGCAGTAGCTAAAGCATACCTGCTGGCAGTGTAGATAGTGACCTTCTTTCCCGTGGCCCACCTCAATGCCTGAGTGAGACTGATGACTTCTGCATGCTGAGCCAAGGTCCCATGGAGCAAGGCTTGGGCCCATATGGTCTTATCGGGAGTCACTCCAGCATGTTGAACCCCATCGAGGACAAAACTGCTGCCATCTGTGAATAGCTGTTCTTCCACTTTAGGTAGAGGTACATCAGTAAGGTCTGGTCTTGCAGTTTGAACAGCGTCCAGCACCTCAGAGCAGTCATGCAAGGGGATGCTTGGATCCCTGTCAGGCATCAGGCTTGCTGGGTGGATAGCCTGCATCTGGACAAACTTAATGCGAGGCTGATCTGTGAGCAGGCTTGGCTATTTCTGCAAACCTGGGGATTCAAAACCTGCAGTGCCCAATTGCCCCGAGAAATTCTCAGATTTGTCTCTTGCTAGTGGGGGTTGGGATCCGAAGGATTGCCTCTATATGACTGGAGGAAAGAGTATGCTTTCTCACCTCAATGTGGTAACCTAGATAGGTCACCTTAGTGGTGCAGAGTTGGCCCTTTTTAGCTGACACTCGGTACCCCAGAATCTGCAGTGTTCATAGAAGACTCTCAGTGGTTATACGGCAGCTTACCTCCATTTCCACAGCTAGAAGCAAATCATCTCCGTACTGTAGCAGTGTGCATTCTGGATGTTCCTGGCAGAAGGTGAGCAGGTCCTGATGTAGCGCCTCATCAAAGAGGGTCGGTGAATTCTTGAAGCCCTGTGGCAATCTGGTCCATGTTAGTTGTCTTGAAATGCCTGCCTCTGGGTCATTACACTTGAAGGCAAAGATGGGCTGACTTATAGGGGCCCAGGGAATGCTGAAGAAAGCATCTTTCAAATCTAAGACTGTGTAAAATCTCAAGTCCAGTGACAACAGGCTTAAGAGAATGTAGGGGTTAGGCACAGTTGGGCTTATTGTCTCAACCTGCTTATTTACTTCCTGTAAGTCCTGAACTAGATGATAGTCCTTGGTACCTGACTTCTGAACAGGCAACAAAGGAGTATTCCATTGGGATTGTCAGGGAACAAGAATACCAGCTTTTAACAGTCTCTCAATATGGGGGGTTTGATTCCCTTTTTAGCTTCCCTTGACTTCGGGTATTGTTTCACCCGTATGGGACAGCACCTGCAGTAAGCTGAGCAACTACTGGGGTTTGATGCTTTGCAAGCCCAGGAGGGTTGGTTTCCCCCTAAACTGAAGGGAATCTATGCTGTAAGTCTGTTAAATACTCATTTGAAACTCCTTGTTCTTCCTTGGTATCTATATTTAATAGATACTCCTCTGACAAAAGGCAGGTGACCATAAGCCGCACCTGGCTATCAGCCTTAGCATGGAATTCAGCAGTTATGACTAAAAGAGATGGTAGCTTTTAGTTTTCTTAACAAGTCTCTCCTAAGTAAAGGATAAGGACAGTCCGGAATGACCAAAAAGGAATGCATAACAGTATTGTCTCCTAAATTGACAGTCTGCCATTAAGTCCATGGACAAAGAATTGAATTCCTGGTAGCACCTTGTATGGGTACTTGCTCCCCTGAGAGCGGTCCGAGGGGGCAGTGAGAACAGAGTGAGATGCTCCTGTGTCAATGAGGAAGTCTACAGGGTAGCTTCCTACTTGTAAAGTTACCTTGGGCTCCTGAGGGCTAACAGGTATGGAGCCCTGGCCCCGTCAGTCCTCCTTTTGATTAAGGACTCTTGGGGTCTGCTGTGATTTTTCTTTTATCTTTGGACAGTCTTTCCTCTAATGTCTTTCTTCTTTATAATAAGCACACTGATTTCTGCTTAACTCAGGCTTTTCTCCTTTTTGGTTCCCTTTCTTTTTATTCTGCTGTTCTAAAACAGCTACAACTAACTACCTTAGTCATCTTCTTAGTCTGTTTCTCATCATCAAGGGTGTTTCTATTGTTATAAACTTTCTGGGCTACTTCTAACAATTGGGAATACTATCCTCAGGAAGCCTTCTGGTTTTTGTAGCATCCTTCAAATATTTAGAGCTGACTGGGACACGAAAGCTAAGTTAACTGCCCCAGCATTCTCTGGTGCCCCAGGGTCTAGAGGTGTGTAGACCCTGTAAGCTTCTTGCAGTCTCTCTAAGAAAGTTGTGGGAGTCTCCTGAGGACCCTGAACAACTTCTGACACCTTAGAAAAGTTCATGGGTGTCCTAGCATCTCCCCTGATCCCAGCTAACAGAAACTGGTAAAAAGTGTTCAAAGCCTCCCATCCCGCTGTGCTGTTGGGGTCCCATTTAGGCTGGACAATAGGGAACACCTTCTCAGGGTGGTCCCAGTTGTCCTCCTCAGAGCTGTTTCTACCTAGTACGACAGCTTTCCTGTCTCTTATTTGATTCTTTCTCTCTCCTCAGTAGTGCACAAGGTGAATAAAAGCTGCTGGCAATGTCCCAAGTGGGGCGCACACATCGCCCCACTAGCAGTCCTGGTAGGGCCTGAGGCTTCTCCAAGAAAGGGGGATTCTGAGTTTTTTAATTTTATAGGTCGCTTGAGGAAAAGGGGACATAACCATGAAGGGTTGCCTCCCCCTGCAACAAGCCATCAGCAGACAGAACTTCCCCCAGGGGCAAAACGGGTTCAGAAGGGGCAGTGTTCCCTAAGTCTTCCCCTCAGGTCTGGCTCTAGGTATGAGGCAGTGAGAAAGTGGCCTCCTGATTATTCCCTGGAGCCAAAGAAAAGGAGGTAGGAGGGGCTGTAGCAAGGAGTGGCAGCCCAGATTCCTCCAAGGTTGGTTTACAGAACAGGAGGCTGTTTGGAAATGCAAATGTTCCTGGCTAACCCTGCCACTAAAACCCTTTGTCCTAATTACTTGACTCAGCCCTTGAGCCAAGAAGGAGGGTTCTTTATTAGAGCACCTCGCTGGTCAATATAGGGGAATTGGTTGGGGTGCCTGGGATTCCCAGTGCCTGAGGGGGAGGCAGCAGGCGCCAGAGCTGTGTGAGGAGCCACCATACAGCCCTGCGCCATGGAGCCCAAGTAAGTGTGGCATGCGCCCGGAACACCATGGAGGTGGCCCCGCCCTTGCTGCTGCCTCCTCCGTTTCCGTTTCCGTTTCCGCTGCTGCTGCTGCTGTGCTGTGCTGCAGCCCGGCTGCCCCCTCCCCGTGGGTTGGTGTGCGAGGGCCGCAGGGATAATGGCCCGGTGACAGTATTCTAGACTGCCCACGCTTTCTTTGGGTCTCGCGATTCTTGACTTAGCCAATCTGCTCTAAAAGTTGACCACTTTAATTTACAGAGAGTTTTCACTGTACCTTTAGACAATTTTTACATTATAATTATTAGAAAATCGAAATTTGAAATTCTTTTTTTTTTTTTTTTCATTTTTCTGAAGCTGGAAACAGGGAGAGACAGTCAGACAGACTCCCACATGCGCCTGACCGGGATCCACCCGGCACGCCCACCAGGGGGCGACGCTCTGCCCACCAGGGGGCGATGCTCTGCCCCTCCGGGGCGTCGCCATGTTGCGACCAGAGCCACTCTAGCGCCTGAGGCAGAGGCCAAGGAGCCATCCCCAGCGCCCGGGCCATCTTTGCTCCAATGGAGCCTTGGCTGCGGGAGGGGAAGAGAGACAGAGAGGAAAGCGCGGCGGAGGGGTGGAGAAGCAAGTGGGCACTTCTCCTGTGTGCCCTGGCCGGGAATCAAACCCGGGTCCCCCGCACGCCAGGCCGACGCTCTACCGCTGAGCCAACCGGCCAGGGCGAATTTTGAAATTCTTAAGCATATACTCAAGAGGAGTTCGACTCTTACTTTGCCCTTCCCCTATTGTTACAAACAATATTAGCTCAAATGAGCTTCCCAAGATCACGAAAGGGATTAAGAACTGAGGTTTGTGCCAGTTTTCTATAATGTCCTCTGTTGGGTTGTTCCCTGGAGAACCAAAGGACAGAGAGCTTTCAGACAAAGTTTGATGTACAAGGGAAGGGGGTGCCCGTGAGGAGCCACTCAGCTGCCCGCCTGGCCGTGTCCCTCATGGGAACTTAAACGCCTCTTGACATTTGGCAGGTTGGTATGAAGGCCCGACTTGGATCAGACTACGTCTGATACTGCCCTGAGCCGTATGAGGATCGCCCTGGAACCTCAGGTTGGGGCCCACTCGCACTCCCTAGTTTCCACTGTGGAGTCACAAGCTGGAGACTCAGGTGCAGGCGCCAGAGCTCCTCATTACGCACTGTTCACTCGGGTTTTTGGTGGAGAGACAGAGTAGCAAAGCAAAAGCGGAGAATGAGATCTCGGCAGGAGTAAAATCAGAGAGGGACCCTTGAAAATAAAGGTCCCCTATCTAGTGAAGAATGCAGGAAGGAGATCCTGAAGAGGGACCAAACCAGGAGATGTCCTCTAGGATAGCTTGTAAAAAGAAACAAAAGCGACAAAACAAGCAGAGGGTAAACATATGAGAGATCAAATCCAAACGTGTCCTGGGACTCTTCTGCCAAAACAAACTTCACATTTCTCTCTGCCAGTGTCTTGGCCCTGGAGAGCATATTGTGCGAGTGCAATCGCGTCCGAGCCTCGTTCACAATAGTTTCAGATTGGCTAGCCATAAACAAATTACAGAGTGAGCAAATTGCTCTACTTACCTCCGGAGGGTCTACCAATGACTTCAAATGGGTGGATGGGCACGCTGGTTGTCTGTGGCTGACTGTTGGCCAGACAGAAAAGGCCAGTGGGGCCCTGGAATATCTCAGGTGGCGCCTCCCCTGCTGGGTTTCCGCTGGGGTAGTCAGACCAGGGAGGCCGGTTGCCCGTGTGTGGTCGAACCACATGTGTCTAGAAGACACAGTCTTTCTGGGACCTCCAAATTATGTTGTGGCGAAACCAGCAAGAGTATATAGACATTCTCCACACAAAAGTTCAAATTTAAAGGGGTCTTGATTCAAAGCTGGCAACTGCACAGAGATGTAAGTCATTAAAATCATGGGGCCTGAACACAGTGTGAGGTTAGCTTTTAAAGACAAAATTACACACTGATTGGGGGATGGGGAGGAGGGGAAGCCTAGCAGTAAAACAAAGCAGTGACACAAGTTCTCTTACAATGTTTATCTATAAAATTAATTCAGGGAGAAACATTCCAGGAACATTTGTAACCGCACAGAACTAGCCCAAGGCTGTAGCCTGGGAACCCAGCCTCAAGGCCAGGGATAGGGAGTCTTTTAGAAAAATTAAGTTCTGCTAAAAGTCTTTGTTTTAGAGAAAGTAAGTTCTGCTGAAAGTTATTTATTCTAAAAGCCTTTCTTTTCTGCATTTCAGTAAGAATCCACCCGCGTAAATGAACAGTTCTGAAGAAGAGTTTATGCTTGGCCTTGGGGACGAACCAGATCCCTGAGCTCAGATTCTCACCAGGTTTGATGTACTTCCTCCCTTCTGTTGTAGTAGTGGTTGAGTGATGCGGCACTCCTTCTGTAGGCAAGCCAATAAATCCAGCTTTGTTTCATGGAACCTTTTGTGGTCTTTGTTTGTATCTTTCTCATGGTCCCCACCAAAGTTCCTACTTGATGCAGGGTCCCTTATGAGGCTGTTAACTGGCTATACTTTGTAAATAAACTTTTTATTCATATCAGAACCATGAGCGTTTTCCCTCCCCCTGGTCAAATCTATACTCTTTGTCTTTAGTTTTGTGCGGGCTGTGTCTTCACGACTTAAGTGTTTGACCATTCATCGTGAGGTGGTTGTGTGAAAGCAAGTGGTCCCAGGATATTCCGACAGTGATCAGAAAAGTATGTCCAGGAAATATCATCCATGAAAATCCAGGTGGGCCCAGTACAGCTGGCCATGCTTGGCAGCAAGGTGGTCTCTCATAGGGCAGGAATTTGGGAACAAAATTATATCCCTTGGTGATAGTTGCAAGTGAACTCTGGTTCTAGGTCAGTGCTGTCCAATAGAAATATAATGTGAGCCCCACATATTATTTAAAATTTTTCCTGTAGCCACATTTTAATAAGTAAAAGGAAACGGGAAATTACCCATAATGATTTATTTAACCCAACACAGGCATACTTCTGAGATATTGCAGGTTTGGTTCCAGTTCACTGTGGTAAAGCAAATACAGTGGTACCTTGAGATAGGAATTTAATTCGTTCTGTACCCGAGCTCGTAAGTCAGTCAATTCGTATTATCAGCCGATACTGGACCTGTGCGCCAATGTGCCAACTAGCGGCAGCTTCTTGAATCACGACTCGTATCTTGGAATTTCGCTTGGATCTCGAACAAAAATACAGACCAAGTCGCAGCTCGTATCTTAAAAAAAATTCGTATATTGGTCTGTTCGTATCTCAAGGTGCCACAATAAAGTGAATCACACAAAACATTTTTGTTTCCCAGTGCATATACAAGTTAGGTTTACACTATTCTGTAGCATATTAAGTGTACAATGACATTATGTCTAAACAATGTACATAATTAAAAATATTTAATTGCTGAAAAATGCTAACCATCATCTAACCCTTCAGCAAATTGTAATCTTTTGCTGGTGGAAGGTCTTGCCTTGATGTTGATGAAACTACATTACCTGCGAAGTGCAGTAAATTGCAGTGCAATAAAGCCAGGCATGTCTGTATACCCAAGATTATCATTTCTGTTTGTAATTAATATTTTAAAATTCTTAGACATTTTACATTCTTTTTATTTGACTAAATCTTCAAAATCCAGACACTTGTAGCATGTCCTAATTCAGGTGTGAAATTTTCATCAGAAATACTTGATCTGAATTTAGACTTCTGGCCCTGGCTGGTTGTCTCAGTGGAGAGAGCTTTGGCCAAGCATGAAATGTCCCGGGTTTGATTCCTGGTCAGGGCACACAAGGGAAGCGACCATTTATTTCTCCTCTCCACCTTCCTCTCCCCCTTCTCTCTCTCTTCCTCTCTCACAGCCAGTGGCTCAACTGGTTTGAGCATAGGCCCCAGGTGCTGAGGATAGCTCAGCTGGTTCAAACGGTGGCCTCAGATGGGTATTGTTGGGTGGATCCCAGGTGAGGCACATGCATCAATGTTTCTCTACCTCCCCTCCTCTCACTTAAAAAAATTTAGATTTTTATTAAATCTATAGTTGAAATGTAGATTCACCTTACAAACATTCTTAGATGTTTTCTAGTATTTGAATCAACTACCAGCTTTGAAATTTAAATGAAGAATTAGTTCCTCAGTCTCGCTAACCACCTTCAAGTGGTCCAGAGCTGCATGTGGCCGTGGCATTGGACAATGCCTTTCTAGAGGGACGAAGGAGCAAAGCAGATCTGAGAGCGTCTCAGGCACGAGCTGGGGACCAATTCTTGAGATGGGGTGAGGGCCGATCAGAGCACACAGCTGGGGTGGAAATGAGGATGTGTAATGAAGTACTCCATGTGCTACGCTGGAGCTCCCAGAAAGCCTCATGGCTTGTGGTCACCTGGGCCTGGATCTGCAGGTAGACAGCAAGTGACCCTAGGCATAGAGCCAGGAGGGTGGTAGAGACTGGAAAACAGGGGTCAGCCCTTTGCCATGCTCGCCCTGCCATATTCAAAACACCTAAGTAGAGGAAACGAACCATCGCAGCAGCGAATGAAAACTCAGCTACTCACCCATACCCCGAGGAGCTGGGCACCGGAGGGACCGTGAGAGGAGACGCACCGCCTGCTGTTTCATTCATTCTTCCACTCCTCCCTGTCCACTTTCGGAGTCTCTGGCCCCTTGGCACAGAGAAGCCAGAGCAGCCGTGAGTTGGTAATGTGGGAGATGGGTGATGGGTACATGGAGGCTCTTGATATTACCCCCTCTACTTTGACATGTATTTGTAATTGGCTGTGTGTGTCTCCATTTGAACAGTCAAGTTCCCTATGTTCCTACAGCCCCTTCATACACCTTGCCCCATCCCAACTTTCATCTGGTGCCCGAAGTCCTGCCAGGTCCAGGCCCTCGGCCTGCCCTTCCTTCTGCCCTGCTTCACTCCCATCTCTGCAGGCAGCAAAGGGTGCGTGAGTTAATTGTTAAATTCAGTTCAACAAGTTCCTCATTAGGGACAAATTACCTGAGTTTGAAATCTGCTAATTTTCCAATCAGAGTGAGTGTTTGCACTTGTGATTTGGAAATAATTACCATATGGTAAAAGCAAAAACCTATGTGGGGATTGAATTAAAGGTGAGGGAGGACAGGAGCTTATTTTGGCATCTGCCACAGAAATTCCCGTTAGCATATGCAGATGAGGCCTCTGGGTTTGTGGTGCGAAAGCTCACCTGTAGCACTAGGTTGCGAAGGCTGTTAACTTTCTGTACTCATGCTCCTGGAAGTGACCTCTACCTTAAGGGAGAGCGGTGTGGTCTTCACAGGCCTGAACTGGATCTGGAAAGAGAGCCTTGACCAACTGCATCTAAAATTATGTCGATACTTTTGCTGAAATCTGTCCTTGGTCTAAAGCTTCTGCGTGAGTTAAAAACAAGTTTCCTTGTGGGTGGAAATGATGATTCTGAATATCCTTTGTGTGATCTCAGAAGGCATATAGTAGGGAAAGCTCATCTGAAAGAATTGGAAGGATCGAGGGGTAATAATTGCTGTAGAATACCACTGATCCGAAGTGTAGAAATCTGGGTCAGTCACCTATAGTAATTTGCCCCAGTCCCAATCACTGTATTACTAGTTCCAAAACTTTGAAAATCCACAGTGAAGAATAGTCCAGGTTTCAGGTAAGTTACAAGCCAATGCAGAAAAACTGAGACATTGCTTTTGAAATGTGGAGCCAGGAAAAACTGGTCTCCCCTGAGAAGGTAGTGTCCTCCCTCCTGAGAGCTGAGTTGTACAAGTTCTCAGGTTTCCCTTTGCGCCTTGGCTGCCAGGAAACTCAAAACCCTATTTGAAACTGAACTCACCAAGGTTGCATTTATGGGTAGTGCTTCAGCATTTCTTGCTCATTTCTTCCTTTTACTTGTCTTTTTTCTTAGACTACTTCACATCTTTTGTTAAAGGAAGCTGGGGGGAAAATGCCTCCCTACGTGGGTGAACGTGTGCATAAATAGTAGCTTGTGTTCATTTATATATGCTGCCCCTAGTCTTTTAACAACCTTGCCCATTAGATATTACCCTCTTACAAATGAAGGGACTCAGGCTCAGCTACGACTTGCTTGAGGCAATAAAGCTATTAAGAGGCACAGTCTATATTTTGTCTCTCCTTCCAAAAGTCCAGGCCTGTGTCTGGGTACATGTAACTCATGTGTTGACAGCTCTTAACTGAGCGACGGACCGTGTACACGAAACTATTTTATTTTTTTCCAACAATGTGGCACCAAGCTCCTTTTCCCATTTTTTATACCTTGGCCTATCATAACTTTTGAAGGTCTCTTGATTGGTAAGCCTGATCAATTCTAATTACAATTTCAATATATCCTCTGGTCTTGGGGGCAGGGAAGAAGGGAAACAGATCTGCGGACATAGTCCTTTTCCGGGTCTGATGCTGTGATCCGCTGAGGGGGCGGAGCGGGGGGCGGGGGGTGTCTGTACAAGGTGTCTGTCTGTTTTTCACCTGAGCTCCTCCTTCCCTGGGGCCGTGCTAAAAGAAGAGCAACTCTGCCTACTGACTCCCACCCCTTCTCCAGGTTGTCTCCCACACCCCGAGGACCCCTTAGTAAATCCTGTGCTCCTCCATTTGGAGCCTTGGGAATTGCTGATGTCCTTTTTCCAGCTTTGAAAGTTGTGAGGTCGCCTGACCAGGCGGTGGAGCAGTGGATGGAGTGTCGGACTGGGATGCGGAGGATCCAGGTTCGAGACCCCGACGTCGCCAGCTTGAGCGTGGGCTCATCTGGCTTGAGCAAAAACTCACCAGCTTGGACCCAAGGTCGCTGGCTCAAGCAAGGGGTTACTCGGTCTGCTGAAGGCCTGTGGTCAAGACACATATGAGAAAGCAATCAATGAACAACTAAGATGTAGCAACGAAAAACTGATGATTGATGCTTCTCATCTCTCTCTGTTCCTTTCTGTCTGTCCCTATCTATCCCTCTCTCTGACTCTCTCTCTGTCCCTTTAAAAAAAAAAAAAGAAAAAAAAAAAGTGAGGTCATGGATCAGGTGGGAATCATGTTCCCTCTTTAGGCGTCTCAGTACTTTTGCGTCTCTCGTTCATATATTTTTCAACCACAAGGGGGCACCAGACTCCAGGTTGACAGACCACGAAGAGTATTTTTTACGTTCTCGCAAGAATTTCCTCGCCGCAGCTCCTTAGGGCGCAGGGTGGGTCTGCGATCATCGCAGCTCCGCGAGAGTCCAGGCAGGAAATTGGAACCCAACCAGCCCTTCATGCAGACTTTCCCGTTCTTGAACAGCTCTCTGACGGTTTTCCGTTACATGCCTCTGGGCTTGGGGGAGCAAGGGGCACGAGCGTTCCGCCTCTCCCCTCTTTCCATTCTGCCCCAAGAGAAGCAACCTCTCACCAGGAGCACTCGGTTCCCCTCCCGCACCTGCCCGGTCCTCTCGCATTTACATAGGGTAGTGGGTGATGGGTGGAGGGAACAGTCTGAGTCACAGTAGGAC
Organism: Saccopteryx leptura; assembly: GCF_036850995.1. Taxonomy (NCBI): domain Eukaryota; kingdom Metazoa; phylum Chordata; class Mammalia; order Chiroptera; family Emballonuridae; genus Saccopteryx; species Saccopteryx leptura. The sequence goes on from NC_089516.1 coordinate 16,746,048, forward strand.
CAGCTGTGCCATTTGTTAGTGCTCTCCATGAGGACGTGTCTGCTAGCTGGCTGGAGGCTTTCTGCAGGATGTGGGAGCACCTGATGCTTTTTGTTTCCAGCTGTGGGCTTTAGCAACTCCGGGATAACGGGAAAAGTCTTATCGTATGCGCGCGCGCGCGCACGCACGCGCGCGCGCACACAATGCTGGCCAGCCTTCTCCCATCCTGGTCAATTAAAAAGGGCAGAGGCCTACGGCTGGTGGAACAGTTTTTTGAAGGACTGTTTTGGGTGAGTTTTCTAAAGAGTTCATTGTAGGACTTGAGTAAGAAGTCAGTGGGGAGGGTGGGGGACAGTTTGGGAAATTTCAATCCTGTAATCGCTGTGGGGGGGCATTCTTTGATCCGGAAAAGTGATGTTCTCTCAGAATTGTGTAGTATTATGCAAATACATCTTCAAAACAGATCCTCTCATGTCCTGCTCCCACCCAGCGGGATTACTCTTGGGATCTAGTGGCTCCTGTACCCAAACCTTGGAGCTTCTATGGGAAGAAGTGAAGAAGGAAGGGGGGTGGTTTTAAGAAGTGCTGTTTGGGGCTATGCATCTTCTTTTTTTTGTTTGTTTTTGTTTTTGTATTTTTCTGAAGCTGGAAACGGGGAGAGACAGACAGACTCCCGCATGCACCCGACCGGGATCCACCCGGCACGCCCACCAGGGGCGACGCTCTGCCCACCAGGGGGCGATGCTCTGCCCTTCCGGGGCGTCGCTCTGTCGCGACCAGAGCCACTCTAGCGCCTGGGGCAGAGGCCAAGGAGCCATCCCCAGCGCCCAGGCCATCTTTGCTCCAATGGAGCCTTGGCTGCAGGAGGGGAAGAGAGAGACAGAGAGGAAGGGGGGGGTGGAGAAGCAAATGAGCGCTTCTCCTATGTGCCCTGGCCGGGAATCGAACCCGGGTCCCCTGCACGCCAGGCCGACGCTCTACCGCTGAGCCAACCAGCCAGGGCCACTATGCATCTTCTTCGTACTCTTTGAGAGCCCAGAGTTATTTGAAGCTATAGTTTTTGGCATTGTTTGGAGAGTGGGGTGTTTGAAGTTGAGATTATGGGGGCCTGTGGTTATTGATAATGATGAAGTCTAGAGTAAAACCAGAGTTGGTGCATGAGATAGGTGGTGAACACAATCATTGGAAGAGAGGAGAGAAGGTCGAGGAGCTGAGAGACTGGGCCTTTGGGAGGAACATCTACGTGGACACTGAAGTCACCAAGATTCTAATTCTTAGGGCATAGTGTTGGAGAGGGCGACAATGAGTCAGGCCCTAGAATCTTTAAGGTTTGTTGGGGAGTTGACTTCCCACGGTAGGGAAGAGTAGTGATTTGGTTTTAGGTGTCAACTAGATCAAGATGTCCCTTAATATTGGTTGTGGGACACTAAGCCCTTCCTGGAGCCTTTTACAGCACGCGGCGGAGGCCTCGAGAGTGGGAAGGGTTCTGGGGCTATTTGCAGCTTCAGGGAGAGGAGCCAAGCTCTAGCCATACAGCTAGGGCATCTGATAAGTCACCTCTGATTTGGAGAGCTGTTTCTCTCCTTAAGGGACTGTCTTACATGCCAAGATGTATAGGCTACATGCCGCAGAAGCCGAGGGATGGCGACTAAGAACCAGTGTGTTATTTAAATCACACCTAAGGGAAGCAAGGTTCTAATTAGTTTTTCAAAATCACTATGATCACAAGGCCGGGATCAGAAAATAAGATGAGCTATCCTTGTATACCTGAATGTGGAACATTTCAAAAACACTTACTGTAATTGTGTAACATCTTAGAGCTATTTTAAGAGCTTCTGGAGATAAAATTCTACTGTGTAGTCAAATGTTGGTCTTTGTGCTAGAAGATTAAAGAGAACAATCTCTCATTTATGTCCTTTTTTTCATATGGGACACATAATTGTATGAGCAGCAGTACCAAACTCCTTAAAAGATGTACCTTATTTAGGTTGATTAAAAAGAACAACTAAAATCAGTTTCACACCTGAAAAAATAAATATCTACATAAATAAAATATTGGTTGTGGGAGACTTCTTCAATGTCGCCTTTTAATTATTGAGAGTATGCTTACATGCAAGGCCTTTTGCTAGGTCCCTGGAGGAGGAATAATGCACATTCTCTGTCCTTAGTGACATTAAAATCTACTCAGAGAAAAAAATTGTAACTATGTGAGCTGATGGATGTTAACTAAATTTATTGTGATCATTTAGCAATACATACATATGTCAAATCATTATGTTGTACACTTAAAGCAAATACAATGTTATGTCAGTTATATCTCAGTAAAGCTGGGAAAAAATAAAGTTAACTCAGGGAGAGAAGGGAAATACACAAATGACTATAAGTCCAGGTAGACTATGACAAACACCATTAAAGGTCAATCTTATTGGATGGAATAAGGGAAGGCCTCACAAAGGAGGTGAACTTAGAGCGGATCTTGGCTTAGACTTCAATAGGTTGATTGGAGATGGGAAGAGGATGTTCTAAGCAGAGGAACGGTACTACCAAAGGAATGGTGGAGGATGTTGTATACAGAAGAGGAGCTGCCTATATAGCGTGGTACGTGGGAAGTGAGGGACATGGCGGAAATGATAGGTTGGACCATATCAGGGATCTTCCTGGTAATTGAAATGAAACAAAGACTCCACTCTTTCAATAAGGAATTCAACCGAGTCACAATGGGATTTGTAATACAGGCAGTCCCTAGGGTATAAATGAGATAGGTTCTGTAGGTTTGAACATGTTTAAACATTTATATGCACAGAAAGGCAAAAATAAGTACTATATTAAGACGAACATCTGCCTAAGTTACATTTATTAGCTAAATGAACCTGTTCCAACTTACAAACAAATTCAACTTAAGAACAAACCTTGGCCCTGGCTGGTGGCTCAGTGGCTGATAGAGTATGGATATCCTGGGTTTGATTACCTGTCAGGACACACATGAGAAGCGACCATGTACTTCTCTCCTTCTCCCTCTTCCCCCTTCTCTCCTTCTTATTGCGCAGCCAGTGGCTCAGTTTCTTTGAGTGTTGGCCCCAGGCGCTGAGGATAACTCGATTAGTCTGAGTGTGTCAGCCTCAGGTGCTAAAAATAGCTTGGTTGATTCAAGCACTGGCCCAAGACAGGGATTGCCAGGTGGATCCGGGTTGGGGCACATGTGGGAGTCTGTCTCACTATCTCCCCTCCTCTCACTTAAAAAACAAAAACAATAAACTACAGAAACTATCTCATTCATAACCCGGGGACTGCCTGTACTTCCGTGCCGAAAGGGAGAGAAAAAAATCCCAAAACTCTTCTGTCACTTGACAAAGAAATCTGACAGAAATATTTGTTGCTTTACAGAAAATAATTGATAGTTTAAGTATTATTTAACACATTCTTAAGTAAGATGTCCAATCAGAGTTGCAGACCTTTAGGCGTTTAGGTTCCATTTTAGAGGACATAGCAACAGACTTGGATATCCAGCTGTGTGAAAAGATGTGTTTCTTACAGATAACACTTTTGAGGGCAGTTTTATAGGAACATAAAACAAAACACGATCATGGCCTTTCAAACCTCTGCCCTGGCCGGCAGAGTGCAATGGGTACTTGAGTAACTGTTCCCAATTCTAATTTTATGTCACGAAACTGGCTTTGTGCCTCACAAAAGTGTCTGTTTCTCTGTACCTGTAGGGCAAGAAGGAAAATGTCCTCTTTATCTTTCTGAGATCTGTCACCGGCAGTTGGGGCCGGCAGGTTTAAGCTTATGCATTAAAATTCCAATAAGTTTAAATCTTATAACATGGAAAAAAAGATATAGAGAACCACGAACTTTGACAAATTAAATGTGAGGTAGATAATATTAAGTTGAACCATGAAGTTTGACAAATTAAATGTGAGGTAGATAATATTAAGTTGAACCATGAAGTTTGACAAATTAAATGTGAGGTAGATAATATTAAGTTGAGCCATATGAAATTGCTACCTGACCTTTATTGCCCAATTAAAATGGCAATTTCCTATGGTTCGATTCAATATTTACAGTTTCAGTCTGGACTGCCAGGTGAGAGATAGGAAGTTAATTCAGTAGATGTTCGGGAACCACCGTCTGGGGGATGCTCGGATTGAAGCTGGGGGTCGGCACAGCTTGTCCGCAGGAGTGAGAGGGCCTTGGACAGGGAGACCTGCGCAGTAACCCTCACTTCCATACCCCTCGTACTTGAAACACGCCCCTAGGTTTGCATCCATAGTATAAATCGATTGAAAAGCAAATAAACATTAACCTTTAAAGGTAAAGATTGAGAGTTTATATTTCTCCGCAGTGATAGGCTACTTCCTATTGCGGACTGGAAAAATGGGCTTTATGCTCCACTAGACCCAAATCTTGGTGGGCTGTTCTACTAACTCAGACAAACAAAAATACCCCCTCACCCACTTAAATCAAGGGGGGAGGGGGCGTTTTCAAACCCATGGCGCTCCGTTTGCCTCCCCGTCCACAGATCCCACACAGCCTGGTGTGTCACTGTCCCGCAAATGCACCCTCTTGAGAAACACAAATTGATATCAACCCGGTAATAGTGTAGCATTTACCATTTTTAATACCTTATTTATTTATTTATTTATTGAGGAGAAGGCAGACTGACAAAGGAGTGAAATCCCATGAGAATAAAATCACAGGGCCTTTGGGGTAGGCCTTCGAGTCACAGAGTAGGCTCAATAGCAGGGAGTTCTCTGATCTCATTGTTTCTCAGACTTGTGTGCGTCAGAATCCCTGCGGTCTTGTTAAAGCCCAGATGGCCGAGCCCCACCCGCCCAGTTCCTTATTCTGGAGGTCTGGGGGGGGGGGCGGTGCTGAGAATGTGCTGCTCTAACAAGTTCCCAGGTGAGGCTGCCGCTTCTGGTCTCTGAGACCACACCCTGAGAACCGCTGTTCTACTCTATGGGGAAAGGTCTGAATGTGCCCGCGGGAAGGGAAGAGTGCTCTGCCTCTGAAGAAAGAAAGAGAAGCCTGAAAGTTTAAAATAAAAAAAGGGATAGAGTGCTCAGGTCAATGAAGTCATCCAGATTGGTCCACAGGAGTCAGCTCAGAGGATAAGCATTTCTAAAACACGCTTATTGCTCCTGCTGGGCCAGGGACCACCCATACTAACAACCCACTCTGTGTCAGGCACAGGGCGGCCCTCCCGGATAGAGCCTTTCTTCCAAATGGAAACTCGAGCTATTTTTAGAGGAGCCTCATCAAAAAAATCGGGTTCTCTGGGCTGAATGCCAGTTGTCTCTCATACTCAATACCTTTTTTTTTTTTTTTTTAAGTGAAATGGGTAGGCAAAACCGAGGGGCAGGCTGTGGGAGGGGCAGTTGGGAGAGAAGAGCGCCTGCATCACCTAATAATCTCTAGCTAGAGACCCACTGGGTCCCAAGTGGCCCGCTCTCCGAAGCTAAATATATAAATAGATCCATGTGAGTATTTTAAGCAATAAAGAAAATATCAAAGGTGATGGTCTAGACCAGTGGTAGTCAACCTGATCCCTACTGCCTACTAGTGGGTGTTCCAGCTTTCATGGTGGGCGGTAGCAGAGCAACCAAAGTATAAATAAAAAGATAGATTTAACTATAGTAAGTTGTTTTATAAAGATTTTTTCTGCCAAACAGTGAAAATCCAACAAAGTATAATACTTGGTAAGTCATTATTATTATATGCTTTCACTTGCTGTAACTTTGCTTTATAAATTTTATAATGTAAAGTTACTTCCCTATTTTATAAATCACCATGACTGTGGAACCGGTGGGCGGTTAGAAAATTGTACTACTAACAGAGATACAGAAGTGGGCGGTAGGTATAAAAAGGTTGACTACCCTGCTCTAGACACAGTGTTGTTAGGATTTGTTTCTAAGCCTCCTGGCTATGTTTGTTACAGTAAAACCTTTTGAAAGGGAAGAGCTGCAGTCATTACTATTTTACCTAGACATTCTTAGAAATGAGGGCCTGGGTTTTGTAAGAACCAACCTGCCTTCTGGGCCACCATTTTCTTCATAAAAATACCATGTGTGGAAGGAGTGCCAATTTCAGAACCCCTTACTTTAGTTAAAAATGATATTATCAAATATCTACTTAATAAGTAACTGTAAAATAACACTTGATTAGATCCAGGGTGAGCTTGGAGGCATCAAAACCGGTTTCTTATCAAAGCCAAAGAGGAGACAGTTATGGCGGAGAGTGAGGGCTGGAGTGAATGGAGGGATAAACACACCTGTGTCCCATCACATCTTGAAATTGCAGGGTTGTTGGAAAAATATTATCGAGTCTTCCTGAGAACTGGCAATTATTCTAGTTGCTATACATTTTTGTTTCTTGGGTTGTTTTTTTTTTTTTTTTTTGGTTTGTTTTTGAATCGAAGCATAAGTCTAGTCAGTGGTGGGATTCAGCAGATTCATACAGGTTCAGCAGAACCGCTACCTAATTTTTTGTTGAGTTGGGCGAACCGGTTGTTTAAATGGCCCTTGTAATCAGGGTTCTTTCTAAGGTGGGCGCCTGGGCAGCCGCCCAATGTGGAAATCACAAATTTACATTCCTTACTCTTTTTTAACGTTCATCTGTGGAACAGTGCGTTCTAAGCACCCACAGTGATGGTCATTCCGTCCACACATGAAAAAAATTGCAAGTAAGGATGCTAATCCAATCAAGAAGCAATATGGGAGTATCTTAAATAAAAGTTTTCTCTTTTTTTGTCAGGTATTATTTAATATTTTTCATTAATATTTTAAAACTCTTATAAACTAGTTTTGTGTACCTCTTTTATTCTTATTTAAGTATTAAATGCATGAAATAATAAATTACCTTTCGGTATATCTTTTTTTATACTTAAATCAGTCATTAGGGCAGAGAACTGGTTGTTAAATTATTTGAATCCCACCGTTGAGTATAGTCATAAGGAAAGAATCCGGGTCTTACTTTTTCATTTCCCATGATGACTTTAGTATGGTTGTCAGTCACTGAGGTGGTCAAGGGGTTAAGCAATGATGGAGGGAAGGTTTGCTCTGCAGTTGGGCATGACTCACGGATTCCGTTTCTCCCTGCTGCAGTCCCAGTACCAAGGCCCATGCCTTGAGCCCCACATTATCCTTGACCAAATCAGGCTCTCTGGACTTCCTCCCATTTCATATTGCAACTTGTCTGTGGAGGACAGATTCCAGAGAAATAAGTCTGACTATATGAATGATTGGACAAGTTTGCCTTTTTAGTCATTGGTTATATTGATTTTCTCAGCCATTATTCCTCTGAAAAACTGTCTTCAAAAAAGAACATCAGCAGCCTGCAGGCAATGGTGTAGTGGATAGAGTGTCAGACTGGGACGCAGAGAACCTATGTTCAAGTCCCCGAGGTCGCCAGCTTGAGCGCGGGGTCACCAGCTTGAGCGTGGGATCATAGACATGACCCCATGGTCACTGGCTTGAGCCCAAGGTCGCTGGCTTGAGCAAGGAGTCACTCGCTCTGCCGTAGCGCCCCCCCCCCATCAAGGCACATATGAGAAAGCGATCAGTGAACAACTAAGGTGCTACAACAAAGAATTGATGTTTCTCATCTCTCTCCGTTCCTGACTGTCTATCCCTAACTGTCCCTCTCTCTGACTCTCTCTCTGTCTCTGTAAAAAACAAAACAAAAACAACAACAACAAAAAACAAGCCCTGGCCGGTTGGCTCAGTGGTAGAGCGTCGACCTGGCATGCGGGAGTCCTGGGTTCAATTCCCGGCCAGGGCACACAGGAGAAGTGCCCATCTGCTTCTCCACCCCTCCCCCTCTCCTTTCTCTCTCTCTCTCTTCCCCTCCTGCAGCCAAGGCTCCATTGGAGCAAAGTTGGCCCGGGCGCTGAGGATGGCTCTATGGCCTCTGCCTCAGGCGCTAGAATGGCTCTGGTTGCAACAGAGCAATGCCCCAGATGGACAGAGCATCGCCCCCTGGTGGGCATGCCGGGTGGATCCCGGTTGGGTGCGTGCAGGAGTCTGTCTGACTGCCTCCCCGTTTCCAACTTCAGAAAAAAAAACACAAAAAACACACATACACAAAAACAAAAAGAACATCAGCTAGGTGCCCATACTGGCCAGGATAAGGACAAATATGCTTCCTGTGCTCATTGGTAGAGAAACTTCCACTCAGACTTAACATGGGAGGTGACAAGGTTAATGTCATTGAGATTCTATAACTGAGTTTTGGCAAATAAATATATGGGGCACCCAATTAAATTGCAATTTTGAGTAAATAATGAATAAGTTTTTAGTATAACTATGTCCTACATATGTCTATTCAAATCTAAATTGATTAAAATGAAATAAAATGTAAAATGCAATTTCCTGGTTGCTCTAGGTATATCGTCAAATGCTTCATGTAGCCAGTGTCTACTGTATTGGACCGTGCAGATTAGTGCAGACTACAAAACATTTCTATCACCAGAGAAAGTGTCAGACAGCACTACTTAGAGCGAACCAGGAAGGTGATTGTTTTATCACCAGGCTGACAACTTCATCTGCGATGGTGTTGGTTTTCACCATTTTACAGCTTTGAATTATTTTTATTCAATTTTAGAACACAATGAAGTGTTTATTAAAGGAGGGAGGCACCAAGAATACTGATTTAGTGAATAGAATGAGCTAATGAGCTGTACACTTAAAAAAAGGGATGGTAAAAAAGAGTGAGCTAATGGGGGACTAAACAAGGTTATTCTGAATTTGGAGCTCAGATCTGTAAGGTGTATTCATACTATCATTTCTTGATACAACAGGATAGCTCTAGTTCTTCACAACAAAAGTTAAAAGGAGAAAATTTTTATTCAATTTGGCTTTTCCTTTATTGGGAATAAAATTATCCAAACCCACAGTGTGTTATTTCTGGAGAAGTACTTGCAAATAGCAGTCAGAATGTGCTCTGTCTCCTCTTTTAGAAACAACCTGAAAATTATAATAATAAAGTAATTGATTTTTTTTAAAGTGAAAAATTCAAGAATTCCAAATATCAGGTCATGGAAGCAGTTTGGAGGGTTGTAACACATAGTTAAATTTTAATTTATGTATTAATACATATTTGGTCCCCAAATGCAATATTAATATGTCATTTGAATTTTTAGCTAAACCATGCTCTTTCTTGTATACTTAATTTAAAATAAATTAAGCAGCATGCATCACTTGTTAAATAGGAAAGAGCCAAACTTTATATATTATGAATATTATTAAAGAATATATTAAAATGGAAATTATAAGAAAATCTTTTATAGTATACTGATCTAATTTTTTTTTAATTTCAAGTAGCTTCCCCTTATATGCCACGCCAAGAAAACACAATGATCTAGCATTTCTGTGGGGGCTGATGAGATGACAGCTTCCAGTGAATGCAGGTTATAAGGATGGAGGCCGAAACAGCATGGGGCAGTGGCCCTGGAGAGGGAAAGGGAGGTTGGTGTGCCTGGCTGTGTGTTTTTCTGTTAGTGAGGGCTTTTGTGCTGCACCATTTCTAGTGCAAGAAAGAGAAGTCCAATTCAAGCCAGTTTAAACTAAAAGAGGGATTTGTAGGTTCTGCAAACTGGCATGTCTGGCGGTAGAGCTGTTGCAGGAACTCCAAGATGTGAAATGACACCCTAAGGTCTCTCTGCCACTCCCTCTTAGCTCTGAGTTTCTCTGTGTTGGTCTCTTTTCCTCGTAGATATTCTTCCGTGTAGTGGGGAGAGAGTACAGTGCACATCCTCCCAGCTTAGTTGACCCCAGAGAGAGGAGAGCTTCTCTCTTCTATCAGCCACAGATAGATGGACAAACAGACGATAGGAAGGAAGCAAGGAAGGACAGAAGAGAGAGATAGAAGAGCAGAGAAGAACCCCATGTATAGTAGCTCTCCTTGGCTCATGATCCTGCCTCCCATGGCTGGGGAGACCTTATGACTGGCCAGACCTTGATGACATGCCACCTTTGTCATGGGGGGGGTAGAGAACCACACAAAGTGGGAGGAAGGCAGTTCTTCATGATAAAGGGGCTTCTGTTAGCAGAAGCGGGGAAGGCAGAGGTCCTGGACAAAGGCAGGCTCCAGACAGTGGCTCGGATGTGTCTTTGTGTGATCCAGTTGTCTTCCACGTCTCCAGATAATAGCTTTGGAAAATAGTTTGAGGCCCTGAGCCCAAGAGTCCTCACTTGTCCCTCAAGGTTGCTTCTGCTCGGGACCAGCCAAAGGAGACTTCAGCAGGAAATTGGAGACAGGGGGAGGGCGGAGGGGGTACTTATTCCCGAAGCTCTCAGCCCCTGCTAGGCGGGGTGGGCAGGGCAGGGGCAACAGATACCACCAGGGAGCAGGGGACTGCTCCCTCCCCTCGCCTGCCTTTTCAGGCCTGGGTGGGAGGTGGGGGGGGGAGGGGGCTGACCACCCTTGTTGATTTCCTTGACCCCTGCCCTCATTTTGCACATCTGTGTTAAACAATCCCGATCCCACTTGGGAGTGTGCCATCTCTCCCGCAGGGCCCTGCCTGACCAGCTGCCGTCTTCCCCTCCACACCCAGGTGACAGGAGGTTGACAGTTATGAGTATGCAAAACACAGTTCATTCTTGTATTATTTATTACTTATTGTGTTCTTTATTTGCATTACAACTTGTAAAGCTACTTTGGCCCACCCCTGGATTTCTGCAAGCCCCCTGCTGGAGGCTTACACACCTACCATAAGCCTTCATCCACCCAGGTCAGGGCCTGGGCCCGCCCTGCTTTGTGGTCGGTGGGTTTTGCTCTAATAGCTCTATAGCTTTGCTCCCAGCAGTAAACGCAAGCCACTCCTGCAATTCCCCAAAGACAAACTCATAATATTTAGCAGACATTTGCTGAAGGTGTAGGGGCAACACAAAGAAATGACAAGGTCAGAAAGGACAACAAAGCTGAGTACGAAAGCCGGGGGGGGGGGGGCGGCACGTGGGGGGTATGACTCTCCTGAGCGCGCTGTGTGGTGCCCTTAGGAACTGAGTTCCCTGCCTGCCCTCTGGGGCCCTGAACAAACCCCTCTTAATAGGCCAGTTTGCACCTGGCAAGAGACTTTTTAGTAACTCCCCGGGACTGTTTAAGAGGTCAGTTTAGAAGGCGTGATCCGCTTAAGCACGTTCTTTTGAGGCGCAGCTAGAGACGGTGGGTTGGCAGAAACTGACTACTGAAGTGTTAGGAGACTTTAATTGATTTTAAGGGTCCACAGAACTGCTCCTGTTGAGTTTGCTGCCTAAAGGCACAATGCACCCAAACAGTTAAAGAATGTCAGCTGTGTTGGGCCTAAAAACCCCCATTTAAAATATGAAAGAAAATGTGTGGGTCCCTCTGGGGTCCTGAAGGTGGAAGCAGACAAGCCCCCCCCCCCGGGTTGGTTTTAACCAGAGATTTCAATGTTGATGGGGGAGAAGGTGGTGTGTTGTGTGTAGTTTTGTGTTAAACCCCTTCACATTCTCATGTTCTTTGAGAACTGAGGACTCGGGGGACGTGGGTGCTGGCGGACAGTACAAGATGTGCTTGAATGTGCTTGACATTATGAGAAAGCTTCTCTAAATGAAGAAGCCAGGCTGCAGCCCAAAGCGTTTTGGGTGCCAGCACCGTTTTCTGGGACCCAGGGAGCCTGGGGAAGAGGTTACCTTCACCCCCATCCTCCAGCTCACATCCCAGGCAGCACAACAGCATCCCTGTAAATGAGGAGAGACACATTTTAGGAGCGATGCGTTAGCAGTCTAGAGAAGCAAGCAAAAGAGAACTCATTTAGCCTTGAAGAGAGAAAGGAGTTATGCTGGCCTTGGGAGCAGCACTCACTGTCACGGAGGACTTCCTGTGCTGATGGAAATGTCCCATATCTGTGCTGTCCGTTCCGGGAGCCATGAGCCACATGTGGCTATTGAGCACGTGAAATGTGGCTAGCGGGACTAAAGAACTGAGTTTTAATTTAATTTAATTTGAATTTTAAAAGGCACACGTGGCTAGAGGCTACCAGATTGGACAACGCAACCAAGTATTCAAGATACACACTGCTCACAAAAATTAGGAGATCAGGGAACGTGCAGATACTCCAGTACTTTCAGCCTTTTGTATAGAGAGTGCATTTTCACCAATGAGATAAAAGTTGGTTTTGCATCTCGTTTGTGTAATTGAACAACTTTCTTTGACTTGTTGCTTGCTTTTCTGATGTCCTTGTTTAATAAAAATAATCAAATGCTGCTTTTTTATTGCTTCATATTCATTTTGAAATATCCCCTAATTTTTGTGAGCAGTATTATTTTTATTAGGGCAAAGGGCTAAGAGATTTATTGATATATAGGTTTTATATTGATTTTCTAGTAGTCACAAAACTGGGCCAGTGTACACACAACTTGGTTGGATAGTATTTAAGATCTAGACAACCTACTGGTCATGGCACGTGATGGTGATGGACCAGGAGGAAGAGGAGAAAGCCTGGGCCTTTAGCCAGAGGAGGTGGGTGAGGAAAGATGAGCATGGACTGGGCAGGAGCAAATGAGTGAAGAACACCATCCATCGATACCCAAGTACACACAGGGCGTGCCCTGGCCGAGGGAGAAGCTGCAAATGCATGGCCAGCTGGTCCTACACTCTGCAGTGGAGAGAGCCCCAGGTAGGGTTGCAGATGCTGGCAGGAAAAAGCTGTCATCCTGTTTAGGACTGGCGAGTGCTGAGTCCACATGCGCAGGATGCCTACACGTCTGCCAAGGCGGGCGGGAATTGTTCATCTTGCAAACAAGGACAGTCCGCACTAAACTGCCCACTGCCTGCAGGATGTATGGTAGGTGCATCTGACAGGCCAGTCCTCAGTCCCTCAGCTGCAGGCCGGATGCCTCCAGTCGTCCTGCTTGCCCTGAGTGGATTTCTAGGACAATCCCGGCCAAGGATGGTAAGAGGCCCAAGTCCTCCAGTTTACGAGGTTTCAGAAGACTAGTGCTGCTGGTGCTCAGGAACTGGTGTCCCGAGTTAAGGAGGTAAGAGCTTCCACCTACGCTTGCTTTGTTGTTGTTGTTTTTGTTTGTTTGTTTTTTGGTATTTTTCTGAAGCTGGAAACGGGGAGAGACAGTCCGACAGACTCCCGCATGCACCCAACCGGGATCCACCCGGCATGCCCACCAGGGGGCGACGCTCTGCCCACCAGGGGGCGACTCTCTGCCCACCAGGGGGCGATGCTCTGCCCCTCCGGGGCGTTGCTCTGCCACGACCAGAGCCACTCTAGCGCCTGGGGCAGAGGCCAAGGAGCCATCCCCAGCACCCGGGCCATCTTTGCTCCAATGGAGCCTCAGCTGCGGGAGAGGAAGAGAGAGACAGAGAGGAAGGAGAGGGGGAGGGGTGGAGAAGCAGATGGGCACTTCTCCTGTGTGCCCTGGCCGGGAATCGAACCTGGGACTTCTGCACGCCAGGCCGACGCTCTACCACTGAGCCAACCGGCCAGGGCCACCTACGCTTGCTTTGTACATCCTCTATTCGTTCCATTGCTAGATCCTGGAGCTATGCCTGGATTTCTGCAAATCCCCCCCCACTCCTGGCTGAGCCCAGGAGGAGAACTGTGAGATGCAGCCTGCAACCCTAGCACTCCTTCTTCTTCTTTTATTTTTTGTCTCTACTGCTTGGTACAATTCATAATAAAGGACTACTTTAAAATGACTTCTCCTTTACTCTTAGAACCTTCTAGAACATTTAGAGGGTAAGAATTTCTGGATGGAAGACTGTCTTAGGTTTAAATTCTGGTTGTGATATTTCTAAGTGTGAAAACTTGGGGAAGTTATTCAAATTTCCTGAGCCTCTCTTCCTTGGGTATAAAATGGAGATCATATTATCCTACAGATAAAGTATTTAATAAAATCAGTTGTTCCAACTTTTATGAGGGGCAACCTTAGAGTTTGCTAGTGAAGGGCTTACATATAATGTATTATATGTGTATTTTGTTTCATTTATCTTACTTTTTAAGTTTTTCCGTTGATTGAGAGATAGAGAAGAAGAAGAAGAAGGGGAAGGGGGAAAGAGAGAGAGAGAAGCATCATCGACTCATTGTTCCACTTAGTTCCATCTAGTTGTGCACTCATTGATTGCTTCTCCTATGTGCCTTGACTGGGGACGAAGCCAGGTGACCTTGGCGCATCAATATGACAGTTTATCCACTGAGCCACCAGCTAGAGTCATCTTTTAATTTATAGCTGCCACTCACTTTCACAAAGGGACTGTGCTTCTGGGTATTTTATCGGAGCGTTCCTTGAACTGCCTTTTTATCCGTTTCTTTCAGGTTTAACCTCTGGCCTTGATCATTTGCCACTGTCTCCTTTGTTTACTTTTCCTAGCTTCCACTGCTGATGGAGGTGCGAGAGGACCAAGACACTGTTCCTGATCATCCTCAAGGAGGTGGCAAAGGGAGTGATGGGAGACAGGAAAAAAGACAAGGACCATTTGACCTAGCCTAGAAAGGGATCCCCAGGCATGTCCTCAGAGTTGAAGAAAGAAGATTATTAAAAATTTGCAAAAAAAAAAAAAAAAAAAAAAAATCTAATCATGAGCTCATGGCCAGAGAGTCCAAAACATAGAAATGAGCAAGAGAAAATAGTTGCTGGAAAGTGTTCGTGATATTTAACAGCAAAGGAAGCTGGAGAAGGGAGAAAATGGGGCAGCTCTAAGGGAGCCATTGAGGCTGCAGAGAGAACTCTTCAACAGCTTTGGTTTTAAAGGGCAATGCACAAAATCGGACACCAGGCATCATTAAAGAATAAACGCAAAGCCTGTCATGCATGTCTCAGAATGGAAATCAAAAGGCTAGAATAAGATCAGAGGACAATGCTAATGATAACAGCGAAGAAGCTTTTCTGCTATATTTGAGTCGGAGATGAAATAGGAAAGGGTAGGTCTGCTGGGGGGAGTGATAGGGAGAAACGGTAGGGAGAAGAGCCACACGATTCCTCATTAGCGTTCCCCTTGTCAGTGTTTACTAAGGGGAGTGCTCTTTACGCTGGAAAGGGTAAAAGACTCCTGATGAAACTGGAAGTAGGTGCAGAAATGTGAGTCCCTGGATGTCGCGAACAAGTTCAAGTCAGGTGGTCTGTCGGTGGAAGAGGCTGTCATGGCGGGCAGTGCGTTCAGTTTTGTACACCAAGTTTTCAGGGAACCACCTACTCATTAAAAGGGAGAGGGCAGGCCCTGGCTGGTTGGCTCAGCGGTAGAGTGTCGGCCTGGCATGCAGGGGACCTGGGTTCGATTCCCGGCCAGGGCACATAGGAGAAGCACCCATTTGCTTCTCCACCCCCCCTTCCTCTCTGTCTCTCTCTTCCCCTCCCGCAGCCAAGGCTCCATTGGAGCAAAGATGGCCTGGGCGCTGGGGATGGCTCCTTGGCCTCTGCCCCAGGCGCTAGAGTGGCTCTGGTCGCGGCAGTGCGACGCCCCGGAGGGGCAGAGCATCGCCCCCTGGTGGGCGTGCCGGGTGGATCCCGGTCGGGCGCATGCGGGAGTCTGTCTGACTGTCTCTCCCCGTTTCCAGCTTCAGAAAAATACAAAAAAAAAAAAAAAAAAAAAAAAAAAAAAGGGAGAGGGCACCTGAGAAATGGAGGATCTGAAAATTATGGCAAATGAAAGCCATAGATGCTGCGTGGGGTTAGCTGGTGGGGGGGGGGGGAGACTTAGAAGCTGCACATCCAAGCTAACACCGTGTGTAGGAAGGGATTTCTTCTGGGAAAGGACCGGACTATCCTTTGCTGGAGTAGAGAGTGGAACTAAGCCCTGTGTGTTGACATTCCTGGGAAACCCCGTCCAATTCAATATTGAAACTTCTGAATGCTTAAAAGCAATTACCAGCTGCCTCAAAGTAATGATGTCTGCATCGCACTGAAGTCTAAATCGAGAGTAACTGAACGTCAAGGCCATTGTCGGCAGAACTTTCTTACAGGGCACGAGGTTCGGTTAGGATCTCAAACATTAGCTCTTAGCCTGTTTGAGGCCATGGACTCCTTTGAGAAGCTGATAAAAACTATAGAACTTCTCCATTAAAATACCCATATGTGACAACATACTACTTTTTTTTCTGCTTAATTTCAGAATATGTTCAAAGTCATGACCCCTAAGTTAAAAAACCCATAGCTAATGGGATTCTTCTGTCTCTAAAATGTAGTGATTCTAAGTGCTTTCCCTAAAAGTTGTGTCCTTACAAGTCTATCTCCTGTGGTATTTGGTAATCATTTTCATGGCTAGATACACAAAATAATAATAATAATAATAATAAAATAAAAAAAAATAATAAAATAATAATAATTAAAAAAAGGACCGGGTGTGCTAATTCATGAAACCAGCTGTGTGTTCAGGCTGACCCAAGACTTTCTGTTTTCTAATGTATATGTGATTTCGTCCTTGTAGCAGCGCTTCTCTCAACACCTGTGTGGTCGACAGTTGCTACACATGATCCAATGCCAAATCCCAAAGGTTCAACTCTCTCAATCCCGAAAGGACTGATGCCAAGCTGTGGGCCTCTTGCTCCCAGCTGGGTCTGCGTCAGGTGGAAGCCATGTTGTAATACACAGAGACACCACCAGATGACACCCTTGGGAAAGCCTTGTTTTCCATGTTGGCTTCCCTGCTCTGACGTCTACTCTAAACAGAGCCTAGAAAAATGCTTGTAGAAGAGGGAAAAAGAATCTATTATGGGGGAGAAAAAACACCAGTGACGAGACAGCCCGGTGACCCTTTCCTGGATTTTGGTATTCAGAGTCAAGCTTTGGTTACTTTCTTCTACTTAATTGTCAGTTTTCGAAGGCAGATGCATAGACTTATACGTAAACATTTCTTTTGTCCACGCACATATGTTTTCTGCCTCAGATGATGCTCTGTGTGGTTTAGAAGCTGCTCATCATTTGGAGGGAAGAGCTGGTTCTTCTTTTGTATTGTAAGCTTGCATATTCATTCCTTTTTATTGCGTCTGTCTCCTGCTTGACTTCCGTTTCCAGTAAGAATATTCGGTTCACATGGAAACACCACAGAAGGCCTGTCTGCGAAGGGAAAGACCTGATCAGCTCTCTCTGCTGTGAGCATAGGGCCAAGGGGAAAAGCGAGGGCCGCAGTGGGCTGGGAGGGAGCGCGGGAGTAGCTCTGAAATTGACATACCGCTTTTATCTTCTCTCCTGCTCCTTCCCAGTTGTTCTTGAAAAAATTTCTTAAAAACCCAGTTCGGTGCTCCATTAAGCCTCACGCTTCTATTTCTCCTTACGGCTTGGGACACACTTGCTCAGCTTTAAGAGAGGAGCCACTGTTGATCAAAGGACAGTTATCTGTGTTGAGAAAGAAACTCCTCATTGGTTTGTGGTCTTTGGCAAGCAGTTAGTAGAAATAATAAGCTCCGAACAGATGCCATGTTTCTCTGGGGCACGGCTTTGGCCGGTTCTCTTTTCAGTTTTTGTACCCGCAAGTGGAAAATCACCACTTTAATGAACCATGTACCCTGTGGAAAAAATGTTTAAAATTACCCAATGGAGGAAAGCGGCTGTTTTAAGATTCATGAAAAGAGGTTGTGCAGAAACCCACCAGATTCAAAAGGGAGGAGTCTTTTCTCCTTCCATTTATTTCAAAGACAGGTCTGCTGGAAAGCTGCATTTCTGAGCAAAGAGAGACAGGGAGCAGGGTTCCGGGGTGTGGGGGTCAGGCAACCTTCACTGACAGGACGTCTTCCCAGGCCTGGCTCTGTGCTGGGCGGTCCAGGGACCCTGATGGGGACAGGGAGGGACGGAGAGATCAAAGAGCCACTGTTCCCTCCTCCAGGAGTTCCCAACCTGGCGGGAAAGGCAAACATACTGGGACTCCATGTTATGCCTGGAATTATGGGTGAGTGCCAAGAGCAAAATAAAATCAAAGTATAGCTCTGCTTGGCCAGGCGGGGTGGCAGCCATTGAAAATCTGCTAAAATGCAGACTGTTCGCAAAGTCAAATTATCCTTTGTCCTGGAAATGTAAGTAACAGGCTGGATGCAGGCCATTTTTCTTCTTTTTTATACTTTCCTGTTCTTTGTAAAATTTCTAAAATGAGCATGTTTAGGGTTTTTTTTTCCCTAATAAAAGCAAGGAGGAGTCTGAAAAGGCAAATGCATACATTTTTTTTTTTTTTTTTTTTTGCAGTGCTCATATAACTGTTAACAAAAGCAAACACTTATTTGGTGGTTACTATGGTGCCAGGTACTATTCTGAGTGCTTTCATATATTAACTCATTTAATCCAGCCACCCCACGAGAGAGGTACTATTATTAAACCCATTTTTTTAGAGGAAGCTGTTGAGGCACAGAGAAGTTCAGTAACTTGCCAGGGTTACACCAAGAGTTCAGTGGCTGAATGAGCTAGCTCCAGAATTCAAGCTGCTTGATTTAATAAGCATTATAAAGGAAGAGTTCTCATGTTCATTGCAGCATTGTTCACAGTGGCCAGGACATGGAAACAACCAAAAAGCCCATCAATAGATGACTGGATAAAGAAGATATGGCACATATATACTATGGAATACTACTCAGCCATAAGAAATGATGACATCGGATCATTTACAGCAAAATGGTGGGATCTTGATAACATTATACGAAGTGAAATAAGTAAATCAGAAAAAACCAGGAACTGCATTATTCCATACGTAGGTGGGACATAAAAGTGAAACTAAGAGACATTGATAAGAATGTGGTGGTTACGGGGGGAGGGGGGAAAGGGAGAGGGAAAGGGGGAGGAGGAGGGGCACAAAGAAAACTACATAGAAGATGACAGATAAAGAGTTCTCCCTCCAGAATTAGTTCCCCAGTTAACTGAAGCTTGCTATCCTGTCTCAGGATAGGGCTGGGGAATGCGGGATGGGGTTAGGAAGGGAGATGCCAGATGGGAAAGTCAGGCCCAAATGGTTCAGTCATCTGGAGGCACCCCCAAGCACAGACCGAAGGGTTTCCAGCTGGTTGGCCTAACCTGGCCTTAAGGGTTCTGGGAAATAGCAAGCTGCTCTCGGGAAAAGCTGCTGGCCCTGGAAGAGAGCATGGGGAAGTGCTTGTGGCAGGTGGGCACTGTGTCTTGGAGAAAAGGATTGGGGGTTTGGCTTAGGGTTAAGGGTTACTTAAGGTTAGAAGTTAGAGTTACCTGTTAGAGTTGAGGTTAGAAGGTTGGGGAGAGAGTTTGATGTTTGGATTAGGATTGAGGGTTTGAGCAACCATTAGTTAGGATTTCGGTTAGTGTCAGAGGCTTGGGTTAAGGTTAGCTGTTAGGAATTAAAATGAGAGGGTTAGAGGTTAGAGATTAGGGTTAGGAGTTATGGTTAGTGTTAGGGTCAGGCAGTCAACATCCAGCTCTTTTGAGTGGCTAAAAGCTCTCGCCACTTGCTGGAGTCTTGGAGAAGACATGGGAATCTGAGGGAATGATTTTTAAGAGCAAAGCAAGCCCTGGCCAGTTTGCTCAGTGGACAGAGCATCAGCCTGGCATATGGATGTCCTGGGTTTGATTCCTGGCCAGGGTACACAAGAGAAGTAACTATCTCCTTCTCTTCCCTTCCCTCTTCCCTTTCTCTCCCTCTTTCCTTCCTGCAGCCAGTGGCTCTGTTGGTTTGACCGTCGGCCCCAGGTGCTAAAAATAGCTCAGTTGGTTCAAGCATTGGCCCCAGACAGAGGTTGCCTGGTGGATCCTGGTCAGGGTGCATGCAGGAGTCTGTCTCACTATCTCTACTCTTCTCATTTAAAAAAGAGAGCAAAGCAAGGCCCCAGACTGAGGTGGACCTCAGGATTACAGCCCCAATCAAGTCTTCTAAATAGAAACAGAACAGGACCAAAGAAGAGTCCCCATGACAGGAGCTGGGCTTGGGTGGTGATGAGTGACCCATGACCTGCTGCAATGGCCACCTCCTAGGATGGACCTTGGGAACTGAAGTTAGGGTTGACGTACAGGGTGAGGTCCAGTGTTCGTGTCAGTTTATACAGTTTAATTTTTAATAATGACTGTGTTTAACAACTAGTTTGCCAAATTCCTGAAAATTTATCAATCAGCTCTTGCAGACTGGTTCAAGTCTACTATAGTACAACACTGGTCTGAGCCCAGTCCTTTTTATACCCACCACAGTTGTCTCTACATCATGAAAGATTCCAGATACCCATGAATATGCAGGAGAAACTTAGGTTCTCAACTGCCACCCATTAAGAAGAGAAACAGCTAAAGTTTCTCAGTCACAATATTCCAGTTATGGGCATTTGTAGAAACAGCTGTCCTATAAATTAGTATTTGAAACAGACTGATAGACACAGGGAACAGACTGATGGTTGCCAGAGGAGAGGGGGGCTGGGGCACTGGGTGACAAAGGTGAAGGGATTGAGAAGCACAGATCAGTAGTTACAGAATAGTCACAAGGATGTAAAGTCCAGCGTAGGGAACATAGTCTGGCAACCATCAGTCTGTTCTCTGTATCTATGAGTCTGTTTTAAGTTTGTTAATTTATTTTGTTATTTAGATTCCACATATGAGTGAAATCATCTGGTACTTGTCTTTCTCTGACTGGTATATTTCCCTTAGCATAATACCTTCCAAGTGCATCCATGCTGTCACAAATGGTAAGATTTCCTTCTTTTTATGGCCAAGTAGTATTCCATTGTGTAAATGTACCACAGCTTTTTTATCTACATGTCTATTGATGGGCACTTGGGATGCTTCTATATTTTAGCTATTGTAAATAACACTGCAATAAACATAGGGGTGCATATATTCTTTTGAGTTAGTGTTTTGAGTTTCTTTGGATATATACCCAGAAATAGAATCTCTGGGTCATAAGGCAGTTCCATTTAAATTTTTTTGAGGAACTTCCCTACTGTTTTCCACAGTGGCTGCACCAGTCTGCATTCCCATCAGCAGTCTGAGTTCTCTTTTTGAGTAGGCCTTGACCTTGCAGTCTTCAGTTTGCTTATTCAGGTTTTAGCAAGAATCCTGCTGAGTCAGTTTAGTGAAAAGCCACATTCTTGTTGTATGATGACCCTTGATATCTGATCAAAGTTCTCAATCCCCACTGCTGATATCTTTGACTACCCTGGCCTGCCTTCAGCAAGAGTCCTGTCGAGTCTGTCAGTCTAGCAAGAATCCCACTAGCCTGCTGTTTTCTCTCAGTCATTTCCATATGCTGCTTCTTGGCTATAAATCTCCACTTGTCCTTGTTGTATTCAGAGTTGAGCCCAATCTCTGTCTGTACTACAAAACCCCCATTGAAGCAGTTCCCTTCTTGAACAGTCTTCCCTTCCATTTTTAACACAGATGTCTGAATAATGTTTCCTTTAATAGGAATAAGGGGAGAAAGCAAGAAATTCTCGGTGCTTCAGTGTCACAGCATAGTGGGCACATCCGGGTTTGGCAGACCTGGGTTTGAAATTCATGCCATTTGCTAACTAATCATGTCAATTTGGGGAAGCTTCTCTGCCTTTCATTCACAAAGTAGAGAGAATTCTACACATCTCACAGGATGGTTTGTGGTTTAAGTGGTCAACGTTGTTAACACCTAAGATGATGCCTAGCACATCAAAGGCACTCGATACATGTTTTTGGCTGGAAGACAATGTTAGCATTGTATCACATATCACAATATCACAGCATCATATCTTGGCTGCATTTTAAAATTTAGATTGTAACTTCAAAACCCCTAGCGATGTAATAGACTGTAAGCTATTTTTCTAGGAAAATGCCCACTGTATTCCAGGAAGGTCTAAGGTATCAGTCAGTGTCAAAATGGCCTTGAATACCCTGTGGAAAACTCAGACCAGAACTGGTTCCTCTGCACCTGGAGGCCACCCAAGGGTCTCCCCATACCTAACCTGTTTATCAGCCTCTGCTTCTTTCTTCATGCCCAGAGCTGGGTTCTATGGCTCCACCCCCAGCACACACACACACACACCTTTCTCTCCCAAACGGAGCACATTCTCTACCAAGGCCCAGGCAAGGAATTCTGGGGCTGGGGGGAGGCAGGTACAGTAATAGCCTTTAAGGCTTGGGGTAGCTCCACACTGCCAAGTCTGGAATAAAGCCACTTTCCATTGCTTTTAGGGATAATTGTGCCATATTAAAATACATTGGAAGTTGATCCAAAGCCAAGAAAATTTGAAATAACCCTTGTCTCTCCAACCTCACTTGCAGTTTGACTCAATGAACACTTACAGGAAATCTTCACATACAGAATTGGAGATTCAAAGAGGAATGTAGGGGTGAGAATGATTGGGCTATGGAGTGAAGGAACGTTGCTGGGCTTTTCAGCGGTGGTGGACCCACTGGTTGGGCAAGACATGGGAGTGAAAAAGAGTCTGTGAATCTTCCCACCTTGGTGTTTCTGCCTGACCCTACCTGCATCCCACCCTTTACACTAGAAGAAAACAGAAAGGTTGTTATTCAATGCCTAGTAAAATTTCCTTCTTATTTCTTTTTCAGCAAACTCATGATATACAGTTTGAAAGCTGCTGGCAGATGGATTGGAAAATTAGCATTAGAAGGCCAAGAGCCTTCTGGAAGGGAAAGCACTGTCAATGCCAAGCTTTCTCACTGAGGTTCAGAGATGAAATCTGTTGAAGTGGCCCTAGGTGACACAGAGCAAACACCAGAGGTAGGTAGGGAATGGCAACAAGGGTCCTGCAGTGTAGGTACTATGCAGGGGTGGCCAAGATTGGAGCAGCGGGCTGGCCACAGCTTTGAATCAGAAATGGTGTTCTTAAACCTGAAGTGTGGGACATCAATGAACTTGTCCAGTGCAGTTCTCCAAGGGACTGGATTAGCCTGGTAAAGTAGCCAGGTAGATGGTTCCAGAAAGCCCTGGCCCCTGGATTTGTTCTTTTGCACATTGTATGGCTTCTTGGTCTACATCCCTTTTGGCAGCTGTAGTGGGACAAGTAGTCCCATCAGGTGCACAGCTGCAATGTTCTCATGGTCTGGTGGCCAACAGGTGGTGATCGTAGTGTTCTTCAGGGTCAAGAGAGTACTGTGAGTTCTGATTCCCACAAATAGAGGCAAGAATTTTCAGATCAAAAACTGAAAACCCCATGGAATTCTTATAAGGAGATGGCAGGAGAATGGGAATAGATGGATTCTATAAGTCTGGGCAGGTAAGGGCTTAAGGATTGCATTCTAGACAATATTGGGAGGGGGGCTCACCTGAATTGGAAACTAAAGTTATACCCCAGTTGCAGAGTAAATATAGGGCAATAAAATACATCAATATGGAAATGTCTTTGCTAAAGGTGTATACTCTTACGGTAGAGATCTCTGTATTTGACACTCACCTTTGTGTTATATATTTTTCATTATTTATTTATTTATTTATTTATTTTTATTTTTCTGAATTTGGAAACGGGAAGGCAGTCAGACAGACTCCCACATGCGCCCAACTGGGATCCACCCGGCATGCCCACCAGGGGGCGATGCTCTGCCCATCCGGGGCATTGCTCTGTTGCAACCAGAGCCATTCTAGTGCCTGAGGCAGAGGCCATAGAGCCATTCCCAGCGCCTGGGCCAACTTTGCTCCAATGGAGCCTTGGCTGCGGGAGGGGAAGAGAGAGACAGAGAGGAAGGAGAGGGGGAGGGGTGGAGAAGCAGATGGGCGCTTCTCCTGTGTGCCCTGGCCGGGAATCAAACCTGGGACTCCTGCACGCCAGGCCGACGCTCTACCACTGAGATAACTGGCCAAGGCCCTATATTTTTTGAAGTACAGAATTTTTCTTTTTCGTTAAGAGACACATAACATGACCCTGGCTGATTGGCTTAGTGGTAGACCATCGGCCCAGCATGTGGATGTCCCAGGTTCAATTCCAGGTCAAGGCACACAGGAGAAGTGACCATCTGTTTCTCTACCTCTCTCCCTTCTTTCTCTCTCTCTATTCTCCTGCAACCATGGCTTGATTGGTTCAAGCACATTGAACCCAAGTGCTGAGGATGGCTCTATGGAGCCTTTGCTTCAGGTGCCAAAAATAGCTCAGTTGCAAGCATGGCCCCAGATGGGCAGAGCATCGGCTGCAGATGAGGGTTACCAGGTGGCTCCCGGTCAGGATGCACGTAGGAGTCTGTCTCTCTATCTCTCCTCTTCTCACTTGGAAAAAGAAGGAAAAAAAAAAAGGACATAACATAAAATTTACAATTTTAACCATTTTAAGTGTATGGATGGTTCAATAGTGTTAAATATAGTCACATTGTTTTGAGACAGGTCTCCAGAACATTTTCATGTTGCAAAACTAAAACTTTATAGCCATTACCTCTAGCCCTTGGTAACTACCATTCTACTTTCTGTCTCTGTAAATCTGATTACTCTAAATACTTCATGTAAGTGGACTCATGCAGTTTTTTTTTTTTTGTTTGTTTGTTTTTTTGGCTAGCTTATACCACCTATCATAATGTCCTCAAGGTTCATCCATGTTGTAGCCTGTGACAGGATTTCCTTCCTTTTTAAGGTTGACTAATATTCTATTGTGTGTGTATTCCACGTTTGTTTATCCATTCAGCTGTCGATGGGCATTTGGATTGCTTCTACATCTGGGCTATTGTGAGTAGTGCTGCTATGAACTTGAGTGTGCAAATATCTCTTTGAGACCCTGCCTTTAGTTCTTTTAGATTTATGCTCAGGCCTGGAATTGCTGGATAATATGGTGGTACTATTTTTAACCTTTTGATGAATCTCCATACTATCTTTCATAGCAGTTGCACTATTTACAATCCCACCAACAGTGTACAAGGGTTTCAACTTCTCCACATCCTTGCCAACACTTGTTATTTTCTGTCTTTTTGAGAGTGCCCATACTAATGGGGGTGAGGTGATATCTCATTGTGATTTTCATTTGCATTTATCTGACGATTTGTGATTTTGAACATCTTTTCATACGCTTGTTGGCTATTTGTGTATCATCTTTGGGAAAATGTCCATTTGTGTTATTTGTCCATTTTTAAATCAGGTTATTTGATTTTTGTTGCTGTTGTGTTATAGAGGTTCATTATATATTCTGGATATTGACCCCTTATCAGCTATGTGATTTGCAAATATATTCTTTTTTTTTTTAATTTATTATTATTATTATTATTATTATTATTTTATTTTATTTTTTTACAGAGACAGAGAGAGAGTCAGAGGGATAGACAGGGACAGACAGACAGGAATGGAGACAGATAAGAAGCATCAATCATCAGTTTTTCGTTGCGCGTTGTGACTTCTTAGTTGTTCATTGATTGCTTTCTCATATGTGCCTTGACCGCGGGCCTTCAGCAGACCGAGTAACCCCTTGCTCGAGCCAGAGACCCTGGGTTCAAGCTGGTGAGCTTTTTGCTCAAGCCAGATGAGCCTGCGCTCAAGCTGGCGAGCTCGGGGTCTTGAACCTGGGTCCTTCCACATCCCAGTCCAACGCTCTATCCACTGTGCCACCGCCCGGTCAGGCTCAAATATATTCTTAAGTTTGATGTAGTCCCATTGGTCTATTTTTTTTTCTTGTGTTGCCTGTGCTTTTGGTGTCATGTCCAAGAAATTATTGCCAAATTTAATATCAGGAATCTTTCCCCCATGTTTTCTTCTAGAAGTTTTATAGTTTTGAGTTTACATTTATTTAGATCTTTAGTCAACTTTGAGTTAATTTTTGTATATAGTGTAAGGTAAGGGTCACACTTCATTCTTTTGCATGTGGATATCCAGTTTTCCCAACACCATTTGTTGAAGAATCTGTCCCATCTCTATGGAATGGTCTTGGCACCCTTGTCAAAGATTACTTGACTATATATGTAAGGATTCATTTCTGGGCTCTCTATTCTAGTCCATTGATCCATGTGTCTGTCTTTATGCTAGACTGTTTTGATTATTGTTGTTTTGTAATATGTTTTGAGATCAGGAAGTGTGACTCCTTCAAATCTGTCCTTTTACAAAATGGTTTTGGCTATTTGAGATCCCTTGAGCTTTCATCTAAATTCTAAGACTTCTTTTTTCCTATTCCTGCAAAAAAATGTCATTGGGATTTTGGTAGGGATTACATTGACTCCATAAATCACTTTGGATAGTATTGGCACCTTAACAATATTACGTCTTCCAATCCACGAACACAGGATGTCTTTCTATTTATTTTTATCTTGTTTCATTTCTTTCAGTGATGATTTGAAGTGTTCAGTGTACGACAAGTCTCTCCTATCATTGGTCAGATTTATTCCTAGGTATTTTATTCCTTTCAATATGGTTGTAAATGGAATTGTTTTCTTACTTTCTTTTTTCAGAAATGCAACTGATTTTCATGTGTTCATTTTGTAGCCTGTAACTTTGCTGAATTTGTCAATTCTGGGTTTTTTTTTGTAGAATATTTAGGGTTTTGAAATACAGCATTTAAAAGGCAGCTTTAATATAAGAACAAAATATTAATATATGGCTGAAATTGTGAGTCTTTAAACAGTCCTTATGAAAGTAAGTTGAAACTTCACTAGAGGGAGAGTTTGTCCAAACTCTAGTTTGACAAATTCCAGTAGACCTGAAATTCATGGCACCATCTCTTTCCCCCTGAGGTGAAAAATAGTGGACTAATTGTATAATAGTTGCCATTGTCCATTATATCATATAATGGAAAGAAGTGGTCAGATTTGGTCAATTAAATCTGTTATAATTTATGCATGTGACATTTTTGTTTTCAATGGCATTTTTTATTCCCTTATCCTTCTAGGGAGATTTCTGATAACCATAAATAGTTTTCATCATTCCAGTGAAGAATATAGGACAGTGTGTTAGGACTTCTGAATATTTTTTTATTACAGTGAGTATATTGTACATGGTGTTTCAGCCTCACAGTTACAAAGTTCACATCTAGAGATGGTGGTAGTAGTAAAGGAAAAGGTCTGACTCAGGTTCATCTCATGGGTCAGTGCCAGACGTCTTCTCCCAAGACTTCTAGACATCCCATGGGAGAAACAGCCAGACACATATTGATAAAATCTCATTGCAGAGTCAGAATCTTTATTTCAATGGATTCCTCACCTATGATTTTTTTTTTTTTTTACCTATGACTATTCTTTAAGTTAGAGATCATTGACCTTCTTGGGGGTAAATGCACATGTGGAAAAACCAAACACATTCTTATTTTGCTACTTCTACTTGAAAATATTCTGAGACATTGATTTAAACCTTTTGGGAATTGTGGCAGCAGTATTGGGTGAATTTTAAATACAAGATGAGGCAAACATACGTTTATAGTCTTATTAATTATTGTATTATTTTCCATATGAACAACTGTAACCCCACTTTTGCTCCGCCCTGTATATCTTATTCTGAATCCATCAATGTTCTTAGTCGCCAACGTCAGAATCCACTCTCACTAGTTTACGGAGTTTATTAAAAATATCAGATAACTTTCAGTCTTGGGGAGTGCCGAAGAGCCAGGCTTGAAGGCTGCTCAGCTGGAGAGGCAGACAAAGCTCCTAATGGATCCATGTGACTGTTCTAGAGGGAGCTCCACGACTCAGTACTTAGGACCCTAGATATACCACTCAGCTTTGAGTCCATGACACCCAACTCAGTTCATTGTCACTTAAAAAAAAAAAGGAACAAATGAATTTGGATTTTAAAACCTTACAACAGTCTTTTTTTTTTTTTTTTTTTTTTTTTTTTTTTGAGAGGAGAGGGAGAGACAGAGAGAGAGAGAAGTGGGGGAGGAGCTGGAAGCATCAACTCCCATATGTGCCTTGACCAGGCAAGCCCAGGGTTTCGAACCGGCAACTTCAGCATTTCCAGGTCGATGCTTTATCCACTGCGCCACCACAGGTCAGGCCAACAGTCTTTAATGTGTAATAGACTATGAGATTTCCTTACTTATTGAGTCAGGCCAACCCTTCATTTTCAAGATGAGGAATGGAGGCCTACCAAGATGATCTGACTTGTGTAAGGTCTTTTGACTCTCAGGCTAATACAGAGCATGAAAGTGGGGAGGGGTGAGTCTACTCCAGTCCGCCAAGGGTTTTGAATTAATAAGTCGTTGGTATGCACAAATATCATTGCTGGACTCCCTTTGCTAATTTGTCACTGGAAGGGTGAGTTTAGATCCTCTCCCCTCCCTTAACTTGTTTCTAAGTAACTCTGGGACTTTGGGCAGATCATGCAACCTCTCTGACTTCACTATCCTCATCTCTAAAATCCCCAGAGAATTGATCTTGAGTCTAATAATAATCTACCACATATTGAGCACTCCACGAAGCGCTGCACGTGTGTTCTCTCATTTAATCCCTACAACCACACTATGAAGCAGAGATTTCATTTGTTGTATTTTATGGATGAGGAAACTGGGCCTAAAGGGGTTTAGAACTTTATCCAAGGTGGTAAAAATCAGACTGCCATTTGAGTTAGAGCACTTGCTCTTAAACCCTGTCTCTCCCTCATTATGGAAAATTCCAGTTTTAATACTCTATTGTTCTTTGATTCAACCTTGATACATCAGTGGGAATCGGTACCCTGTTTGCTGCTGTAAGACCTATCATCCCCCACCAAACTGCACTCTTTCTGGTCTTGGCCCAGCCTGGTGTAATGACACTTGTCCCTGTTTAACAAGGAAGTCTGTGAGGAATAACAATGTGATGATTGATAAATGTTTTAAGCTTGTTTGATAAAAGCTTGGTCTCCATACAGGAAAATAATTCTTTTTTAGTAGCAGTGAGAAATTGATGAGCACTCAATTGCAAGAAGTGTTTTGTTTTTAGATGGTGGTTTCTTACACCAAGACCTATCATTTGGTTTAATGATTTCCAACCTGAATAAGCAGTATAACAAGTGAGCCTTGAAATCAGTTAGTCAACCAAAGGCAAACATTTTGTAACCAGGAGATAGGGGAGCTTTACAGCCTTTAAACAATATAAACTGAGGGGACCCCCTGCCATTTTACCAGCTGGCAACATAAACTACGTGGGTTTTAATCATTATGCTGTGATAGCTGGAACAGACAGCTGATAGGAAGCTTAAATGTCATTTATTCCCTGGGGGAGAGAATAAGCTTAGAACCATGTGTTGTATTTATTTTATTTATGTTTTTAAATCATCAATTTAAACACTATAAATATCGCAGTCAAGTAATACCGTTTCCTAAAAATGATATGCTGAGCTCCCTGGAGGATACACACAGGGCTCATGAAAGGAAATTAAGTGCAAGGGCCTGGCTTCCAGCTCTTCTTTTTTTTTTTTTTTTAATTTATTCATTTTAGAGAGGAGAGAGAAAGGGGGAGAGAGAGACAGAGAGGGAGAGAGAGAGGAGAGAGAGACAGAGAGAGAAGGTGGGGAGGAGCAGGAAGCATCAACCCCCATATGTGCCTTGACCAGGCAAGCCCAGGGTTTTGAACCGGCGACCTCAGCATTTCCAGGTCGATGCTTTAGCCACTGCGCCACCACAGGTCAGGCCTTCCAGCTCTTCTAATGCTCCATCCAAATAGCCAACAACAGCCTGACCAGGCGGTGGCGCAGTGGATAGAGCGTCGGACTGGGATGCAGAGGACCCAGGTTCGAGACCCCGAGGTCGCCAGCTTCAGCGTGGGCTCATCTGGCTTGAGCGGAGCTCACCAGCTTGAGCCCAAGGTCCCTGGCTCCAGCAGGGGGTTACTCAGTCTGCTGTAGCCCCACGGTCAAGGCACATATGAGAAAGCAATCAATGGGCAACTAGGGTGTCACAAAAACTGATGATTGATGCTTCTCATCTCTCTTCGTTCCTGTCTGTCCCTCTCTCTGACTCTCTCTCTCTGTCCTTGTAAAAAAAAAAAATTCTCTTAACCAAATAGCCAACAACACATGCTTTGGGCTAGACCCTCAGTCCACTAACGCCTGTGATGTTTCTCCAGGGGTCACTCACTGCTTTAGACATTTTGACATCCCAGTGCCCCGATATCTATTAGGTCTCTCCTGCTCTCTCTCAAGGCACCTTGAACTTGCCCTTGCCCTCATAACCCTTACCCCCAATTTTTCATCATTACTTGCTAACGGTTGCCTGTTCCGCTATATCGTAAACTCCATGTAGGTGTACCCAGGACCTCGTGCAGTCTGGCACAGGGTAAGTGCTCAAGAAATATTTGTGGATCTTTGTGGGAGAGGGGGCGGGAGGTGAGAATCGACAGAAAAGTTTTAATAAGGTTTCAAGTCTTCTTTCTGATCTCTTCATAAAGATGCGTGCTACCTGGGTAGATTTCGATTTTAGAAATTTGTACTGCAGCATTTGTGTGGCTTCTGAAGAGGATCCGAGAAAGTTCAGAATATGTTCCCAGTGGCTCTTTTATCATCACCGTACTCCCCAGCATGGGGGGAGCTTTTAGTGGAATTGGGACATCTATGAAGTTTGTCTTCAATCCTCTGATGCCACTTTGTTCATATCCAAGACCATATGTATATAGTACAGTGGCAAAAATAAAAATAAAAAAATAGTAGGATTTAGAATCAGAAATGCCTCAGCTCAAATTCCACTCCCACTGTTTACTGGCTGCATGGTTTTAGGCTTATCGTGGTATCTCCTTCTCAGAAGACTAACCTGTCTGTGACTCAGTTTCCTCATCTGTTAAATGGAGATAACATAACCTCCCTCTAGGGTCGCAGTGAGAAGCAACATATATACTTCAGAAATCTGTCTGGCACCTTGCACCTAACTGCTATCGTTAATTCCCAGCGTTTTGCCTTCGTGTTGCCCATTTCTGCTCCTTCCCATTCACTCTCTGTTGAAGTATCTTGTAACTCTTCCCTTCAGGTTTCAAGGAATCAACTAGCTGGATGCCCTCCCTCCATTCACCTGTGTTAATATACTGATGAACATGAGTCCTCTGTGGCATACATAGCCTGTAAATCATTCTAACAATAGAACAACTTAAAGAAATAATGAAATGGTGGTGTTTTTTGGCACCCTCCTAAGTCCCCTTTCTGCCTCCCTTTCTGCTCCTCTGCCCACGGGGGTGAGAGGAATAGCCCTCAGCTGTCTCTCCTCTCCCCCCACTAAAGCCTGTTGTCACGGAGGACATGGCAGTGAGGGCTCCTTGTACCTACTCTGTACTTCACTGCCTATTCCTCTTGCCCACAGGATGGGTCTGCCCTGGGCAGCTGGGAGTAAGAGCGATGAGGCTCCCAGTCTCATCTCATTGGCTCTGGATGCTCTTACTTCTTTAAAAAAATGTTTTCCCATTGATTAGAGGGGGTAGGGGGAAAGGAAGAGAGAGAGAGAGAGAGAGAGAGAGAGAGAGACATCAACTCATTTTTTCCACTTAGTTGTTCCATTTAGTTGTGTACTAACTGGTTGCTTCTTTTACATGCCCAGACTGGGGATTGAACATACCACCTTGGGCATGCTGGGACAGTGCTGTATTCAATGAGCCACCTGGCTGGGACCTGGAGCTTCCTTTTTTTTTTTTGACTGAAAGGAGTAGAGATAGACAAACTCCCACATGCGCCCTGACCAGTATCTACCTGGCAACCCTCATCTGGGGCTAATACTCGAATCAACTGAGCTATTCTCAGTGTATGAGGCCGACACTCAGACCAATTGAGCCACCTGCTATGAGAGGGAGAGAGAGAGAGAAGAAGGAGAGGGAGGAAACATTCATGTACTGGGCCTGGAATGCAGAGGACCCAGATTTGAGGCCCTGAGGTTGCCAGCTTGAGTGCAGGGTCACTGGCTTGAGCGTGGGATCATAGACATGGTCACTAGCTTGAGCCCAAAGGTCGCTGGCTTGAAGCCCAGGATTGCTGACTTGAGTCCAGGGTCAATGGTTTGAGCAAGGGGTCACTTGCTTTACTGGAACCCCCTGGTCAGGGCACATATGAGAAAGCAATCAATGAACAACTAAGGTGCTACAATAAAGAATTGATGCTTCTCATTTCTCTCCCTTCCTGTCTGTCTGTCCCTGTCTGTCTCTCACTAAAAAAAAAAAGTACAAATTGGTTAATTGGTTGTTACAGAATAGTCATGGGAATGTTAAGTACAACATAAGAAAAATAGTCAATAATATTATAATAACCATATATGGTGTCAGCTGGGTACGAGACTTATCAGGATGATCATTTAGTAAGTTACATAATGTCTAATCACTCTAATCACTGTGTTGTACGTGTGAAACTAATATATTGTATGTCAACTGTAAATGAAAAAGTAATAAATGATTAAAAAATAATTTGAGTATTATTCTTATCTTGTGACTGTCTGAGCTCCCCATAAGGGGAAGGTGGTGGCATTAATCCATATATAACGTACTAGTTGAATTCACGTTCTTGTTCTTTGGATCAAAAAGAAATCTAATAGAAGTTATCCGATTTTCTTCCCCCAGTGGATGATCTTGGCACCCCTTGTGGCAGGTGCTCATACTTTGGAGGCCACTGGTTTGGCTGTATCCAGTCCCCATTCAGTTGTCTGTCCTTCCAGAGCCTCCCTGCCTGCACTCACTTCCGGCGCCTGCCCAACCTCTCAGGACACTCTGCCCAACCTCTTCCCTCCTCTAGCCCTTTGTTTGTTCGTGGTCTTGATGTGTGTCCTCCTGTCCCATTTGCACCCATGTTTTGTTTGTTTTGCCTTTTCCTGCAGGCTTCCTCCAAGCTATTCCAGCCCAGGACAGCCTCACTCTGCTCCAGATCTGTGGAACATGTCTAGCCTTCACTGCACATTGAAAAAACAGCTCACCACCTACTTATTTGTAGCTGAGCTCTAACAGGTGCCCACAGGCCAGCGCTACTTGAGTGCAAAGAAGACAGCTAACTGGAGGTGACATGTTTTTTTTTAGGTGGCACCAGATCCCACATCCCCAAACCAGCCCATGGGCTGAGGATCCTCCCGGGCTCTTAGCATAGACTGTGCTTGTCCGCTCTCCTAGCACCTGTCCCCTCGGGGGACTGGAAGGCAGTTTAAGCCTGAATTGATCTGTGGCACAGAGGCAGTAAGGACACCATGAAGTTAATCTGACTTGTGGTTGAGAGGACAGAACAGTGCCAGGCTCAGGGTGAGTTCACCCACATTTTTCATGGATTACATCTTTTGTTCTGCCTTCCCAGGCTGAGTTGAACACATTCATAAGACATTATTTTTTTTATTTTTTTTTCAGAGACAGAGAATCAGAGAGAGGGATAGACAGGGACAGACAGACAGGAACAGAGAGATGAGAAGCATCAATTATTAGTTTTTCGTTGTGTATTGTGACACCTTAGTTGTTCATTGATTGCTTTCTCATATGTGCCTTGACCGCGGGCCTTCAGCAGACTGAGTGACCCCTTGCTCGAGCCAGCAACTTTGGGTCCAGCTGGTGAGCTTTTGCTCAAACCAGATGAGCCTGTGCTCAAACTGGTGACCTCGAGGTCTCGAACCTGGGTCCTCTGCATCCCAGTCCGACGCTCTGTCCACTGTGCCACCACCTGGTCAGGCAGACTTTTTTTATTTTTTTGTTTAGTTTATTCATTTGAGAGAAAGAGAGAAGAGGGGGAGGAGCAGAAAGCATCAACTCCTATATGTGCCTTGACCAGGCAAGCCTGGGGTTTTGAACCGGTGACCTCAGCATTCTAGGTCGATGATTTACCCACTGCGCCACTGCAGGTCAGGCTCATAAAACTTTTTTTAAAGAAGCCCACGTTTATTTTTTTAAAATTAGATCTCCCAAAGTATGGGACTAAGCCATGTTTTTTCTTTACAGCTTTATTAAGGTCTATTTCACATCCCGTGCAACTCACCCATTTAATGTGTACAGTGGCTTTTAGTATATTCAGAGTGGTGCAATCTAACCTGGTGATTGTTGGTTTTGTGTGTCAACTTGGCTAGGCTACAGTTCCCAGTTATTCAGCTAAACACTCATCTAGGTGCTGCTGCGAAGGTATTTGGTAGATGTAATTCAAGTCCATCCCTAATCAGTTGACTTAAAGTAAGAGAGATTATTTCAGATAATCTGGGTGACCCTGACTCAACCAGGTGAAGGGCCTTAAGAGGAGAGCTAAGCTTGCCTAGAAGAAGAAATTACACCATCAGGAGGGTAAAAAGACAATTCACAGAATGGGAAAATATTTACAGATCACCTATCTGATAAGGAATTTGTCCCTGGAATATATAAGCAACGCTTACAACTTGGTAATAAGTTAAATAACCCAATTAAAAAGTTAGCAAAGGATTTCAATAGACATTTCTCCAAAGAAGATATACAGATGACTGATAAACATATGGAAAGATGCTCATCATCAGTTATTAGAGAAATGCAAATTAAAACCACAATGATATAGTACTTTACAACTACTAGAATGGCTTGTAATAAAAAAGACAATAGCAAGTATTGACAAGGATAGGGAGAAATTGCAACCCTCATATACTGCTGGGGGAAGTATCAAATGGTGTTGCTGCTTTGGAAAACAATTTGGCGTCCTGCAAAATATTAAACACGGATTTATCACATGACTCGGTCTGGAGTATATTCTGACACCAACAATTCATTCTCCAATATTCTGGACACCAATTGGATGTCCAACGATTCAATTTAATTCTGACACAAATTACCTGAAATCAGCATCCGAGTCCATGTATTTAATGGTTCTGTCCCACAAGACTGCCCCGACTTCAGACAACATTTATAGGTACCGGGCCACTGGTACTTCTGACTGGCTTTAAATCAGAGTTTCCCATGGCCCCCTCCTCAGGTCCAGTAGTTTGCTAGAATGGCTCACAGAACTCTGGGATGTACTTTACTTATATACATATTTACCGGTTAACTGTAAAGCATACAACTCAGGAATAGCCAGCTGGAAGAGATGCACAGGGCAGGGTTTAGATTAGGGAGGGAGTGTGGAGCTTTCATGCCCTCTCTAGGTGCACCACCCTCCCAGCAAGTCCATGTGTTGACCAACCTGAAAACTCTGAATCTCATTGTTCAAGAGCTTTCATAGGCCTTGGCTGGTTGGCTTAGTGGATACAGCATCAGCTTGGCTGTGGAGGTACCAGGTTTGATCTCTGATCAGGGCACACATGAGAAGCGACCATCTGCTTCTTTCCCCCTTCCTCTCCCCCATCTCTCTCTCTCTTTCCCTCCTGCAGCCAGTGGCTCAGTTGGTTCAAACGTTGGCCTCAGGCACTGAGGATAGCTTGGTTGATTCAACCATTGGCCCCAGAATGAGGTTGCCGAGTAGATCCCGGTCGGGGTGCATGCGGGAGTCTATCTACCTTCCTCTCACTTAAAAAAAGAGAAAAAGATTTTATAGAGCTCCATCTCTGGCACCACCTCCCTTTCCCAGAGGTCTGTGGGTGGGTCTGAAAGTTCTAATCCTCAGATCACAGTCTTTATAATTATCAACCCTATCCTGGCTGTCTAGGAGTCCCACCTTATGTCATCACATTAGCATAAACTCAAGTGTGATTGAAAAGAGGTTGTTATGACTAACAAAAAAAATACACTCCTATCACTCAGGAAATTCCAAGGGTTTTAGGAGTTCTTTTGCCAGGAACTATGGGCAAAAACCAAATATGTTTTTGTATCACACCATACCCTGCACTTTCACTCCTAGATATATACCCAAGGTAAGTGAAAACATACATCCACACAAAACATTTACATGAATATTCATAGTAGCATCATTCATAATAGCCAAGAAGTAGAAACAGTCCAAAGTCTACCAACTGATAAATGGATAAGCAAAATATGATATATCCATAGACTGGGATATCATTTGGCCATAACAAGGAATGAAGTTCTGATGAATGCTATAACATTATATAACCCTTGCAAACATTAGCCTCACACAAAAAACCACACATCCTGTGATTCTATTTATGTTTTTAAAACACAATGTACAGATATAACAGTGCACATATTAGAAGAGTACAGGTGGACATATGTTCACAAACTGAACACATCTATGTAACCAGTACCCAGCACTTCATGCCCCCTTTTTCAATTGACTATCAGCTGGCAATACATCAAATTAGCAAGTCTCCCCACCCCTTGGTAATGATGTCACAGACTGTCATTCATGTGCACTCATATCTCTACTCTTGATGCTTTCCCGCTTCCTGCACTTCGGTCTCTGATAACAGTAACGCTCAGCTGAGCATCAGCTCTACCTTGAGTTCCCGCCCTCGGGTAGCTGCAATA
Source organism: Saccopteryx leptura (assembly GCF_036850995.1). Lineage (NCBI taxonomy): Eukaryota > Metazoa > Chordata > Mammalia > Chiroptera > Emballonuridae > Saccopteryx > Saccopteryx leptura. The sequence continues at coordinate 16,782,098 of NC_089516.1, forward strand.
GCTGGCTGGGCAGCTGGTGTTGTGCTGGCATGGGTAAGCGGCGTGACCAGGCATGTGGGGCCTCTTGCCCACCCCACTCACCTGACAGAGGCCCACAGGGGGCCTATGCGTTTGTGAGACAGGGCCAGATGTTCTAACCTAGTTCATCTTAAACTTGGCTGTTCATTGGACTCCTTAGGGAGCTTTCAAATGCAATGATACCTGGGTCCTACCCCTCAGAAGTTCTGATTTGATTGGGCATAGAGATTTTTAAAAATACCTAAGTGAAAAAAATAAAAATACCTAAGTGATTTCACTGTGTAGCCAAGGCTGAGAACCTATTCTCTAACCCAATGTTTTTCAACCGCCAGTCGGCCAGAAATTTTGTGCCGGTCTGCAGAAGAGTGAACCAAACTCTTCATACAACATCAGATGGTTAACTCTCGCGTGGACTGGCACAGAATATTTGGCAGACCGGTGGTTGAAAAACTCTGCTCTAACCTCAGAATCCCTTTGGCTTGTGTGGGTGTGCTGCTCAAGGTCAGCATTACTTGAAGATTGAATGCCACAACTCATTGACTCTGTAATGTTTTTGCAATTCACATCAACTTTTTTTTTGGGGGGGGGCATTCCTTAGAGGGTTTGTGTAACACTGTTTTGACAACATCCCACTCTCTCCATAGGTTGAACTGACAATCTCTAAGGCGATTGTGGACAAGCTAGGTCATTTAGCCTGACTGAGAATTACGATGTCTCAAAACAATAAGTTGCAAAAGTCACTCCTCAAGCATATTTGATACGCATTCCTGTCTCCTGCAGATGCCGTGCCCTGATAAAATAGTTGGTTACTGCAAGAAATGCTGGTTTCAGATGTATAAATTACACAAGGGAGATTTGCAAAGCCTGGTGTGCCTGATCCGTTTGAATTGTTCCCCGGCTATTTCCTGCAGGGGACATGAGCCTTTAGAAGGGCACTCTTCAGGCAGGGGGACTTTCCCAAACAGGGCCCTAGACAGCATACTTGAAAGATGATTAAAGAAGGTTTCTTTTATAAGTGACCTTCAAGAAGGAAAAAAAAATGCCTGTTTTATGAGCCAAAACAAATAGGCTTAACAGAAATCAAACACTTCAAGTAGAAAAGGAAAGGCATTTGAGCAAAGCAAGAAGAGAAATGAGTCTGGGGTTAACTGGCACTTCCAGGGTGTGCACGGTGTGCGGCTGACCCCAGTGGAAGGGGTGACCAGCTAGCTCACCTGTTAGGGATGTTGGCAAGTGTGAGCAGAGCTTCCTTGGTACTGAGGTACAGGAAACAGGGCCAAGTGTCATCTGTGAACAGGGAGGGCAAAAGCACAGATACGGGAACACCTCCTGATTCCTGGGGAAATATCAAGCCATCCCCAGTTCCACTGCCCTAAATGTTTGCACGAGAAAGCTGGTGTGCGGGCTGGAGTTCCCAGAGCCTCATCCTGTCCTGGGGAGTGCTCGCTGGATCCTGGCCAGAGGTCTGTTCCAGCAGTGCTCAGAGCTGATAATGCACTTTCCCACGTGATTTCAAAGCAATGGTGGATTCTGTCTTGTATTTATACAACCAACAGAAAGAACCTATTTTAGAGAAAACAGGCAAAGAAGGGAGCTGAGGGTAGCAATTTTATAGCCTGCTCTGTAATTCAGTCTGGTCTTCTCTGCTGAAGAAGAAAATAGTTCTTGTGTTAACGGGCATTGGAGAACGAGAGAACGAAGGTTCAAGCGATTTGGGCCCTGGGTTAGAAATTTTCAATGTGTTGGGAAGAGAGGAAAAACTTTGACTCTCCCCTCATTTTAACATCATAGAAAAGCATTGGTTATTTGCCTCAGGTTAACATATAGATGGATGTATAGACAGATAAATATAGCAGGGTGGGCAGTAATAATAAAGGATGAGAGGAAACGAGAGATTTGGTCAAGAGCACGGACTCTGAAGGAGACTACTATCTGGGATTGCATCACAGCCGCCACTGAGTAATACTTGACCTTGGGCAGGTTATGCAACCTCTCTGTGATCCGGTGTCCTTACCTGAAAATGAGATATTAAGAATGCATAGCTCATGAAGCGTGGCATGAAGTAAGTCAAAGTTCACTTTTATTTTATCATCATTAGTATAACTTAGCAGGACACTATGAGAGAACAGATGAGGATGATCTATCCTAGCCTAAAATAGAGAGAATCACCTCCCAGACCAGGGAAGGAGGAGACTTGGGCTGAGTCTTACATGATGGGTAGGAATTGGCAAGAGAGGAGGGAGATGGTGTTCCCACTCTGGGCAGAGGAGTGAGGCCTGTGGGTGAGAAGCAAGGTATTGTAAGGAAGGTTGCCAGCAATTGACATTTTTTAAGTCAAAGTTCCCTCCATGTTTGGAAAATAGGTGAACACATATACAAAAGTCACAATGTTTTATTTCCAAGCCACAGAAAATGATTTGAGTATGGGGAGATGAAGAACATCTTGTGATGTCTCTGAGTCTCCCCAAGGTCTATCGTCTACAGTGCTGAAATCGTGGCTGGAATCTGCTGTATCTGGGCCCAGGCCCTGCTTTCCTTCAATAGTGCTATCCAGACAGCCACAGAGGGCTTTCAGACAGAGGCCCCATGATGGAGATGATTATTCAACATCTATACCAACCCCCTTTCTGTGTGCCTTTATGTCTAGCAGTGTCCACAAATCTAAAAACTACATTTCCCAGACTCCCTGGCAGCTGTACAATTTTAGTTCCATAGGTCAGATGCAATCCTGTCAGATTAATTCAGCCCTCCTTTAAGTGAGGGAAGAGGCATGGGGGGAAGTTTCTGTTTTGCACGTGCAGCTTACAATAGATCTAGTGTGCCTCTGACACCCATGGCTCAGCAGTGGCTTCCTGAATCCCTAGAATACATCTGAGGTCTGTGACTCGACAGCCAGCTGCTGAGAGGGCAGCTTGCCAGTTTGCTCACACAGCTCCTTCCTGAGGGTGGTGGTTTGCCATCAGGGGAACCAAGTTAGCACATGTCTAGCATCTGCTGTATCCCAGGTCCAGATCATGCCTTCTTTCCTCTGCTAGCTGGTGTAGGGTCAACCCCACTCTCCCCCTCTCCTTCCCCAGCTGTGGCCCTTTATTAATGTCATCTAGTCTCTACTGCAGGTTTGAGAAGGGAACCTGCGCTGAAGTCTTGGTTACCTTCCTCCCGGAAGATACCTGGGTTTCTTTTTTCTTTTTCTTTTTTCTGAAGCTGGAAACAGGGAGAGACAGTCAGACAGACTCCCGCATGCGTCCGACCGGGATCCACCCGGCACGCCCACCATGGGGCGACGCTCTGCCCATCCTGGGCGTCGCCATGTTGCGACCAGAGCCACTCTAGCGCCTGGGGCAGAGGCCAAGGAGCCATCCCCAGCGCCCGGGCCTTCATTTGCTCCAATGGAGCCTTGGCTGCGGGAGGGGAAGAGAGAGACAGAGAGGAAAGCGCGGCGGAGGGGTGGAGAAGCAAATGGGCGCTTCTCCTGTGTGCCCTGGCCAGGAATCGAACCCGGGTCCTCCGCACGCTAGGCCGTACCTGGGTTTCTTATGCAAACTTTCCCACATGGATGCAGATCTGATCATTCCCCTGCCTTGAAACTTTTTGTTTGTTTAACCACAGGATTTGCCTCCCCAGACACCTTTCCACAAAGTACTGCCACTTTGCAGAGGAAGAGGGATGCAGCCTGGGTGTGTGTGGGGGGAGGCAGGCTGGTACAACAGGCTGAGATGATCAGGCAAAGTAACTGACATGGAGAGGCAAGGACTTTTGGGTAATACATAAAGAAAGCAAGCTGAAGCTGTGCTCTGAAGTGGAAAGAATAATCTTTTAGGGTTTTTTTTTTTTAAGGGAGAGGAAGGGAGATAGAGAGACAGACTCCCACATGCGCCCCGACCAGGATCCACCTGGCAACCTCCATTTGTGGCCAATGCTCGGACCAACCGAGCTATCCTCAGCATCCAGGACCGATGCTCAAACCAATCAAGCCACTGGCTGTGGGAGGAGAAGAGGGAGAGAAGAGAGAGAGGAAGGGGCAGAGAAGCAGATGGTCACTTCTCTTGTGCACTCTGACCGGGCATTGGACCCGGGATGTCCATATGCTGGGCTGACACTCCATCCACTGAGCCAACTGGCCAGGGCCATCTTTCAGGATCCTGACACAAACATATAAAGTGAGATAAAGAGTAAACTGTAAGCACTGGCCTGAGATGAGGTGGCCTGTGCCAGGCCCGGGGGTTTCTGCCAGTCCTCTACAGGGTCCTCATATACACTGTGTGGACTGTGTTCAGCACTCAGACACTTGGCCGAGGACATGGAGCAGGAGCAGAAATCCAGCCCAGGCACCGTTTGCCAAGCTGTGAGCTCGGGGAGAAAGACATGGGCGTCTTGTGAAATTCACAGGAAGGTGTCACAGTCGCAGCCCTAATCCGAGGTGATGAGTGAGAGAGGCCCAGACGTCACCCGTGTAAACGCCTTCTGACACCTGGAAGGACACCCCCCTTGTGTGCAGAGCTGTCTCTGCATGAAGCAGCCTCTGCCCTTTCATTACACAACCACATGGAAGGGCAGGGTGGCGCTGACTTTGTTATTGCTTCCTCAGCCAAATGTTCCCCTTGCCACAAATTGCACATTACAAACTCTGCGATAATTTAGTTTTTTTGGACTTTGAAAACTGCTTAGGAAAGAAATCTTTATGTTGAGACAGGGTGTGGGGGGCGGGGAGGAGGGCAAGAGAAGAGGCCAAGTTGTCTTGGAACTCAACTGCCAGTTTCCCTTCTGGACTGACGAACTGCATGCATTTCCCTTGCCCAGGGAACACGGTCAACAAGTAGAAAACAGGGTGAGGTTGCACAGAGGCTTTGAAGGTGCCAGACCTCCTGCTGTTACAGCAGCACAGGCCATGTTTTCGGAACCACAAGCGCCCAAAACAGACAACAGGTCAGACCAGAATGAGCAGCTGGGGCACTGAGGCCTCTGCCTGCTGGAACGTGGCACAGCCCACAGGGAGGGGGCAGGTGGGCGGGCGGAGGAGCAGGCTGTGTCCCCTCCAGCAAGGGCGCAGCCCAGACACACAGTGGGGCAAGAAGAACGCAGGTGTGTGCAAGAAACAATGGGAGGTAGAAAGGCAGCTTCAAGGAGTATCAACCACCAATATAAATCAGTAAAACCTCTTTTTAAAAAGCACCGAAGCCTTTGTATTACTAATGGGCACAACTGCACATTGAGAGTGTTCCCTTTATTGGAACTTATGCCATCTGAATTCCTGAGTAAACTGTTAATCCGTTAATCAATCGTTAATTATGGTTAGAATTGCCAACTGATTTTTTTCAGCATTAATTGGAACAAATGCACCAAGGCGAACTAACATGCTGTGCATGAGCCTGTGTATTCCATCTGTAGCAGGGGCTTTGCTCCAGCCCCAGTCCTCAGCATTGACTGTTTCTTGCGCACCAGCCCAACTTCAACAGCCAGCAATGGTTGCTCACCCTGAGACTGTCTGGACATCAGAGCAGCCCTCACACAGCGCCTAGCCTCTCAGGTGGCGCGACTCAGGTCCACGTATTCTCTCTGGTCACCCAGGTCCGCAGCAGGGTTATGCTCCAGTGGCCCACAATGACAACTTGCTTGACAACACAGCCTTAAGGTGGCTTTCTTCCCTTCTCTTCCATTTCTGACTTCCCCATTCCCTTATTGATGTTTCTGGAGTTCTCCTGAATCAACTATCTGCACTGAAATCCTTGTTTCAATGCCTGCTCTGGGAAAACCCAGACTAAGGCATCCTCCTAACTTTATTTGTTCTATTCAAATGCGCTCTCTTCCCTTGTTGAATAGCTTTAGCTGCCCTCTAAACGGTTCATTCTCAAACTCATACCATATTGGAGTGGCCCTTCTCTCCAAACAATGTGTTTGGTACAAGGTATGTCCTTTAACAATCCTTTTGTGATTGTAAGTTACTTTCCCAATTCTTTGGTAGACTGGAGTTTATTATATTAAATATTTGTTCTGGATCTGAATCATAGATGGGCTTTTGGTGGTAAATGCATTCTCTGATAGATTGTGTGAGTAGGGTCATGTTTAAATATATTTGGGGGAATTCAATACTCAAATTAATTCTCTTGTAAATCCTTTCGTAAAACAAGCCCAAATTTATAAACTTCCTTAAAGTGAATTACACTTACCTTGATTTAAATGGGGCTTCACCTATAGTCTCCCTGTTTTTTATGCTATTTCTACTAGTGCTTTTTAGCCTATTGCCAAGGACTCGATATACAACTATCTGACATGCAATATTGATGGTATGGAGCATACAGGAAATGAATTTTGTTGCCCAACATCACCTCAGGACTACTATAATATTTCTTTTCCTGTCATTCATTTGTTGAGGGAAGCTGGATAAATCGCCCACTCTGCATTCTTCAGTTCCCAGCATATTGCTCAAGAAATTGATATTTAAAGTTATATGAACTCAAGAAAGACTGGGACTCTATCTCTTTCTTAGAAAAAAAATGTTAGAGTTTATTTTAGTATTAAAGCAATGAATACACACAGAAAAGTAGAAGAATTCAGAAAAATAGAAGAAAGAGAAGAAAAGTGTCTGTATTTCTACTGCATAAAGAAACCCAACATGATGTTTTAGTTTATTCCCTTCTGATCTTCCTGTGCACAGGTTTTCTGTTTTCATTATCATCATAGTATAAGCGCATCCTATCTTATCATCTTTTATTGGATTATCAGACATCACCTTAATAGCAATACAAAATTCCAATGAGTAGATCCACCTTAGTTTACATATCCAGTTCCCTATGTTCAGATATTTTCCTTCTATTTCTTGCTGTTACAAATAATGCACAGCAGGATTTTGTGTTAGAGTGTTTCCCCACTTTTTTTCCCCACCAGATGTCAATTCTCATTCATGTTGAGTAGACCCGTACTTCATAGATGATGGGTTTTTGTACCTATATTCCACACATGTTGAGTGCCTGTTCTGTACTTGGCATCTAGAAGGGGAATACAGACTTTTAATCTATAGGTAACAGCAGCCCAATAATAGAGTTCTACACTGGGGATGAGAGTTCTACACAGGGTATTTTGAAAGCAAGTGGTGCATGTGTGTAACTCTAGCTAGCGAAGGGTTTTAGAGGCATGAGTGAGACTTTTCCAGGCACATAGCATAGATAAGGGTATTAAGAAAATAAGTCAGGGTAATGTAACAGCAACGGGAAGAAGGCAGCAATAGTCAACAAGGCAAATAAGGGAGATCTCTCTGAAGAGGTGCCATTTGACCTAAGACCCGAGTGACAAGAAGTTTCCAGTCATTCAAAGACCTGATGGAAGATTGTTTAAGGCAAAGGAATAGCAAGCACCAAGTAGACTTGAGATCTTGGCTTGCTCAAGGAAGAGCATGATAAGAATGACGTGTAAGAAGGAGAGTAGTAGAGTCGACATCAGGGAATGGGAGAGGAAACTAAAGTGGGTCAAGTGAAAAAATCGCACAGCAAGTTTGAGAGTTCAGCTGATACTGGGGAACACAGTCGGGAATGGTTCCAATGCTTAAGGTTGGCATGACTTTTTCAACACTGCTTAGTAGCAATAGAAGTAGAGAAGGCAGATAGTTAGACTGATATATGGCTGGAGACTGCAGAACAAGTGTAGTACAAAGGCAGTGGGGTAAAGAAGTGGAATATCCCAGCATCAGAGATTGTAGTGTTGTAGTCTAAGGGCTTAGCCAGATAAGAAAAGAGTGGAAAATAAGAAGGTTGGGAAGATGTGGGTGTGACAAACAGGAAGAAAACAGAGGGCTGGAGGATTGGAAGTCCCAGAGGGTTAACAGAGCATGTGTGATAGAAATAGGCAGAGAGAAAGCTAGAAAGACAAAGGGTTTCACTCTGAGAGCCTATACTAGGGTGTAAGACAGCATTGCTCAGACAGCTTTGGGTGATGCCATGGTCTCTTGCTGAGGTAAAATGGAGATGATGGTTCAGGAGGTGATCAGGGAAGTGTGATGTAAAATAGGGTATTAGAACTTCATCAAGGCCCTGGCCGGTTGGCTCAGCGGTAGAGCGTCGGCCTAGCGTGCGGAGGACCCGGGTTCGATTCCCGGCCAGGGCACACAGGAGAAGCGCCCATTTGCTTCTCCACCCCTCCGCTGCGCTTTCCCTCTCTGTCTCTCTCTTCCCCTCCCGCAGCCAAGGCTCCATTGGAGCAAAGATGGCCCGGGCGCTGGGGATGGCTCTGTGGCCTCTGCCCCAGGCGCTAGAGTGGCTCTGGTCGCAATATGGTGACGCCCAGGATGGGCAGAGCATCGCCCCCTGGTGGGCAGAGCGTCGCCCCTGGTGGGCGTGCCGGGTGGATCCCGGTCGGGCGCATGCGGGAGTCTGTCTGACTGTCTCTCCCTGTTTCTAGCTTCAGAAAAATGAAAAAAAAAAAAAAAAGAACTTCATCAAAATAAAAACTTTTGTGCTTTGAAGGACACCATCAAGAATGTGAAAAGGGCCCTGGCCGGTTGGCTCAGCGGTAGAGCGTTGGCCTGGCATGCGGGGGACCCGGGTTCGATTCCCGGCCAGGGCACATAGGAGAAGCACCCATTTGCTTCTCCACCCCCCCTTCTTCCTCTCTGTCTCTCTCTTCCCCTCCCGCAGCCAAGGCTCCACTGGAGCAAAGATGGCCCGGGTGCTGGGGATGGCTCCTTGGCCTCTGCCCCAGGCGCTAGAGTGGCTCTGATCGCGGCAGAGCGATGCCCCGGAGGGGCAGAGCATTGCCCCCTGGTGGGCAGAGTGTCGCCCCTGGTGGGCGTGCCGGGTGGATCCCGGTCGGGCGCATGCGGGAGTCTGTCTGTCTCTCCCCGTTTCCAGCTTCAGAAAAATACAAAAAAAAAAAAAAAAGAATGTGAAAAGACACCTGACCAGGCGGTGGCGCAGTGGATAGAGCATCGGACTGGGACATGGAGGACCCAGATTTGAGACCCTGAGGTTGCCGGCTTGAGCACGGGCTCATCTGGTTTGAGCAAGATTCACCAGCTTGAGCCTAAGGTCGCTGGCTTGAGCAAGGGGTCACTTGGTCTGCTGTGGCCCTCCAGTCAAAGCACTTATGAGAGAGCAATCAATGAACAACTGAGGTGCCTCAACGAGGGATTGATACTTCTCGTCTCTCTCCCTTCCTGCCTATCTGTATGTCTCTCTCTCTCTCTCTCTCTCTCTCTCTCTCTCTTTTCCTTTTTTAAGTGAGAGGAGGGGAGATAGTGAGGCAGACTCCCACATGTGCCCTGACCAGGATCCACCTGGCAACCTAATCTGGAGCCGATGCTCGAGTACCGAGCTATTTTTAGTACCTGAAGCAAATGCATTCCAACGGAGTTATTCTCAGTGCCCAGGGCCACACTTGAATCGATTGAGCCACTGGCTGCAGGAGAGGAACATGGAGAGAAGGGGAGGAGAAGCAGATGGCCGCTTCTCCTGTGTGCCCTGACTGGAAATTAATCCCAGGGCATCCATACACCGGGCTGACACTCTATCCACTGAGCCACCGGCCAAGGCCCCCTCTCTCTTCCTCTTATGATTATAATAAAATAAAAAAATATACATAGAGAACTCCTACAACTCAATGATAAAAAGAAAACTAACCCATTTTAAAAATAGGAAAAGATCTGAATATATATTTCTCCTGAATATATATTTTTCCAAAGACTATATACAAATGGTCAATGAGCATGTGAAAAGGTGTCCAACATCATTAGCCATCAAGGATATGCAAACCAAAACCACAGTGAGATACCATTTCACACCCACTAAAATGGCTATTATCAAAGAATCAGATAATAAAAAAGTGTTGGCAAAATTGGATATGGAGAAATTGCTGCTCTCACGCACTGCTGGTGGAAATGTAAAGTGGTGCCGCTGTTTTAGAAAATAGCCTTGATTTTCTTTAAAATGTTAAAATCATAGTTAGCATGTGACCCAGCAATTTCTCTGCTAGGTATATGCCTAAGAGAAATGAAAGAGTATGTCTACACAAAAATTTATGTACAAATGTTCCTAGCAGCGTTATTCAATAGCCAGAAGTGAAAACAGCCCCAAATGACAAATGGATAAGTAAAATGTAGTATATTCATGCAATGCTACAACATGAATGACCCTTGAAAACTTTATGCTAAGTGAATGGGAACTGTCACAAAAGACTACATATTATATTATATATGATTCTGTTTATACATAATGTCCAGAATAGGCAAATCTATAGAATCACAAAATAGATTAGTGATTGCTGAAAGTAGATTAGGGGTTGGGAGTAATGGGGAGTGGCCAGTATTTTTTTAATGGAATTGAACAGAAGAGAACCATAGACTAGACTAGACTAGACTAGACTAGAATAGAATAGATCTTTACATGTCAGCTCAGGTGCCATTTCCTCAGGAAGTCTTCCCTAAATAGGTCAGATTCCCCTCTCTTAGAACCTGTCTTTTCTAAGGTTAAAAGTTTGCATTTATTTGTATGATGATTGGATGGATGTTGGGATCCCAGGGTGTGGATATAAATCCATTGCATCTCTAGCACCTAACACAGTGGCTGGCATACAGGTGATTTGTAAATGTCTGGGAAGGAAGGAAGGAAGGAAGGAAGGAAGGAAGGAAGGGAGGGAAAAAAGAAGGAAAGAACTGGTAAATTGGGGGCCAAAATTCTAGATGAAGAGAACAGAGTAATGTCAAGGGAAAGGAATAAAATAGGGGGATGCAGGCCCTGGCTGGGTAGCTCAGTTGGTTAGAGCGTCTTCCTGACATGCCAAGGTTGCAGGTTTGATCCCTGGTCAGGCCACATACAAGAATCAACCAGTGATGGCATGAATAGGTAAAACAACAAGTCGATCGCTCTCTCTCTCTCTCTCTCTCTCTCTCTCTCTCTCTCTCTGTCAAATTATACATTTTGGTAATTTAAGATAGGGTGATGAAGAGGAGATCTCTAAAATGAAGGTCTCTAAGACAGTGTTTTCAAACTGGAGGTCACAAGACACTAGGGAGTTTGTGAAAATGGTGTACTAAGTTGAGACCAACATTTTTTTTTTAAATGAAATGAATAGAAAATATCAGTGTGTTGTATATACCAAGAGTAAAAAATTTTCATGAAACTAATTTCAGTTATACATTTGTGTATGTGTATATGTCAAGATTTTACTGTGAGTTTCAATTTAAAAATTTAAGAGACATTCCTGTACCATATCTTCCGGTTCAAAGATTTGTGACTGCAGTTCTTTTCTGATGCATCGATCTTTCTAATGGATTGAGAACCACAGACTGTCAGTATAAGATCTTTGATAGTTTGTGCTAGTAATAGCAGAGCCTTTTAAAAAAGTCAATTGTTAAGTATAAATTAAACATTAATTTAATTTCTCAATATAAATTGAACATTAATGGAATTTCTTAAGTACAAATAAGCATTAATTTGATCTCTTAAGAATAAATTATGAACAAAATAAAAATAGAAACAGACTCATAGATAACAGAAAAGAGACTGACAGCTGTTAGAAGGGATGAGGGTCAGGAAGTTGGGTGGAAAAGATGAAAGGATTAAGCAAAGAAAATAAAAGCTCATAAACACAGACAACAATGTGGTGATTACAGGAGGGAAAGGGGGTGGGGAGGTAGACGAGGATAAAGGAGGATAAACAGTGATGGAAGGAGGCTTGACTTGGGGTGGTGAACACAATATGACATATTGGTGATGTGTTATGGAATTGTACACCTGAAACCTGTGTAATTTTATTAACCAATGTCACCCCAATACATTCAATAAAAATTTAAAAAGAACAAATTAAACAATGGTTGCAATCGATATTAAGTGGTTTTCAGTCTCTTAAAATATGTCAACAATTATGATTATGATTATTTCTAACCATTTATGACTAAGAAACCCAGGAAGCCAATGTTTAGTTATGGGGCAAGATGCATGTCCTTAAATTTAATTTTGTTTTGCAAATTGTTTCAAAACGGTTTAATCCTCACATTTCTTTCGGAATGCGTAACACATCAAATGTGCTTTAAAATGCTTTCATTTGGGAACTGTGTGTGGTAGCCTCTAAGGCCAGTCAGGTCTGTGAGGAATCCTGGCCTTGTCAATTACTAGCTGTTTGACATTTGGCAAATTCCTGTATTGGGGTCTTGACTTCCTTGTCTGTAAAACAGAAAAACTAATATTAGCTAGAACCTTATGACATTGCCATTTGTAGAGGTCACAAATGGTCAAATGGCAGCAATTTCATATGGTTCAACCTAATGATTACCTTACAGGGTACGTTGTGAAACACAAACAAAATAATGTTTAATGCTTGGCACAATGCTTATCAAATATTAGTATTCCCTTTGGTAAAGATGAAAAATATTAGTGTCAATATTTAATTATCTCTCTCTCTTTTTTTTTTTAGCTGAGAGGAGGGGAGATAGTGAGGCAGACTCCCGCATGCGCTCCAACCAGGATCCACCCAGCAACCCTGTTTGGGGCCAATGCTGGAGTAGCAAGCTATTTTTAGCACCTCAGGCTGATGTGCTCCAGTGGAGCTATTCTCAGTGCCCGGGGCCACCCTTGAACCAATCAAAATAAACAAAATAGAAACAGACTCATAGATACAGAAAAGAGACTGACAGCTGTTAGAAGCTGCTGCGAGAGGGGAAGAGAGAGAAAAGGGGGAGTGGGAGGGGGCAGAAGCAGATGATCGCTTTTCCTGTATGCCCTGACCGGGAATTGAACCCAGGACGTCCATTACACTGGGCTGCTGCTTTATCCACTGAGTCAACGGCCAGGGCCTTAATTATCTCTTTTAAATTGGCAGCATCTAGCCCTGGCTGGATAGCTCAGTTGGTTAGAGTGTCCTGCTAAATCAGAGGTTGCTGAGTTTGATCCCTGGTCAGGGCACATACAGGAACAGATTGATGTTCCTCTCTTTCTCCGTTCCTCTCTCACTAGAATCAATAAATAAACATTAAAAAATAAATTGGCAGCGTCTATATTTGTCCATGTTACATTATGTTCTTATTTACTTTGTATCTTTTTCTTGTTCTAGAAAGAATTGAAGTAGGCTGTTTTGTTCATAGTCACTACTACATAATTACTTGGATACTGGTGAGTTCATGTTTCTGTTTAGTTTTGGCCCCTTGGTGGTTTATGAGACATCACTTAGTACCTTATTAAAATTTGATGAAACACTAGAAAGCCCAGTTTGGACTGATCTTTTCCAAGAGAGTTTGTAACAAAGTCTTCTTTTGTACTCCTGTGACAGGTGGTTCTCTCCTAGGTGCCAGCCCGGTGCAGTGGCGTCTGGGGATTATTTAACAGCGGGCTCTCTGGAAGTGAGGGTGTGTGGGGGGGTGTAGAACTGATTTGCAGCATTTGCCAATTTCCATGGTGGGAATAATTCCATCACCGCTGATTTCAGGGTCCCAACTTGATATCGCCGAATGCAGAGCTGGGAAGACACGAGGGCAGAGAGATGTGAGGGCAGAGAGAAGTGAGGGCAGAGAGACGTGAGGGCAGACAGACATGAGGGCAGACAGACATGAGGGCAGAGAGAAGTGGGGGCAGAGAGACGTGAGGGCAGAGAGACGTGAGGGCAGAGAGACGTGAGGGCAGAGAGAAGTGGGGGCAGAGAGACGTGACAGCAGACAGACATGAGGGCAGAGAGAAGTGGGGGCAGAGAGACGTGAGGGCAGAGAGACGTGAGGGCAGAGAGAAGTGGGGGCAGAGAGACGTGAGGGCAGACAGACATGAGGGCAGAGAGAAGTGGGGGCAGAGAGACGTGAGGGCAGAGAGAAGTGGGGGCAGAGAGACGTGAGGGCAGACAGACGTGAGGGCAGACAGACGTTGAGGGCAGAGAGAAGTGGGGGCAGAGAGACGTGAGGGCAGACAGACGTGAGGGCATAGAGAAGTGGGGGCAGAGAGACGTGAGGGCAGACAGACGTGAGGGCAGACAGACGTGGGGGCAGAGAGAAGTGGGGGCAGAGATGCAAGCAGCTGGCTCTGCGCCACTGGCCGCGGGACACGTGACACCCTCCCTGAGGGCAGTGCTCTGTACAAACTGATAGCATTTGCAGGATATTTGATTTATACTTATGCTGCTAGTGACGTATTTTCACAATTACTGAGCATTTTTGAAAAACACAACTAAACCGAATAACTGCAAAAAACGGAACAAAACAGTAATTACAATATTTATCATGATCCTAGATCTGTGTGACACCTCATTAAATTGCTTCCTTGGTGAGACAACCTGCAGGGGCTTTGCTCTTCGCTCCCCTTTTTGCCAACCTATTATTGTAATGACTAAAATACTAAGCGAGCATTCCCAAGAAACAACTACTAGGTAATTTTATTTAATACCTTCTCGATGATCTTACCAACTCAGATCTTGGGAAACTCCTTTTTGGTGGGATTGTAAAATCAAAGATCAAAAATTTTTTTTAATGTGAAAACAGATGAATCACAAATAGGGGAATTGCTGAGGATATGGATCCTTTTGTTGGTGATATGTTTTTGTTTGTTTGTTTGTTTGTTTACAGAGACAGAGAGAGAGAGTCAGAGAGAGGGATAGATAGGGACAGACAGGAACAGAGAGAGATGAGAAGCATCAATCATCAGTTTTTCGTTGCAACACAGTAGTTGTTCATTGGTTGCTTTCTCATATGTGCCTTGACCGTGGGCTTTCAGCAGACCGAGTAACCCCTTGTTTGAGCCAGCAACCTTGGGTCCAAGCTGGTGAGCTTTGCTCAAACCAGTTGAGCCCGCGCTCAAGCTGGCGACCTCGGGGTCTCAAACCTGGGTTCTCCGCATCCCAGTCCGACGCTCTATCCACTGTGCACCATCTGGTCAGGCTGTTGGTGATATGTTTTAAGAGTTTAAAAATGCTTCTGCAGATACAATTTTTTACTTTATATGAGGGATATTAAATGAGAGGTGGTAGTGGGGGGCAAACTTTAGAAATTGATGATATTTTTAGGGTTGTCACAATGATTGGGGGCATTATTTATATTTAAAGGGTGAATCCCAATGATTCTAGAATTGGAAATTGTCCCATCTTGCAAGTGACTTTCCAATGTCCTGCCGAACCTTCATGTAGGTGAAATAAGCACATAATTTTCCAGGAATGCACACACTGGTATAAATTGAAGGACACTTGCATTTAATTTTGCTCACAAGTTACCAGAAGTTAGTTGTTCATCATTTTGGGAAATCATAGCAAACCAGCAGTATAGAGTTTATAATTTGTTGCCACTAAAACACATTTGTGTGGGTCTGTGTCTTGAGCTGTCACTCACCGTGATGCTACAATTAGCGTAAGCATCTTTCTACTTTACTTTGTATTCTAGCATTGCCATGCCTGAGGGTTTACATTTTGAGGGACATATTATTTTATTATAAATCACAGTCTTTTTATTTTTTTCCTTTCCACTAGGTCGTTCCATTGATTTTTTTTACAATGGTGTGTAGGGCTATGTGGATCACCTTTGAGTTTCTTTCCAGGTTAGTACAGGAGGCCAACTAAATATATATTATAAAAAGGATCGTTGGGTGTGAGACCACTGATCTAAATACCTATCTTGAGCATTACACAGCAATACCATTTGTTTCCACGGCTCACAGCATATCTCGTACCAAGTGACATCAAAGAGTGACAGATCATATTCCCTTGGCTTCGAGACTATAAAAAGAGTTCAGCTCTGCCCCAGTCACTACCATTTGTGGGCTAAAATAACAACTTGAGCCATCTTCTTGATCAGTGTTTCAAGTTTTGTCATTTGTTCCTTGGAACATTTGGTGCCTTCTTGGAAAAAGGACATAATCCAAAAAAGTCCAGTGGATCAAATCTTTAAGGCAGTTGTAAAATGAAGTGAGCCCAAATTTCCTTGAGTTTGGAATTTCTCCCTGAGAACTTTGGAAGCAAGCGTTAGCAAGCACATCTGTTTCGTCTCATGCACGCATGTTGGCAATGAACACCCTGGTAAGAAAATAAGTAGTTAGCGTTCTGCACATAGTAACAAAAATTAAATATATACTCTGTGCTGGGTTCCAGTATGAAGCTACAGATCATGTTGTCAACACAGTAAATGAGAAAAAAACACATCATCCGTGATGAAAACTGGAATGAAAATGCAGGGTTAAACTTTGGCAAGATGGCAAAGGAGCTGGCTTTGTGTCCCACACTTCCATGGGCGCCCCTGCCTTCCCTCAGCACCTTCAAAATGGCCAGCCTCAGGCTCCCAGCCCACGTGGAACAAGCAAGCAGTTTGGAGCTCCTGCTGTATGCCAGGCAACAGGCACGATGAAATCTTTTTCTGATTTGAAGGAGTCTCCCTGACAGGAGGAAGGGGTTCTGATCAATCTTTTTTTTTTTTTTTCTTACTAACTCTAAAATCTTTTAAAAGCAGATGCACTCTTTTTAGAGATCAGGATAGTCGTTATCTTGGATAAGGACACAAGGGCTTCTGGAGAGTTGGTAATGTATTTTCTTTTTGTATTGTGGTAAAAATATATATCATGGCCCTGGCAGGTTGGCTCAGTGGTAGAGCGTCGGCCTGGCGTGCGGGGGACCCAGGTTCAATTCCCGGCCAGGGCACACAGGAGAAGCGCCCATTTACTTCTCCACCCTCCCCTCCTTCCTCTCTGTCTCTCTCTTCCCCTCCTGCAGCCAAGGCTCTATTGGAGCAAAGATGGCCCGGGCGCTGGGGATGGCTCTTTGGCCTCTGCCCCAGGCGCTAGAGTGGCTCTGGTCGTGGCAGAGCGACACCCCGGAGGGGCAGAGCATCGCCCCCTGGTGGGCAGAGCGTCGCCCCTGGTGGGCGTGCCGGGTGGATCCCGGTCGGGCGCATGCGGGAGTCTGTCTGACTGTTCTCCCCGTTTCCAGCTTCAGAAAAATACAAAAAAAAAAAAAAAAAAAAAAAAAAAAAAAAAAAAAATATATATATATATATATATATATATATATCATAAAACTCACCACCGTAGCCATCTCTAAGTGTGCAGTTCACTAATGTTAAGTGTATTCGCATTGTTGTAAAACATCTCCAGAACTTTTACATCTTGTGAAATGAAAATTGTACCTATTAAACACCAAAACCCCCTTCTCCCTCCCCCAGCCCCTGGTAACCACCATTCTACTTCCTGTTTCTATGGAGTTGACTATTTTAGATGCCTCATGTGAGTGGAATCATTCAGTAGCTATGCTTTTGTGACTAGCTTGTTTCACCTTGCATAATGTCCTCAAGGCATATCCATATTATAGCGTGTGACAAGACTTCCCTTCCTAATGTTGTATTTTTTTCATCTGGGTGCTGGTTACATGGGTATGTTCACTTTAGGAAAATTCATCCAGCTAAGTACTTATTAACTAGACACACTTATGTATGTTGAAAAAAAGTAGATGAAGAAAAAGTTTAAAAATCATTACTGCCATTTCTACTAAGGTATTGGTAACTCATGATATTACTGTTTTCCTGGGGTGCGTTGGAAGTCCTAGTTAGAGAAGGCAGTGCCTAACTCACAGGAGTACTTCCTGGGGACAGAACCTCTGAAGAGAAAGACCCAGACAGGTCCTCTTCAAATCTCACCAGGTAGCATGGCTCTGAGCCCCTCTATAGGGAAATCTGGTGCTGACCATCACAATCCCAAATCACTGAAGCATAATATCCCCAAATAAAAGCAGAAGATGAAGAAAAAAAAAAACTGTCCTTAAGAGAATGAAACTGGGAAGAGAGCCCATTAAAATAAAATTTTAGAAAGAACAAAAAATTGGAAGAAGAAAAACATGTAGGATTGCCAGATTTAGAAAAAAAAAAAATTAATACAGGATACCCAGTAAATCGACAAATCTTTCTTTCTTTCTTTCTTTCTTTCTTTCTTTCTTTCTTTCTTTCTTTCTTTCTTTCTTTCTTTCTTTCTTTCTTTCTTTCTTTCTTTCTTTCTTTCTTTCTTTCTTTCTTTCTTTCTTTCTTTCTAGAAACAGATAGGGACAGACAGACAGGAAAGGAGAGAGATGAGGAGCATCAGTTCTTCATTGTGGCACCTTAGTTGTTCATTGATTGCTTTCTCATATGTGCCTTGACTGGGGGACTCCAGCTGAGCCAGTGACCCCTTGCTCAAGCCAACGAAACTTTACTAACAGCCTACTGTTGACCTGAGGCCTTACCAAGAACATAAACAGTTGATAAACACATATTTTGTATGTTATATGTATTATATACTATATCCTTATGATAAAGTAAGCTAGAGAAAAGAAAATGTTATTAAGAGCATTGTAAGGAAAATACATTTATTGTATAAATATTTCTGAAAAACACCCATGTGTAAGTGAATCTGTACAGTTCAAACCCACATTGTTCAAGGGTCAATTATAATCATAGGGAACATAAAAAATAAATTTTCAATACAGAAAACTACTCCAAAGCCAGATTTTCTGACAAGTACCCAGTATTGGATAACAGTCCTTGCCCTAACTGAGGGAAAGAACTTTCCACACTAGGAATCAGATTTTGCAATTAACAAAGAATTAAAGGAGTTTTCTTGAATGTCTTGCCACGGGTTCAAAGTTTAAAACCAAATCCTGTCCTGTTCACTGTTTTCCAGAGAGCTAGGTGACAAAAACTGCCTAGGATAGTGGAGTGTGGGCTGCAGACAGGAAGACAAAGGACTCCTGAAAGGCCTAGTGCCTCGTAGTGACTTCTCTCATCAGTTTTCATCTGAAGAAATCCTTGATGTACACGAATGGGATTCGCCATTAGAAGTAGCACGTTAGTGGCCTGACCAGGCAGTGGTGCAGTGGATGGAACGTCGGACTGGGGCGCGGAGGACCCAGGTTCGAAACCCCAAGGTCGCCAGCTTGAGTACGGGCTCATCTGGTTTGAGCAAGGCTCACCAGCTTGAGCCCAAGGTCGCTGGTTTGAGCAAGGGGTCACTAGCTCAGCTGGAGTCCCTCACTCAAGGCACATATGAGAAAGCAATCAATGAACTACTAAGGTGCCGCAAGGAAGAATTGATGCTTCTCAGCTCTCTCCCTTCCTGCCTGTTCCTATCTGCCCCTCTCTCTGTCACTCTGTCTCTGTCATAAAAAAGAAGTGGCATGTTAGTGCTGTTGGGGAAAACATTCCTAAACACGCTGCCGTCCTCATTCATCACAGCAAAAGCATCCAAGGTTTCCTCAAGGTAAAAGAGGGCAGTCGTGCTGGGAGAGTTGGTCTTGCCCCACAATTTCGGATTCCTTTTGAAGCCCTGTAGTTAAACCTTCCTAATTCTGAGTCAGCGGAAGGGGTAATCAGGCCAGATCAATGAAACTCTTGAGGCTCATTGTTTAAAAAATATATTTTTAAAATTGCAAGTATATAATGAGGATTAAATAATTACAAAAATGACTCTAAAGTGAGGTTCTGCAAGGCCTATTTTAATGATTTTAAAATCAGAAGTATAGTTGCATGTAGTTAAAGGCAAATGTCTTTTAAACAGTTTGCCCCTAGGCATAGATAAACTACAGGGTGGGGCAAAAGTAGGTTTTCAGTTGTTCATGTGGAGAACAATACAATAATTAATAAATAAGAGTACAAGAATAAAACTGTGTTTCGTGTACTCACAACTGTAAACCCACTTTACCCACCTGTACATGTTCTGTGATCTTTTTACACCATCAATTGTTTAATTAGCTTTTCTTTTTTTTTTTTTTTCTTAAGCTGGAAACGGGGAGAGACAGTCAGACAGACTCCCGCATACGCCCGACTGGGATCCACCCGGCACGCCCACCAGGGGCGACACTCTGCCCACCAGGGGGCGATGCTCTGCCCCTGGGGGGGGGGGTCGCTCTGCGAGACTAGAGCCACTCTAGCGCCTGGGGCAGAGGCCAAGGAGCCATCCCCAGCGCCCGGGCCATCTTGCTCCAATGGAGCCTTGGCTGCGGGAGGGGAAGAGAGAGACAGAGAGGAAAGAGGGGGTGGGGTGGAGAAGCAAATGGGTGCTTCTCCTATGTGCCCTGGCCGGGAATCGAACCCGGGTCCCCCGCACGCCAGGCCGACGCTCTACCGCTGAGCCAACCGGCCAGGGCCTAATTAGCTTTTCTTTTATAGAGTGATTTGACCAGTTCCAGTTTAATTATTACAAAACATCAAAACAATGAAGATTGAATTTATTATAGGGAAGCTGAATCTGTGTTATCAACTGGCTATGTAGGATCTTGGGTCATACTTTTTATGGCCTTAAGGAAGTGTCAGTAGCCCATAACTGTGTGTCCTTGGATGATTTTCTTAGGTGTAAACACCTCGGCTATTCATCTACACAATGAGTGATGGACAGGCAATCTCTACCCTCTGAGCTGTAAATGTAAATGTTCACGACTAGATTATACTAAAGGTATGCCCATCTCAGGGACAGATGACTTAGAACTGCTTACCTAGAGCTTCTCTTGGTAGTGATGTTTTGATTTTAATAAATAAAGGTAAGAAGAGTTTAGAAAAAGTGTTTTCCATTCCTTCTTGTCCCCTTGGAAATCTTTCATAGGTAAAATAATCAAGACTTGGCAAAAACCAGAATATCTATAAAGCAGTAATGTCTAGGGGGGGACCATGGATTAGAGAACTGAGAATTGATTACTGCAGGGGAATAGGATGCCATGAGAACACACACCTGCCTTTGCTTCCACAAAAATTCCAATCATGCCTGCTGGGAACAAGCAATTCACTCCCACACATAACATTCAGTAATGCCAAAAGCAGCGTCTTTTGATTTCCGTGACTGTCAGAAAAAGCAGGTAAAGACATCACCAGACGAGACCATGCCTAAGCTGTGTTTCTATCTACTCCAACTCTGAGGTGAATAGTCTGGAGGTAGCACCTGAAGATCAAGTGTTCTCAGCCTTAAGAGTATGTTGCCCTGGCCAGAGAGCTTGGTTTGTTAGGGCATCGTTCTGAAGTGCAGAGGTTATTCGTTCTATCCCTGATCAGAGCACATTCGGGAACAGATCCATTTTCCTCTCTCTCTCCTCTCTCCATTCCTCTTTCTCTAAAATCAATAAAGTGAACATTAAAAAAAGAATATTCATAACAATTAAGTTAAATGTTTAAGGTGCAAATTATTTGTATCACGAAGCCCTTTTTGCTTCCACACTCACTGCCAAATATGAGTACACTTTCTGAACTTTGTTTTACGAATTGTAAATGTATCTAAAAATGTTCAACCACAGCTTCTCACCAAAACTCTCCCACCTGAGACACCTTGTGGCTTCCCCCTTGGCCAGTTTCTCGAGAAAGTGAGAGCTTGGGAGGGAGCCTTGGAGTTGGGAGGGTAGACGCACATCAAACAAAGTGAGATTGCTTTAGTTGCTTCCCTGAATCTTGCTCTCATCCTGTTACATGGCTCTTCCTTCCTCACCAAGGGGACAGGGGTCTAGATGTGTGTATGTGGACACTATGGAGTATAGGTGCACATTCAAGGACAGACTAATTGAAACTAATTTATAAGAGGATCTAGGAGAAAGGGTTATAATGCGATCAGTATCATAATATATATGTATGGAGTATGTACTGTGTATGATATTTTGTAGAAGTTCAGAATTTGTTCCAGACAACTTTGCAAAAATTTTACTTTCCTGAGCATGAGCGGCGTGGTAGGCTCAATAATATCCCCTCCCCCAAAGATATTCACATCCCACTCCCTGGAACCTGTGAATATGTTACTTCACGTGGATAAAGAAAGGGACTTGGCAGATATGATTTAGGGTCACATGGGGATTGGGGATTGAGGATTGAGATGGAGAGATGATCTCAGATTATCCAGATGAGCCCATGTAGTCACAAGGGTTCTTATAAGAAGGAGAACAGAGAGTCAGAGAAGGAGATGTAGAGAGGAAAACAGAGATTGGGGTGCACAGTCAAGAGCCAAGGAATGCAGGTAGCCTCTAGAGGTTGGAAAAGGCAAGGAAATGGACCCTCCTTTAGAGCTCCCGGAAGGAATGCACCCCTGCTGACTCCTTGATTATAGGACTTTTGAACTCCAGAGCTGTAATAAAAGAATAAATGTGTGTTGTTTTATGTCCCTCAGTTTATGGTAATCTGTTAGAGCAGTAATAGGAAACTAATATAGGGGGACACAGCAGGGTGTTTTCAATTCAAGCATAGCTTGACAAGAGTGTTGGGGTAATAATGACTGGTGGGAATTTTCCGAGAGTCAGTTACTGTTCAGATTTTTCTTGAGAGCCTGCAATTAGCTAGGCATCGGTGTCAGTGGTGGACAGATAGTCATGGACTTTGTCAATATGGAACTTGTAGCCACAGAGGAAGGCTGGCATTAACCCAAAAATTGGTATTAATTAACTTCAAGTGCACAACGTTCTATGAAGGAGTCCAGCATGGTGCCATGAGAGTGATTAACAGGAGACCTAGGCCAGCTGGATGGTCAAGGAGGGTTTTCCTGAGGATGTGTTGTTTAAGGGATACTCGAAGAAGGAGCAGGAGTTAGCTGTCTCAGATTGGTGGGGGTGGAAAGAGCCTTGCAGACAAAATGAAGAGCATTTCTAAAAGCTGAAGGCAGGCAAAACATTGCATTTGAAGGAGTTAAAATCAATGCAGTGTTGCTGGAGGAGACAGAATCAGAGCCAGAGCTAGATGAGAGGAAGTGGAGGGGTGAGTAGGAGCTAGACGAGGCAGAGCCTTCTAGGCCATTGAAGGCGAGTGTCATGGTCACAGTTACATTTTGAAAGAGCACTTAGGCCCTGGGCAGTTGGCTCAGTGGTAGAGCATCGGCCCTGCCTGTGGATGTCCCGGGTTCAGTTCCTGGCCAGGGAACACAGGAGAAGCAACCATCTGCTTCTCTACCCATCCCCCTCTCTCTTCTCTCTCTCTCTTTCTCTCTTCTCCTCCCCTCTTGCAGACATAGCTCAATTAGAGCAAGTTAGTCCCAGGCGCTGAGGATGGCTTCCGTGTCCTCTGCCTCAGGTGCTACAAAATGGCACTTGTTGCAACAGAGCAAGGGCCCCAGATGGGCAGAGCATCTCCCCCTAGTGGGCTTGCTGGGTGGATCCCAGTTGGGGCACATGTGGGAATCTGTGTCTGCTTCCCCTCCTTTCATTAAATAATGAAAGAAAGAAAGAAAGAAAGAAAGAAAGAAAGAAAGAAAGAAAGAAAGAAAGAAAGAAGAAAGAAAGAAAGAAAAAATAAAAGAAAGAAAGGAAGGAAAAGAAAATAAAAAGAAAGAGAAAGAGAGAAAGAAAGGAAAATAAAAGAAAAAGAGAGAGAGAGAAAGAAAGAAAGAAAGAAAGGAAAAGAAAAAGAAAGAAAAGAAAAGAAAAAGAAAGAAAAAAGAAAGAAAGAAAGAGCACTTAGACTTCAGTAGACTAAGGAATGGAGTGAAGGGTAGGAGAAGATACTGGGAGACCAGTTCTAAGGACATGCAATTGCCCAGGTGAGGATAATGGCGGCCCTGGTCAGGATGATGGCCACAGTTGGGATGGAGAGTAGCAGAAGAATTCAAGAGACTTGAAGGACAGAGAATCAAAAGACTTGATGATTGAGGCAGTGTGAGAGGTGACAGGGAGGTGTCAAGGATGAAGTGTAGGTTCTTAGCTTATGCAACCTAGTCAGGGGAAGTACCATTTTCTACGGAAGGGAACAATACCGGAAGATAAGAATTTGAGTGGGAAGATCATGAGTATAATTTTGACATGTGTAGCTTGAGCGGGTCACTGAGACATTCCAGTGGAAATGGCAAGTAGGCATCTGCATATATGGGGCAGAGGTTCAGACTTGGGAGTCAGGAATTTGATGGTCATGAAGCCATGGGGAGAGTGGAGATTGCCTAGAAAGAGAGAGGCAAGTAAAAGGGAGGTCTAAGTAAGTGCTCTAAGGAACCCTAAGAAGAAACAGAGGAGCAGACTCAGAAAAAGAGACTTGGAAATGACTAGAAAGCAGGGACAAAAACAAGGAGGGTGTGGAGCCACTGAATTCAAAGAAATAGAGACTTTTCCAACAAGGAAGTGACTGTGAGGTCAAGAAAAATGAAGGCTCAAATGTATTCCTTGTGCATGAAAATACTGGTGAGCTGCATGGTTTTGATGTGGGGGAATAGGAACAGAGCCTGGGGATCTGTCATCTCCTCTGAGTGTTTCTGGCAGTCATTAGTGAGAACAGGGTCTTCAGGAAAAGCTACATGGTGGTTAGAAATCCACCACCAAAGCGCACACGCACATGTACTTTACCCCCCCCCCCCCCGAAAGATAATGTAGGTGGTAGGCGGAACTCCAGACCTTCACCACACTTCCTTGTTCAAGTCTCTCCTTTGGCCAGGATTGCTCCATCCCTTGCTCTGCCTCTTAGCTCCCTAGTCCTTGCTTTGCTGCCATCTTGGGCTTTGGGTCTTGGTTATCCTGAGATTTGAACCATAAACTCACGCTCTCCTTCTCTTTCTTCCTTTCATTCTCCTGGTGTTATTGGAGAGATCTTGTGTCTCTGGGGAGTCTGGGCTAATGAACATTTCATTGCCACTGTTTCTTATCCAGTGTGTACACAATGGTTCATCAGCAACACAGCCAGGCCTATGGGCAGAGGATGGTAGGATAATTAGGTGGGAGATCTCAGGAAGAAGTGTGTAAGGGGAAGATACAGTAGGTTTTTTACCTCATGAGGAATCAGGAAGGATATTGGAAAAGCTAAAAGAGTTGCCTCGGGTCACAGGTTTAAATAACGGGAAGAGAAAATGTTCCTCTACTTTTTTTTGTCTACTGAAATTCAGCTGACGTCTAATTCAGATGGGATTCCTTGACCATGACTATGAGGTATACATACATGGGAGGAATCCAACCTCCTCCACCCCATGAGGCAACAGAGTAGAGCAATGGGACTAAGAACAGGTGTTCCTCAGGTCATGCTGCCAAATAAATCTTACTCAAGACAAAAGTGACTTTCTCACTGAAACCAGAGCGACAACAGGCACGCTGAGAAAGAAAAAAAAACCACAGTGAAAGAATGAAGCCATTTTGAGGGATAGGAATAAAAGAAGAAAAGGGTTATACAAGGAGTTACACAAGGAGAAACAGAACACAGCTCTGGCTTATGAAGTAAGCTTGAGTGCTGAGAAAATAATTGGAGTGATTGAAGACTAATATCAGTTCTGAACTCGGTTGTGAACACAAACATAGCTTTTTTTGTTTGTTTTGGTAAATTTCGGGGTGGTTATTCCCCTTCCCCCTTTACTACTTCTTTTGCCCTTCAGATTTGGAAATTACTCTCTCAAGTAAAATGAAATTACTTTCTCTCATTTTCTGGGAAGGTGCTTGTCCTAACTCCTCCCTCAGGACCTGTTGAATTAGTTAGTACTTGAGGAATGACAGCTGCGGGTGACTACACAGGCATCGATAAATAATTGAGTATTGTAGTCAGAGTTCTTCTCAGACTCACGATCTCCTCTTTAGGGATCAGCTCAAGTCCAGCCCTCTCACTTTACATATGAGGAACGGGGCATGGGAAGATGAGGCAATTTTCCCAAAACCAAACTAGTTTGTGGCAGATGTTACAACAGTTCAAATGTCACCTGGAGCTTGGTGGCCAAATGTCTACTGGGCTGTGCCATCGTTCTCAAATGCATGGAGACAGCAGCAGCCCCATAACTGAAAGGTTCCTGACGCCAGATAACATCTCCAGTTCTCACATTTTAAAAAATATTTTATTTATTGATTTTAGAGTGAAGAGAGAGAAAGGGGGAGGAGCGGGAAGCATCAACCCATAGTAGCGACTTCTCATATGTGCCTTGACCGGGCAAGCCAGGGATTTCGAACCAGCAACCTGAGCATTGCAGATCAGTGCTCTATCCACTGCAGCAGCACAGGTCAGACCCTCACAGTAAACCTTTAGAGAGGCTTTAGCACTCCCATTTTCCAATGAGAAAAATAAAGATCAGAGAGATTAGATAGCTGACCTAAGATCACATAGTCGGCAGTGGCGTAGAGAACGTAACTGGCGCCCGGGGCACGACACTTGATTGGCGCCCCCCTCCCCTCCACTACGCTTTTCTTGTTTGTGTTGGAGACCATTCGGTGCCCTCTGCGAGTGGCGCCCGGGGCATAATAGACCCCCTTGCCCCCATTCGCTAGGCTACTGATAGACAGTAAGTAATATGGAACTGCCTGATCTCTTTTTTTTTTTTTTTGCAGAGGCAGAGATAGACAGGGACAGACAGACAGGAACGGAGAGAGATGAGAAGCATCAATCATCAGTTTCTCATTGCGCGTTGCGACTTCTTAGTTGTTCATTGATTGCTTTCTCACATGTGCCTTGACTGTGGGCCCTCAGTAGACCGAGTAACCCCCTGCTGGAGCCAGCGACCTTGGGTCCAAGCTGGTGAGCTCTTTGCTCAAGCTGGCGACCCCGGGGTCTCGAACCTGGGTCCTTCCGCATCCCAGTCCGACGCTCCATCCACTGCGCCACCACCTGGTCAGGCCTGCTTGATCTCTCGAGATGACCAAGTAGGGATTACAGTAGCTGGGGCTGATCCTACATCTCAGTGGGGACAGGTGACACCTGGCCTCATGTCATGGGGAATGTCTGAAGGCCTACAAAACCAAAATTACCAATCTGACTCCACGGCCATGGTGCCTAGATGTTGCACTTGGAGCCAATGCTAGGAAAGAACAGAGTCTTAAGGGCATGGGACACTGGACAGTTACTGTACCTCCCCACGTATAAGATGCACTTTCATTTTGGAGCCCAAAATTTGAAAAAAAAAAAGTATTACATAAAGTTATTGAACTCAAGTTTTGTTCATCATAAAATTCATACAACTCCTCATCGGTGTCAAAACTCCCATCCTTAAGCCTGTCCCCTCATCTGTGTCTGATGACGAATCCATGTCTTCAACAATTGGCACAAAAACAAGCGCGAAAAAGCAGGAAATGGAAGTAAAAACATCTACAACCACTGTATGAAACGCACCCAATTTTTAGACACCAAAGTTTTCAGAAAAAAAATGCGTCTTCTACATGGGGAGATACAGTATGTTTTGTTGGGAAGGGAAACTATAAGAAGCAAGGAGAACTTCTCAGGCCCAGTAGGGTGACTCCGGTCAGGCAGAGGCAGTGTGAAGGGCAGGGGTCTCTGGAGAAGGAATCAATGCTGCCTGGCTCAGGATGCTCTCTAGAATGAGGCTGGATCTTTGAACCTCTAATTGGACTAAGGGAGTGGGGGGAGGGGAATAAAAAGAGAACTATATGATGATGAAAAACGATTTGACTTTGGGTGATGGCCACACAACACCATCAACAGTTCAAATGCTATAGAGATGTTCAACTGAAACCTATGTACTCTTATTGATCAATGTCACCCCGTTAAATTTAATTTATAAATAAATAGATAAATAAATAGATAAAATACATAAATAATATGAACACCGATGAACCCAACACCCAAACCAAAAACTAGAGCATTTGATAAAGCTGTCTGACAATCCCAAGTTTTGAAGAGGAAGATACAGACTTAACAACATTTCTTATTCATCCATGAGAGAATAACTTGGTTTAATTGATTTGTGTTATCTTAGAGTGTTAAACATTCTTATGGAATTTGTATGCCTGTCCATAAATAGCCTTCACATCAGCACTGGTTACTATTTTTAGTAACTAAGTATATAAAAAGAAGGAAGGAAGGAAGGAAGGAAGGAAGGAAGGAAGGAAGGAAGGAAAGAAGAAGGAAAAGAGGGAAGGAGGAAGGATGGGAGAGAGGAAAGGAGGGAGGAAAGGAGGGAGGGAGGGAGGGAGGGAGCAAGGAAGGGAGGGAGGGAGGGAGGGAGGAAGGAAGGAAGGAAGGAAGGAAGGAAGGAAGGAAGGAAGGAAGAAGGAGAGAGAGAGAGAAATGGAAAACTAGAAACAACCTTAACTGCCCCTATGGCTGCACAGGTAACATAAAATTAATCTTTGTAATGTAATGCTGAGTGCAAATGCTAGTGGCAGCCGTCTTCACATAGCATAGAACTCTTATTATGAAGTTCCAAGCAATAGAAATGAAATATACTGCTCACAAAAGTTAAGGGATATTTCAAAATGAATATGAAGCAATAAAGAAGCATTTGATGTTTTTTAATTAAACAGGAACATCAGAAAAGCAATGACAAGTCAAAGAAAGTTGTTCAATTATGCAAATGAGATGCAAAACCAACTTTTATTTCCCTGGTGAAAATGCACTATCCGAAAGGCTGAGCGTACTGGAGGATCTGCACATTGCCTGATCCCCTCATTTTTGTGAGCAGTGTCCTATAAGCATATACATGTATGTGACAAAATAATTGTTTGTAAAAGCCAGAGAAGGATACGCTTTTGGGCAGTACACACAGGGGGCCAAAATTGTTAGGGGAATGCCTCGCAACTCGCAGCCCTTCTCCCGGGTATGGGCGGACAGAGGCTCCAGCTCACACCTCTCTGGCTAGGAGAGCTCAGAAGTGCTCCCTAGTGGGATGGGGCTGTGAGTACCCATGGGGTAACTCGCTCCATCGCAAGCCGGCTGCTGGCTGGCTTCCCTGCACCTCTGGTGGTGTGGTTTTTTTTGCCATCAGCTCCCAAACTGCCTTGAACAAGGTCTGCTTGGGGGGAAAACCCAAACTAATCTCACATCTAAGATCCTAATGGTGACACTTTTAGCTGGAACACAGAACTCTGCAAGTATTCTTGAAAGAACCAGTTGTAAACATGGAAAGGGGAGCTCCCCTAGCTGCTTTCACCAGCGATCTGGGATTATATGTCATCCAGATGTGAGCCAGGGGTGCCCATGCCCCCAGGGACTGAGGTCCAGTGTCCTGCCCGCTCCCATTCTCTGCGGATCCCCACCCCATCCTCAGACCCCACAGTCCCTCCCAGTCCCAGCGGTCCCCGGGATTTCTGCTCACACTGTTCTCCCAGACCCCTCCGCCACATGGCTCATCCTTCTGCAAAGCTGCTGCTGAACGGAATGACTCCATCACCGGCATATGCCCCCCAAATTCCCCCAAGTCCCCCACAAACAAGCATTTGTGAATGAAGTTACAAAATTGGTGGAGAGGGAGAAGACATGGGCAGTATAACCTAAGCCCTTAAATTAAAAAAAAATTTTTCTTTCTTTTTTTTTTTTTGCATTTTTCTGAAGCTGGAAACAGGGAGAGACAGACAGACTCCCGCATGCGCCCGACCGGGATCCACCTGGCACGCCCACCAGGGGCGAGGCTCTGCCCACCAGGGGGCGATGCTCTGCCCATCCTGGGCGTCGCCATGTTGCGACCAGAGCCACTCTAGTGCCTGGGGCAGAGGCCACAGAGCCATCCCCAGCGCCCGGGCCATCTTTGCTCCAATGGAGCCTCGGCTGCGGGAGGGGAAGAGAGAGACAGAGAGGAAGGCGCGGTGGAGGGGTGGAGAAGCAAATGGGCGCTTCTCCTGTGTGCCCTGGCCGGGAATCGAACCCGGGTCCTCCGCACGCTAGGCTGACGCTCTACCGCTGAGCCAACCGGCCAGGGCCAAAAATTTTTTTTTCAATTACAGTTTGTATTCAATATTATTTTGTATTAGTGTCAGGTGCACTGCACAATGGTTAGACAATCATACACTTTACGAAGAGTTTTCCACTTGGCCCCATAGACAGTTATTACACTATTATTGACTCTATTCCCTATGCTGTACTTTACCCTCACCCCTACTTAGGGACCTGCCACCCCACCCTACTCCACCCTATCTGACTTGTCCTTCTGTCTACTTCCCTCTCTCCCGTCCAAGCACAATGAGGGGCGGGGCGGCTCATATACATCTCTCCACAGCTCCACCCCCAAACTTGTTATCTCCAACCCGTCAAGATGCTCTGCATCAAAAAGGAAACTATAGGGCTAACTTGGCAAATGTTTCTTCTTAGGACATCTAAAACTACAGGCAAATACCAGGAATCTTTCTGTTTTGAATGGAGAGAGTCTAGCTCTTCAACAGCATCCATTCAAAAACCTAGGCCCAAGTTATGGTTAGATGAAAAGGGCGGTGACGCTGCATCACTCCTCACCAGTCACGTGTTGGTCAACTTGGCATCAAGGACTATGGAGATGTGGTTTTATTTTTTTAATGAGGATTGTCCCTACCCCCACCCCCCTCCTTTTTCTTGGCATCACTTCCTCTGCTTGTTTAGGTTTTCAAGTCATAGCAGACAGAAAAGCGTTGGTAACTGAATAGCACCCTGAACAATTATCGGGTGTTGAATTTACTGGCTCTACCCTACATAAAGTTACATAACTTCTTTGAGCATCAGTTTTCTCACCTGTGAGTGGGTATACTCGTGTGTGCTTTGCAGGATTGCTGCACCTAACACAGCTCCGGCACAAAGAAGCCCAGCTAGAAATGGCAGGTTGGGTACCTTTTCTATATAAGCAGGAGTATAAGGGACGCCTTGCAATATATCAAGCACAGCGCCATCCAACAGAAACCTAATGTGAGCCCAAATGTGAATCACAGATGTAATTTTACATTTTCTAGAAGCCACACAAAAAAAAGTGTATAAGAACCAGAGAAAATTAATTTTAATACTACGGAGTGGGCAAAAGTAGTTTTACAGTTAGCATGCAGGTTATGATTATTAGAATAGCTTTATTAAATCAAGAAGAATAAACTGTGTGTTCCTTGTACTCACAACAGTAAACCTCTTTTTGCCCACCCCTGTATTTAACTTAACCAATCTATCAAAATGCTATCATTTCAACATGTAATCAATATAAAAATTAGTAATGAGATAGTTTGTATTCTTCTTTTTTATACTAATTCTCTGAAATCCAGCATGAATTTTACACTTATAACACGTCTTAATTGGGGCCAGCCCATTGAAAGTGCTCATAGGCCCATGCAGCTAGAGCAGCCTAGCACTTCTAATGAGATTGGGTCTCTTTAAATTATGAAATCTGGCCTTTTTTATTCTATTTTACCACACATTTCAAAATGTGGAAGTGCTTGGCCCAGACCTACTCCTTTATTATTCATTCATTTATTTATTTATGACAGAAACAGAAGCAGAGAGAGGGACAGATAGAGACAGACAGGAAGGGAGAGAGATGAGAAGCATCAATTCTTTGTTGCGGCACTTTAGTTGTTCATTGATTGCTTTCTCATATGTGTCTTGGCCTGGGGGCTACAGCAGAATGAGTGACCCCTCGCTCAAGCCAGCAACCTTGGGCTCAAGCTGGTGAGCCTTGCTCAAACCAGATGAGCTCGCGCTCAAGCCGGCAACCTCGGGGTTTTGAACCTGCGTACTCTGTGTCCCAGTCCGACGCTCTATCCACTGCACCACAGCACCAGGCATTATCACTTATTTATAGTCGGATCATACATCATTCAGAACGGGGTACCAATTGTCCTAGAGCAGGACTCCCCGAGCTTCTGTGACAGATCACTGTCTTTCTTTTCCTCAAAACTTTCAAACCTCCAGAAAGTTAGGATAAGTGGAGGGAGGCAGAAGGTAACAACAGAATTCCAGTGGCCTGGGGGAAGAGGCCTTTCTGGCTACACACTCCTCCTCGCTGATGGAAACCTTAGCAACTTGGGAACCGAGTTAAGTTTGCTGTCCAGTTTGCTGTTGGAGGTCATGATGGCCGGGTGGCAAGGAGGCTGCCCCTGGACAAGCAGCCCAGATGGTACAAGGCTGTCCTAAACGTTCTGATCTAAGAAACACCAGATTTTTCAGGGAATAGGGGGCATCTTAGATGTCAGATAATGGTTCATGTTCAGTTTATTGTGGGCACTAAGCAAATATTAATGGAAACTGATAAGATCATGTTTTGGATAAAAAGAGACAAGTCGCTGTATTGTTAATATTCATCTTTTGCAACAAAGGAGAACTGAACGAGGACATTCATGTTATCTTTCCTTGGTTCATATTTTTAGAATTTGCTTCCACCCAAGAACTCCAAGAATTTCCTAAGTGTCAATCTAGCCATGGTATCACTCAAAACCCTCTTTAGTGGTTCCTGTGTTGTTAGCATTTTGCTGTTTCCTTCCAGACATTTTTAATAAAGTTCTTGTAATCTCTTCATAGCTGAGCTCAAATTTATTACATAATTTTGTATCTCACTTTAATTAATTTATAATGCTTGCATTTTCCCAGTTCTCATATAAACTTCATATAATGTGTGTGTATATATATATATATATATATATATATATATATATATATATATATATATATATATATATTAATTGAGTTTTAGAGAGAGAGGATGTGGGACAGAGACAGAAACAGAGAGACATCAACTTCTTGTTCCACTCATTCATGCTGTCACTGGTCAATCCTTATACATGCCCTGACAGGGAATCGAACTCGCAAGCTTGGCATGTCAGGACGATGCTCTAACTAACTGAGCTACCTGGCTAGGGATATATATATTGTACTTTTCTGAAGTGAGAAGCAGAGAGGCAGAGAAACAGACTCCCGTATGTGCCTGACCCGGATCCATCCAGCAAGCCCACTAGGGGGCGTTACTCTGCCCATCTGGGGTGTTGCTTCATTGCAACCAGAGCCATTCTAGCGCCTGAGGTGGAGGCTATGGAGCCATCCTCAGTACCTGGGCCAACTTTTGCTCCAATGGAGCCTTGGCTGTGGGAGGGGAAGAGAGAGAGAGAAAGGAGAGGGGGAAGGGTGGAGAAGCAGATGGGTGCCTCTTTTGTGTGCCCTGACTAGGAATCAAATCCAAGACTTCCACACACTGGGCCGATACTCTACCACTGAGCCAACCGGCCAGGGCCTGTTCTTAATGACAGTATAATGGTCCACTGAGTGCACATGTCATGATTTATGCAAGTATTGTCTACTATTGTTTCCCTTCTTCTGGATAGTGCAGGACATAGTTTTGTTTCATAACACTTATTTATTTATTTATTTTTTTGTATTTTTCTGAAGCTGGAAACAGGGAGAGACAGTCAGACAGACTCCCGCATGCGCCCGACCGGAATCCACCCGGCACGCCCACCAGGGGCGACGCTCTGCCCACCAGGGGGCGATGCTCTGCCCCTCCAGGGCGTCGCTCTGCCGCGACCAGAGCCACTCTAGCGCCTGGGGCAGAGGCCAAGGAGCCATCCCCAGCGCCCGGGCCATCACTGCTCCAATGGAGCCTTGGCTGCGGGAGGGGAAGAGAGAGACAGAGAGGAAGGAGGGGGTGGGGGTGGAGAATCAAATGGGCGCTTCTCCTATGTGCCCTGGCCGGGAATCGAACCCGGGTCCCCCGTACGCCAGGCCGACGCTCTACCGCTGAGCCAACCGGCCAGGGCATAACACTTATTTTTAAATATCAAATTAAATCTGGGTTTGGATTCCCACATGCATAGCTGACAAAACACCCAACAGCAGCCATCGTTGGGGGCTTCTTCCTGTGTGTAAGTTCAGGGTACCTGGTATCTGGAGAATGCTTGCTGTGAAAGTTAGGCTATGATTGACTCTAGCAATACATGTCTACCACGATGGCCTGAAGCACAGCGGAGATGCATGGGCCTGTAACTGACAGTACAGAGGAGGTTTTAGCGTTGGTCTGGACCGTTGCTTGACAACATCATCAAG
Source organism: Saccopteryx leptura (assembly GCF_036850995.1). Classification (NCBI taxonomy): domain Eukaryota; kingdom Metazoa; phylum Chordata; class Mammalia; order Chiroptera; family Emballonuridae; genus Saccopteryx; species Saccopteryx leptura. The sequence goes on from NC_089516.1 coordinate 16,815,639, forward strand.
GATCCAGTTTCTTCCGATTCCCGCTCTGCTTCTTGCACACTGAGCTTTTCCTGGTATGAGATGGTTGTCAGCTGGTGCTACATGCTTTCTTGTGTGCATTCAGAGATGGGGAAGAGGTAGAACGACAGAAGAAGAGAGAGAGAGAGATGCTTCCAGAAGCTTCCCCCATATAGCAAGCAGGTTTCTTTCACAGGCGCCACAGGAAATGTCCCCCCTTCCCCATTGTCCTAAATTGGGTCATATGCCCATCCCTGTACCAAGAGCCATGGCAGGTGGTCAGAATTAAATTCTTTAGGTTTGTTTTGTTTTCTGAAGTTAGAAGCGGGGAGGCAGTCAGACAGACTCCCGTGTGTGCCCGACCAGGATCCACCTGCCATGCCCATTAGGGAGTGATGCTCAGCCCCTCTGGGTCGTTGCTCCTTTGCAGCCAGAGCCATTCTAGCGCCTGAGGCAGAGGCCATGGAGCGGTCCTCAACACCCAGGCCAATTTTGCTCCAATGGAGCCTTGGCTGCAGGAGGGGAAAAGAGAGATAGAGAGGAAGGAGAGGGGGAGGGGTGGAGAAGCAGATGGGCACTTCTCCTGTGTGCCCTGACTGGGAACCGAACCCGAGACTTCCACATGCAGGGCTGATGCTCTACCACTGAGCCAACTGGCCAGGGCCTAAACTCTTTAGCTTTTAGATTGAGACATATATCTCCTCACTACAACTAAAGTGGTCTATCCCCCCCCCCCCCCGCTGTCCTCCACCAAACACAAATGCACAGCATGGGGAAGTAACACATAGTTACCAATGGAAGAAGGAATGACTAAAATGTCTCCTGAATCTTCCCACTTCTTTTTCCAGGCCTAGACACCGAAGCTCCCAGCTATGCAAACCCAGATAATGGAATCCCCAAGGCATAGCAGTCCTGAGCCTGGACCCCAAAGGCTCCCCCCATTGTCTTTTAGGGGGAGTAAGATGAGCTACCCCTTTCTTTTACCCCTCCAAGAGCAGGAAAAACAAATAACAGATTTAATTTCTCCTGTTGTATCATCTCTATACTTAAATTTCTTTTCTGACCTCCATTGGGGAGAAAAAAAGACGACTAACACTGAAACCTCTCTTTAATTAGAAATGAAAGGACCAGTATAAATGGATTTGAAGAGCATTCACACCATCCAAAATGGTTTAAAAAGAAAAAAAGAAAGAAAGAAAAATCAAGGCTCTAGCTGGGTGGCTCAAAGGATAGACCTTTGTCTCACAGGTTGAGGTTGCGGGTCAGGGTACATACGTCCACAACCAAGTGGAACAACAAGTTGATGCCTCTCTCTCCCCTCTCTCTCTTTCTTCTCTCTCTCTCCCCCTTTCTCTCAAATCAATGGGGAAAAGTCAAGAATCTGGGTACTTAGAAGAATGGAGCTACTGCTTCAAATCACACACATACTTGAGTAAAGATAACTTTAGTAAAACTTTATTAAATAACCCTCACTCTTCTAGTACACTCACCTTCACATTCTCAAATCCCACTCTTAAAATCAAAACATGGGCTGGTGAATCTTGGATGCAACTAAAATTTCCTTGAATAGGTGAATGAATGAATCAACTATGGTATATCCGGACAATGAAATATTACTCAGACCTAAAAATAAAATGAGCTATGGAGCCACCAAAAGACCTGGAAAAATTGCTAATGCACATTACAAAGTGAAAGAAGTCAAACAGAAAAGGCTACATATTGTATAATTCCAACTCTGAAGGCCGTGAAAAGATCAGGGGTTGCCGGGGTGGGTGGGAGAGATGTATATAGGTAGAGCACAGAGGATGTCAGGGCACTGAAACTATCCTGTGTGATACTATAATGGTGGCTATGTTATTATGCATTTGTCCAAACTCACAGAATGTGCAACACCAGGAGTGAATGTAAAGTATGGATTTTGGTCGCTAAATATGTGTCAGTGTTGGTTCGCCGATTGTAACACATGTACCACTCTGGTGTTCAGGGGAGGCTGTGTGCAGAGGCAGATTTAATGGTGGGCGCACCAGGCGCCACCCTGGGCCCCGACTTCTGAAGGGCCCTGCAAAATCCCAACTTTACACTTTTTTTCTAATGACACCAAGTTTCATTTCATATGTGCAATTTTAACGTGACTAGAACATAATATTTTTTATTTATTTAAAAATATGGTTAACATGTATTTTTATTTTCCCTGTCTCTCTCTCTTTTTTTAAGGGGTCCAATATTTTCTTCTGTGCCTGGGGCCTCAACCGACCTTAATCTGCCTCTGGCTGTGTGCATGGGGTCATGGGGGATGTAGGAACTCCCTGTACTTTCAATTCAATTTTGCTGTGTACCTAAACTTCTTTTAAATAATTAAGTCTATTTTTAAAAAATGGAGGCTGTTCAGGTTCCAGGAGCACACAGGAGAAGTGACCATCTGCTTCTCCCCCTCCCCCTTCTCTCCCTCTTTCCCTCCTGCAGCCAGTGGCTCAGTTGGTTCATGCATGGCCTGGGTTGCTGAGGATAATTCTGTTGGAGTGCATCAGCCTCAGGCACTAAAAATAGCTCAGTAGTCGAGCACTGACCCCAGATAGGGGTTGCTGGGTTGCCAGGTGGATCCTGGTCAGGTCACCTGTGGGAGTCTGCCTCACTATCTCCCGTCCTGTCACCTAAAAAGAAAAATGCAGGTTGGTATTCTGAAAGAGCATAGAATTGATAGTCAGGAGACTTGTATTCAAACTCAGACTGGCATTTACGTGCTGTGTAATTGTAAGTTATTTCAACTTTTCTGTGTTTCAGTTCATTCATCTGTAAAATGAGGATAATATGTATTAATCTGTCTGATTTACTGTGATGAAACAACAGGTACTTTCACTGAGTATAAAGTAGGTGCTCAAAAAATATCGGTTGAGAGTAAAGACAGAAGGAGGAGGAAAAGACAGGGAGACCAGGGTTTCATAAACTCAAGTGATGTTGGAGGCATTTTTGTAACAAGATCCACCAACTAGAGGTGATTAGATAACCAGCGGTTATCTTGTTCCCTTGTATGTTCCACTCCACTTTGGATTTGGGCTTTTAGCTTTATCAAATTATGATTTGATAAAGTTCCTATTATTGCTTGAATTACTCAGAACACTGCCCTTGCCTTTGTTCTTCATGAGACCTGATGGGAAGGAATGCAATTTGGGGTAGGCTTTGTTATTAGTTTTCATTTATGTATCAATATTTATTGTCAACCTAAATAGTGACTGATACTCACGCTGGGCACTGGGGATGAAACAATGAATAAGTCAGACATAGGCCCAGTGGGCACAGAGCTCACGCCTAGTGTCAAAGATAGGCATCAATCAACTTATACCAGTGTTTTGAGTATTACAGTGGGAAGCACAGAGAATCAGGAAACCAAATGGCAAGGGAACAAATGAGCTACCTCCATGGTCAGGGAAGGCCTCTGTTGATGTCTAAATGCTGAGTGTGCTGAGGTCTGAGCATTAGCTAGAGGAATAGGGAGCTGAGTTAGGGCAGGATAAGCGGGATTTCACCCTTGAGCATGCATCAGAATCACCCGAGGGCTTATAGAGAATTTAAATCACTGCATAACAAAAGTAGCCAAAAGCTTAGCAGCAGGAAACAACACACATTCATTACAACAAACAGTGAGATTGTATGTGGGTTGGGAGTCCAGGATCCACTTAATTGAATGCTGTGGCTTGGGGTCTCTCACGAGGTTTACAGTCAAGATTCAGCGGCCTGACCTGTAGTGGCGCAGTGGATAAAGCGTCCACCTGAAAATGCTGAGGTTGCTGGTTCGAAACCCTGGGCTTGCCTGGTCAAGGCACATATGGGAGTTGATGCTTCCAGCTCCTCCCCCCTTCTCTCTCTCTCTGTCCTCTCTCTCTCTTTCTCTGTCTCTCTCTCCTCTCTAAAAATGAATAAATAAAATAAAATAATTTTTTTAAAAAAAGATTCAGAACAGGGGAGAGATCTCGCAGGGATCCCCAAACTTTTTACACAGGGGGCCAGTTCACTGTCCCTCAGACCGTTGGAGGGCCGCCACATACAGTGCTCCTCTCACTGACCACCAGTGAAAGAGGTGCCCCTTCCGGAAGTGCGGCGGGGGCGAATAAATGGCCTCAGGGGGCCCCGCATGCGGCCCGCCGGCCATAGTTTGGGGACGCCTATTCTAAAGAGACCTGCTTCCAAGCAAGTTCACTCTTTGCAGCATGGCAGGTGGCTTCTGAGACAGAGAGAGAGATAATATGAACCTCAAGATAGAAACCAGTCTTTTAAAAAAATGTTCACTTTATTATTATTAGTTTTATAATACATACCCTTTAAATGTTCAGTAGTTATTCCATGGTTATAAAATATTTTTATTCATGTATTTTTTCATCATATTATTTGAACATATTTTATTTTAGATTTTATAATCGAAAGGTACTTATTTTTCCCAGTTTTGAGATATAATTGACATATAACATTGTATAAATTTAGGGGATATAACATAATGATTTGACATATGTATATACTGCAAAATGATTACCACAATAATTTTAGTTAACGTTTATCAGCTGACATATTTCAAATTGTTTTCCCTTGTGCTGAGAACTTTTAAAATCGGCTCTCTTAGCAACTTTCAAATCTGCCAGTTAGTTATAAGATAAATAAGTTCTGTTGGTGCGATGTGCAACATGATGACTATATTCAACAATATTGTATAATTGACTTTATTTTTTAGAACAATTTCAGATTTACAGCAAAATTGAGAAGATAGTACACAAGTTCCCATACTTGCATTAGCTTGGTACATTTCATGAAAAAATTTTGATACATTATTATTATTATTTTAGAGAGAGAGAGAGAGAGAGAGAGAGAGGCAGACAGGCAGGGAGAGAGGTGAGAAGCATCAACTTGTAGTTGAATCACTGTAGTTGTTCATTGATTGCTTTCTCCTAAGTGCCTTGACTGGGGAGGGGGTGGCTAAGCCGAGCCAGTGACCTTTTACCAGCAACCTTGGGCTCAAACCAGAGACCTTGGGCTTTAAACCAGTGACCTTTTGGGCTTAAGCCAGCGACCTTGAGGTTTTGAACCTGGGTCCTCAGTGTCCCAGGTCGACGTTTTATTCACTGCTCCACCATCGGTCAGGTAATACATTAATGTTAAACAAATTTGGTCCAAAGTCATTCTTTGTTCAAAATTCCTCACTTTTTACCTAATGTCCTTATATCTGTTCCAGAATCCCACCCAGGATAGCACTTTATGTGTATTCACCATGTCTCCTTAGACTTCTCTTGGCTGTAACAGTTTCTCAGATTTCCCTTGGTTTTTTTTTATTTTTTTATTTTTATTTTTCTGAAGCTGAGAACGGGGAGAGACAGTCAGACAGACTCCCGCATGCGCCCAACCGGGATCCATCCACCCGGCACGCCCACCAGGGGCGACGCTCTGCCCACCAGGGGGCGATGCTCTGCCCCTCCAGGCCGTCGCTCTGTTGCGACCAGAGCTACTCCAGCGCCTGAGGCAGAGGCCAAGGAGCCATCCCCAGCGCCCGGGCCATCTTTGCTCCAATGGAGCCTCGGCTGCGGGAGGGGAAGAGAGAGACAGAGAGGAAGGGGGGGGGTGGAGAAGCAGATGGGCGCTTCTCCTGTGTGCCCTGGCCGGGAATCGAACCTGGGACTTCTGCACTCCAGGTCGACGCTCTACCACTGAGCCAACAGGCCAGGGCTGATTTCCCTTGTTTTTAATGACCGTGATAGTTTTGAGGATTTACTGGTCAGAGCTATTGTAGGACCAATGTTGTTTTAAAACCTAATCTTTGAAGCAAGATCTCATCACTCTACTTGTGATTCTCTACTTGGCCATCCTCTATTTATTAGAAGCTAGTACTACTAAATCTCTTGAAGGGATGAATATTAAAGAATTTGTGGCTATATCTTTAAGACCCTCATAGCTTGCCAGGTCCCATCCCCAGAGTTTCAGATACAGTAGTAGGTCTGGGATGGGGTTCGAGAGTTTGCTTTCTAACAAGTTCCCAGGTGACACTCGTGCTGTTGGTCCACAGGAAGTAGGGCCTCTGGGCAAGACCTTGGTATGTACAGGAATCAAAAAAAGTTCATCAAAGTCTGTTTATTTCTCTCAAGATCTGTCTCTTATAACCACAACTGGCACTGAAATCAACCCATTGGTTTAGTCTCTGGATTTTGCCAATTAATACAAAACTACTAGCTAAAAATATGTGTTGCTGTATAAAAAGGGCACAAATGTATCTTGTGTTTATCTGAGATATGATTTATTTCATTTGATTGTTACAAATTCCAGGGAGAGAAAGCATGTATCTTTGTCTGTAACTGGGACACAGAAAGGCTAAGTAACTTGTCCAAGGTTGCACAGCTAATGATAGAGCTAAGCTTAGGACTGGGTAGTTTGAACACTGGACTGGCACAATTTCTATTATACCAGGCTCTTTTGTATTGTTCCCAACATCTAATGAATTTGGACAATCATTAATAAAACTACACAAATGTCAGGTAATCAAATCAACAGAATACATACATTTAAAGTAGCATTTAGTTTAGTGGAAAATGAAGGAGTGAAAAAATGATATTCAAGCTCAGAAACATCAACAACATTTGCAGCTTAATTTGGGAAAATCACCCTCTTTGCCAATATTCAAATTTTTCCTGCTCACTGACTCCTACAATAGCTACCAAGTACATTCCTCCACCTTCAGGGAGCATCTGAGAAAGTCATTGGAAGAGTCATAGGCCACAGGTCTTGTCTGCCCATGCATACCAACAGGATTGCTTAGCTCTGCTAGCAAGGCTGCTGGTTAAAGAGATTGTTAATATGTCACTTTTGGGCTTTGGTTTGAATGAAAAAACCTGGTAGTCTTTATACCATACCCCCACCAAGATGACTTGATAATCTAGAAGTGGGGAAGACCATTGGATGTCTCTGAGTGTATCTATTAGTTCTTTAAGTTCAGAATAGAGATGCAATTGGATCGGGTGCATAAATACCCATCCAAGGCACAATAGCTAAGTAGCGACACACCAATAATCTCATTCAGTGAGAAAACCAGTCCATCAGGCCAAAGGAGTGGTTTCTAGTTACATTTTTACCTTTCCTTAGAGGACACCCTGCCTTTCATTTTAGTTCATGTTTACATGTTGCCAAAAATAAAATAAGGTTTGGTAGAAATGGTTAAAGCAAGCAGTACTTCATACATTCACATTGGAAAATGATTTCATATACTGAACCCCGAGTTCAAGTTCACCCTTATGTAGACAAAGGACACCCAACACAGTGTAAGACTAGACTTCTGTCCCAAAGTAGTGGTGCTGGTGGTGGGGAAGCAAGAAACATCCAGGGAAATGGCTCTGTTGGTGGCGGTGATAAGGAAGTATGATAGATAGTGCCAATGACCTTAAACTTGATCCTTTCCACCGGGAGTGGAGGTGGGGTATGAAACAGAGAGTAACCTTCCAGTTAATGCTGCCCAATGGTGTCAGGGGGAGTGGACAGGAAGCAGAGGAGGGGAGGCACAAAACAAAGTGTCAGTGACCTCAAATTTGATCCTGTCCAATGGTGGTGGTAGTGAGACACAGCGACCTAACAATTAATCTTGTCTAAAGGTGTGTGTAGAGGGGCATGAAACAGAGCCAATGATCTAACAGTCCTGTCCAAAGGTATTGGCAAGAGTGGGGGTGGCAGGGTTGGGAGGGGCGGGGCGCTGGCGGCAACGGGAGAATGCCAGTGACGTGTCAGTTAGTCTTGTCCAATAGTGAGGGACGAGCAACGAGACAGAACCAGTGAGTTTACGTTTCCTTCAGCCCATAGGTGATGGTGGCGATGGAGGGCAAGATGTGAGGAACACTTTGAAGCGCAATAGCCAGCCTTCCAGGGAAGGCCTCCCGGAAGAAGTGTCTTCGGTTGAGAGAGGCCTGGAGCGGCGGGTACCTCGGCTCCAGGCCTTCTGCCAGTGCCCCTGCACCTCCGCCACCTTTCGGCCACCCTGGACCTAGTCGGGGGCGGGACCCGAGGTAGCGGCACTTGCCGGCCTCGCTCAGCTGAGGGAGCAAAGGAGGAAGGAACCGGCGCCCCGCCACAAAAGAAAGCGAAGGCGACGGCAGCCAATCAGCAGCCGGCGCGTGCGGCCGCGCACCCCTCGCTCCCCCCGTCCCCCCCGCTCCCCTTGGGCGCCGCGTACGTGCGGTGGCCGGCTCCGCCCCTGTGGGCGGGGCTTGGGAAAGCCGCGGGCGGCCGGCGCGGCTAGGGGGCTGCTTCTGCTGGTGCCGCTGCTGCTGCTGAGGCGGCGTCTGCAACTCGCGGCTCCGAGGCGGAGACTGAGGCGGGGGTGCGCGTTTGGCCGTCGTGCGGGATCCGCACCTCTAGGCTGCACTGGTCCCTGCGGCCGCCTGCTCGTCTCGGCTGGTGTGTGCACTGCCCCGGCGAGGATGCGGCTGTTCGGGCGGCTGCTGAAGCAGGCGGTGCCCAAGCAGATCGAGCGCTACTCGCGCTTCTCGCCATCGCCGCTCTCCATCAAGCAGTTCCTGGACTTCGGTGAGTGCCGGCCCGACCCCTGCGATCGCACGGTCGCCACGGCCCGCAGTCCGGGGCCGCTGTCCTCCGGGCCTCCGCCGCCGCCGCGCCGCCGCCGGTCTCAGCCTTCAGGGCAAAGTGGTGGGAACTGCGGGCGGGGCTCCGAGGTGCCGGGGGCGCTCGGGGGGCCCCGGGCTCGGGGCGCGGGGGCGAGGCCTAGTCCTGCCCCACCGGCGGGGCCTACCTGGAGACCCAGGACCTCGTCCTGCCAACTCCCCGCACCCCTGCGCCTTTGCCTTCGAACCTACTTGACACGGACCTCCCCGTCCTGGAAACTTCCCGGCCGAGTGTGGGCGGCTTTTTAACGTTTTTATTTTTATATTCTTTTTTTTTTTTTTTTTTGGTTGGGTAAGAGCTGTTTAGAAACACCTTGAGGTCCTATAAATGATGCAACGACATTCTGTTCCTTTCCTGCCCGAAGGCCGGCCCAGGGCCGGGGCGGCCGGATCCGAACCGCCGTCGGCTCCGTGCTCGGGGAGACAGTCGGCGGCCCGGGCCGCGCGCCGCAGATGCGGGATGCTGGGGAGGGCGGGCGTGAGCGCTCCGGCGTCAGAGCGGCCGGTGCGGCTGGGCCTCGGGGCCGCGGCCGGGGCTGCGCCTCCGCGTCTGGGTCCCACCCGCCTGTCTCCCCTCGCGGGCGGGCGGGGGGCGGCTGGCCCCGATGGACGCGGGAGCGCGGCGGCCCGGGCCCCCAGCCCGCCCGAGGCCTAGCCGAGAGGGGAATGGACTCCACCACCTTGTGCTAACTGGATCGTGTTTCCCCAGCGCGGTGCCTCTTCAGACGCCCGGCGAGTACTCCTAATGGTGAATGCGAGGGAGCTGCTTTTGAAACACCTGAGAGTAAACCGAGTGTTTACCTAAGTATCAGGATGAAACTCGGCATTCTTGAAGGAAAAGAAAATGGAGCAGTGGATATGTTCTAAGCTGCCAGAGGAAAATAAGCTATTATTCCTGTCCGTTCACTTTATGAATTTTATGTAAATATCAAGGGATGGTTGTCATGTGGACATAAAAACTGAAGTGTGGGCCCTGGCCGGTTGGCTCAGCGGTAGAGCGTCGGCCTGGCGTGCGGGGGACCCGGGTTCGATTCCTGGCCGGGGCACATAGGAGAAGCGCCCATTTGCTTCTCCACTCCCCTCCTTCCTCTCTGTCTCTCTCTTCCTCTCCCGCAGCCAAGGCTCCACTGGAGCAAAGATGGCCCGGGCGCTGGGGATGGCTCCTTGGCCTCTGCCCAGGCACTAGAGTGGCTCCGCTCTCAGCAGAGCGAAGCCCCGGAGGGGCAGAGCATCGCCCCCTGGTGGGCAGAGCTTCGCCCCTGGTGGGCGTGCCGGGTGGATCCCGGTCGGGCGCATGCGGGAGTCTGTCTGACTGTCTCTCCCCGTTTCCAGCTTCAGAAAAATACAAAAAAAAAAAAATAATAAAAACTGAAGTGTGGAGTAGATAGGACACTCAGGGAAGACCCTGTATGCAAAGCGTGTTGTCTGTACTTAAGCTGGAATACGAAGAGAGGGATAGGATATACTTGAAACCAAATTAAATTTGGAGAAACCAATTTGCCAGGGAACGATGAGGGAAATTGAAGTTCAATGAGGTGTGTTGACTTTTGCATCTTAAACTTCACTCCCCAAAGCTTTTCAGTAGTTTTACTCTACCATATCTGGCCACTTGGGAAAAGTTGAGAGATTTCAGACAGCTTGCCTTCAGAATTCAGAAAGAAAATGTCACTGTTCTAAATAGCATGCTTGCCATCTCTGATTTATGGTTTAGAGAAGGTTCTGAAGGTATCAACCTTTCATTAGGGTAAACTGAGCCAGGATAATTCACAATAGTAGACAAAAGGAACCCAGAAACTTCTGATTCCTCTCTTCCACCTTCAAAGTTGAAGCGCTGGCTCTAATACCTCGGCAAGATTTCGCTTGCTTTGTTTCTATATAGCAACCAGTGTCTACCCAGGTTAATAGGTGTCCTGGCAAAGATGGTGTTTGAGTAGGAAAACCACAGTGGGGAACAGTGTTATGGAAAACCCATAGGACCAGTATTTGGAAACAAATGTTCTAATTCTTGCTCTGCCACTAACTCAAGAGTGTGGCCTTGGCTGAGTGACTGAACTTCACTGGGGTTCACTTCTCTCATTAATAAAACGTGAGGATTATCAGGTAATCTCTAAAGCCCAACTCTGAAACTGTGATTATAATTTCAAAGGAAAAGGGATGTGCTTTTTAAAAGATAATTAGCAAATCTTTTCATAAACATTTCCTATAAAAGGCCTCTGACCTGTTTGGGAGGGTTGGAGACACATTCTAGGGGATAATGGAAGAAGCCTAATACAGTAATTGAAGTCTTTTCCTTGTAAGGAATCTCAAAAGAGCCATGTAGAATTTTAGTGGAATTTCTTAGAAACTACACGCTTGTTTACAATACCCAGGGATGAATTGGGTGGCAGGCAGCCTACCTTTGGTGATAACAACTAGAAGAAGACAGTTGTAATACAAAGGCTATCTCAATTCTCTTAATTGTAGCTCCTGATGAAGTTCCATTTTGGCAAGTGATAAAGGAGTTTTATCATTTAGAATGCGGGAGTTTTATCATTTAGAATGTGTGTGGGAGTATTTTTTAGGTTTAGAGGAAGGAGAGGGTGTGATTAGAGAAAACAGCGGGGGAGGGTCACCTCATGCTTTGGGGACTAGGAGGGGAGGAGCCAATATGTCAGCCGGGTGGGGACTGTGGCAGACTCCCAGGTATGTGCTGGCTCCAGAGGGGCAGCTGATCAGTTCAATGTAGTTTAAAAGACCTGTGGCTCAAACAAAGCAGATGCATGAACCATGTTGACACACAGGCTGCCGCTTTGTGAACTTTGTGACCTTCTCCCTGGCTACTCTACAAATGGGACATAAATTTTTGACTAGACTAGAGTAACTGGACAGGGACCAAAGAAAGGACATACGGAATTTTATGGTTCAATATTTGTTAGAACCTTATCAGCAAATACATTGCCGTTTCTATGTCCACTTGAATAGTTTTATTATACCAATGAATTTCTTGTTTAAGAGCGAAGACTAAACCTAGTTCTTCAGAAACTGCTTTTATTTTAAAGGAGGATTTCTCAATCTTAGCACTCTTGACATTTTGGAATGGGGTGCTGTCCTGTGCATTTAATAACCCACTAGATGCCAGTAGTAACCCCTCCCCAAGTTGTGACAATCAAACAGGTCCCTTGACAGTGCCATATTCCCTCGGGGAGCAAAATACCCTCTGTTGAGGACCACCGCTGTAAAGTATTAAGATCAGTGGTTTGCATGCCTGGGCCCCATTACCCCAATATAAATGGTCTGGGGCTGGCATGCAGTGTTTTGGGATTTTTGGAAGATCCCCAGGTTCTAACGCATAAACAGACTTGAAAACCACTAATTAGATGATCTGGATCTAGAATAAGGTCTCCCTTTCATCTGTATGCTTTTTTTCTCTCTGCTCTTTAAAATGATAAAAGTTTTTTGAACTCAATCTTTACTTTGCTGCAGCCTTGCACGCAGCAAAGTGGAGCAAGAATAGAAAGCGATCTAAAGGGATCATAAGTTTATAATGTCAGTAGTGCCTTCTAAAGGATGGGACTTTGAAAAATGAAATTTTCTTTTTGGTCTGAGACTACAAGTGACATGGTTCCAAATTCAAAAGGTACAAAAGCACATAGACAGAAAAGTCCATTTTCCACTTTTATCCACTAGCCTGCCTGTTTTTGCATCAACAACAGCTTATACTTTTGTCTGTACCTTGCTTAAAAATTATTTATTGACTTCAGAGGGAGTGGGAGGGAGGGAGGGAGGGAGAGAGAAATGATGATACGGTGTTCCACTTATTTATGCACTCATTGGTTGATTCTTGTTTGTGCCCTGATCAGGATCAAACCCACAACTTTAGGGTATCAGGACAAAGCTCTAACCGATTGAGCTAGCGGGCCAGGGCCTATACCTTGCTTTTTAAACTTAATACCTAAGGGAGCTTTCCATAGCTGTATTGGGAGAAGTTTTTTTCTTTTTTATGGCTTCTGAGAATATATGAGTGTGCTATAAAATTTATTAGCCAACTCCCTGTTGATGGCTAGTAGGTTGTTTTCAATCTTTGCTATGACAACCGGTACTACAGTGAATTACTGTGTACATTTCATGCATTTATGAGTGAAATATATATATGACAAATTTCTAAATATGGGATTACTACATAAAAGGGCATGGGCATTTAGAATTTTGGTAAATATTGTCAACTTGCTTTCCATAGAGGTTGTCTGTTTATCCTCACCAGAAATTTGACAGGGCTGTTTTCCTACATGTTTACCACATTGTTGTCAAACTTTGGATAAGTGAAAAATGGTATCCAGGTAGTATTTTTTTTCTCTTTAAGAAACATTTGTTTAGTTTTTTATTATGGAAAATTTTAAGCATATACAGAAGTAGAGAGAATAGTATGATGAATTTCTGGGTTCATTATATTGCTATCTACATCCTGTTTGTAGATGTGTGTGGGAGTAGTCTGCTAGATTTTCTTATCAATGTCATGATGTTCCAGAAAAAAATAATTTTTTTCTATTAAGACCAATTTATCCTTCAAATTATCTGTTCTTTAAAGATTTGTTACACTTCCACATGAAACCTTTTAAAGCTAGTGTGTTTGGAGGGGGGCTATTGTTCTTTTACTGCTTTTACAAAATGTTCCTTGTAGAGTCCATTTTGATATATTTCTCTAGAAAATTATTCTAGTCATTGAGATTTTTTTTTTGTATTTTTCTGAAGCTGGAAACAGGGAGAGATAGTCAGACAGACTCCCGCATGCGCCCAACCGGGATCCACCCGGCACGCCCACCAGGGGGCGACGCTCTGCCCACCAGGGGGCGATTCTCTGCCCCTCCGGGGTGTCACCCTGCTGCGACCAGAGCCACTCTAGCGCCTGGGGCAGAGGTCAAGGAGCCATCCCCAGCGCGCCCGGGCCATCTTTGCTCCAATGGAGCCTCTGCGGGAGGGGAAGAGAGAGACAGAGAGGAAGGAGAGGGGGAGGGGTGGAGAAGCAGATGGGCGCTTCTCTTGTGTGCCCCGGCCGGGAATCGAACCCAGGACTTCTGCACGCCAGGCCGACGCTCTACCACTGAGCCAACCAGCCAGGGCCTCTAGTCATTGAGATTTAAAGTCGATTTGTATAGCTGAGATAGTAGTTAGTCTCTTACCAGTCTTAATTTACTCTGTGGCCCTTTCCCTTTATTTCTTTTATATTAACTCGCTCTCCCTTTTCTTAATTAGATGGTGGTTTATATGATTGAATTCGTTTATTAGTTTTATGACTTTTGTTTCTAGTCATTAATGTCAACATTGACTTTCTTTTCTGCTTTGTTGTTTATTTCAGTATGTAGGGCTATAGTTTTATAGCCTTAATTTTCTTTATGTTTAGATCTGTTGCATTTGTGATCCAAGAATGTTATCCGAATCGTTCTTTAATTTATTGACATTGCCTTTTAGCCCAATATGTGGACATTTCTTGTGAATTCTTTTTGGGCAGCAGGAGGAAGGTTATACTCTCTTCCCAGCTTCCAGTGTTTGATATGTCAAACCTGCCATATTAATTATGTTATTTTTCTCTACTTTTACTTTTTAAAATCTGCTTGATCTGTCATGGCCTGAGAGTGGTTTAAATCTCCTAATAATATGATTCTCTTTCTTCGTATGTTGCCTATGGTTTTTGCTTTTTGCCTGTTAATGTTATGTTTTCTGCTTATTGTTAACTGTCGTGTCCTCATTGTAAGATGCACCACTGAGCAATAGAAGGCATTACTAGTTTAATACTTTTTGGCCTCGATTCAACCTTGTTTGAATTGAGATCTAGCTCCCTATGTTCCTCTTGTTGATATTTTCTGGTAGAGCATTTGCATCCTTTTAGGTTCAGAATTACTTGGCTTTCTGAATTACTTTGCTTTCAGTATTGCCTTAAGATATAATATAAAGCTAGGTTTTGCTTTGTGAATCAAATCTTTTCTTGTATGTGGTTAAGTTTAACCAATTTATATTTATTGATATTACAGATCTGTCATCTGTTGATGAACATCTATAATTTTCTTTTGCTTTCTGTTTTTAATACCTTAACTTTCTACTATATTGTATATCTTATTTGCTTTATTATATTTCTTTTCATAATTAGGTTAGAATTTTAGTTCCAGTGGTTATCTTTCTGATTATTTATTTCTTTAGCCTTCTTTGTCCAGTGTGGTCAGAGCTAGCCACTTGAGCCTAAGCTCTTGAAATGTGGTTAGTGTGGCAGAGAAACTGATTTGATTTTTTGATTTAATTGTAATTTAAATCTAAAACTGATGCTTAGTTCAGTTAATTGGAAAACAGTTAAGTGTGTTTGGAACAATCTGACTATGTGAATCTACCTTAACTATAATTTTGATGAAAACTGTAATGATAGGCACTTATTTCTTTTTTTTTTTTTTTTTTGCATTTTCTTTTCTGAAGCTGGAAACAGGGAGAGACAGTCAGACAGACTCCCGCATACGCCCGACCGGGATCCACCGGCACGCCCACCATGGGGCGACGCTCTGCCCACCAGGGGGCGATGCTCTGCCCATCCTGGGCGTCGCCATGTTGCGACCATCCTGGGCGTCGCCATATTGCGACCAGAGCCACTCTAGCGCCTGGGGCAGAGGCCACAGAGCCATCCCCAGCGCCCGGGCCATCTTTGCTCCAATGGAGCCTTGGCTGCGGGAGGGGAAGAGAGAGACAGAGAGGAAGGCACGGCGGAGGGGTGGAGAAGCAAATGGGCGCTTCTCCTATGTGCCCTGGCCGGGAATCGAACCCGGGTCCTCCGCACGCTAGGCCGACGCTCTACCGCTGAGCCAACCAGCCAGGGCGGCACTTATTTCTGATAGAAATTTAGCTCTGGATTGAGATTGTAAATATAAAATATACAGTGATACCTTGAGATACGAATTTAATTCGTTCTGTAACCGAGCTTGTAAGTCAGTCAACTTGTATATCACACTGCCAATACTGGATCCGTGCGCCAATGCGCCAACTAGCGGCAGCTTCCCGAATCACGACTCGTATCTCGGAATTTCGCTCAGATCTCAAACAAAAATATGGACCGAGTTGCAGCTTGTATCTTAAAAATTTGTATGTTGGTCTGTTCATATCTCAAGGTACCTCTGTGTACTGAATTTCAAAGACAATATAAAAACAGTAAAATATCTCAACATATTTTTGTATTGATTTCATGTTGAAATAATAATCTTTTAGATATGTTCGATTAAAATAAATGTAAAAAATTTTACCTGTTTTGGTTGGCTCAGTGGTAGAACATCAGCCCTGCGTGAGGATGTCCCGGGTTCGATTCCCGCTCAGGACACACAAGAGAAGCGACCATCTGCTTCTCCACCCCCTCCCCCTTCTTTCTTTCTTTGCCTTACACAGCCATGGCCCAATTGGTTTGAATGCATTGGCCCTGGGCGCTGAGGATAGCTCTGTCTCAGGTACTAAAAATAGTTTGGTTGCAGGCATGGCTCCAGATGAGCAGAGCATCAGCCCCAGACGGGGATTGCCGAATGGATCCCAGTCAGGGCGCATGCGGAAGTCAGTCTATCTCCCTTCCTCTCACTTGAGAAAGAAGAAAAAAAAAAGAAGAAAAGGTTTTTTTACCTGTTTATTTTTATGTTAATGTAGCTCCTGGGAAGCTTACAATTACATATGTGGCTCACATTATATTTCTATTTGACAGTAAGGTTTCAGATGGTATATATTAATTTTTTTTAGGAATAATAGGAACATACCTTTTTAAAGGTCAGAATAAACATTGATTGATTTAATTTCTCAATGTAACTCCCTTTTTCCCTGAAACCTCTTACTTTCAGGATTTGGGGACCAATTTACTGCCTTCGGCAGTTAATGTTATGGTAGTTCTTATATTTGTGAAAGTTTGAGGTCTCTTAAGCAGTTGTTATGAATTAAAACTTCTCTTAGTGATAGAAGAACTTGGGCTGTTATGACAAATTAAAATAGAACCTTCTGAATCTTGAATGAGTTCATAGGAAATGATTCACATTTCCATCCCGACGTGCTTTTCGTCATTCGGTTTTAGCCCGTCCACTTCTGGTTCCTCCATCAATCACTTTTATCCCTCTCTGCATACTTAACCTCTTATTTATTTCCCAGTTCCTTTGAGCTTGTCTTTTGCATAGCTGCACTTTTTGTACTAAAGGCATTTGCACCTGGCTTCTGTTATTTTATTTGTTCTTTCCAGAGGGTGGGCCCTTCTTTGTAACCTCCCATAGCCTCCTGAGATATTTTGCTCTCGACACAGGATAGGTGCTCCATAAATGGCCATTACTGACTCCATGTAAAGGTTATTAAATGCTATGTCACTTTAACTGAGTCAGCTGTTATGGAAATTGAAACTTCTATAATGGCCCCATATTTAAATGTAACATCTCCCAAATGAAACCATGGGGAAGCAGGTGGTCTGATAACTCTGCTTTCTTTTCACAGAAAAGATTTCCACCAGAATCGCTCTGGTCCTGTGAGCCTCTGGGCCCTTTGCTGTTAGAAGGCAGCAGCTAGCTACCTTCCCGGTTTTTACTATTCTTGAGGTTTAAGGGCCCCGCCACCAGCGTGTCCCCTTAGAAAGTATTTTAAGACTCTGATACCCACTGAGAGATTGACTTTGGTTCCAAATGACTGCCCTTCAAAAAGTCTTGGGTTTTTAAGTCTTTATGCTCCTTGAAGCCAGGGGAGAACAGTGATTTTGTTTCTGGAAAAGATTAAAAAGTTGTTTTGTGGGGGATTTTTTGTTTTTGTTTTCTTTTTATTTAGACAATTAATTTTAACAGGATGACATTGGTTAATTAGGGTACATAAATTCAGAGAAAACATCTCCAGGTCTTTTTTTTATTTTTTATAATTGTGTTAGGAAAAGGGAAAAACAAATGCATTCTGTTTCTGGGTGTGTTTATTTTGTACCTTTCCATATATGCACAAGACACACCTTTCCCTAAACAATAGGGTTTTTCTACGGTGAGGAGCTGCCAAGAATTAGACTAACCTGTTGGGAGACAGAAGCCAACTATTGCAGGAATCAAAGGAGGACAAAAATGCCCAGCCAACTTGATGAAGGAAGTAGGATTTATTTAGCTGGCTGTGCTGCATGACCCCAAAAGAGGCGACCAAACATGTGCTCCCCGAAGTGAGATTTCTTATATCTTATACCTTTTACAGAACACAGGTTTTCATGCAAGGGTCTCGTGATCCCTTTGTATGGAGGTACACATCACGCACACGACTCCAGGATGGGAGGGTGCGTTTAGGTGAGGTTAGAGAATAAGTGTTGAA